>NC_080425.1:68262455-68597455 GCF_029873635.1 Malania oleifera | reverse complement strand
CACATCAAATAAGTTAAGTGAAAGGTTTCGAGGAATTAATATGTCAATTAATTAAATTGTCAGTAATTTAATTTAATTGATAGGTATTTGTAATCTTTATGTGGAGAAATAAATAAGCATTTAATAATAGGAGCTCAAATTTTAATTTGGAATTTGACAGGGAGTGCAATTATAATTCTTTAGTGGTATAAATTGTAATTAACATAATTAAAGATTAATCCGAGTCAGATTAGGAATTCTTAATTACATTGGAAGCCCTAGTCATATTTGCCCAGAGGTCCCTATTTTAGCCTACATACACGCGCTCCATTTAGTGGCAAGGGTTAGACAAAAACGCACGCACAGAGGCAAACGTCTTCGTGAGAAGCAATCCCTAGCCGCCACTGACGAGCCCACTCTCTAAGGAGCAAGGCGTGTTTAAGGAATACAGTGGAAGATCCTTAATCGTCATCAAGAGTTCTTCTTCGATCTCGCAGATCCTAGAGTTCCATTTTGTGCTTGCAGATTCGGGAGTTCTTCTTTGTGCTTCTAGATTCGAGATCAAACTAGAGAAATGTCGTAGGTATTATCCTAATCACGTAATTAGGATTTCCAAGATCAAATTTTTATTGTGATCGAGGTTTGAAAGATCGAATTTTTGTTTAACTCGTGTATGCAAGATCGGTTTTTTTTATTATCTGTATGCACTATAGCCAGATTTTAGGGTTATTCCGCAGCAGGCCCCTTCACAAGTAACAAAGCATATTCGTTGTGGTGACTCAAATTTGGAGACTCACCCTTTCAATTTATAAACCTACACCCACCAGATGAAATTCCTCCTGAGGCTCCTCTAGACATACTGTGATTTTTTCTTTCCTTTATTTTCATTTTGTTTTATTTTTAGTTTATTTGCAGGTACATTTTCCTTTAATTTCAGTTTTTTCGTTTCCCTTACTTCTCTACCTAGGTACTCTTCTACTTCCCTCATTATCATTCTTTTGCTTCTATTTTCAAACATTAAGGACAATGATATATTTTAGTTGGAAGGAGAGAACATGTATGTGCAATTGTGTGCTGTCATGTGATAGATATTTAATGTGACATTTGCATATTTGCATG
Source organism: Malania oleifera (assembly GCF_029873635.1). Taxonomy (NCBI): domain Eukaryota; kingdom Viridiplantae; phylum Streptophyta; class Magnoliopsida; order Santalales; family Ximeniaceae; genus Malania; species Malania oleifera. Next base: position 68,596,357 of record NC_080425.1, on the reverse strand, counting down.
TGTTAGACAGTTTTGCAGTTTGGTCCACCTTGGAAAGTGCTGGTATTGAACTCAGAGCATGCTAAATTCCTTACTTGTGAATGGTACATAGTAAATTTTTTTCCTTTTTGAGAACATGGAACATGTAAGATGTAGTGCAAATCAGAGTTTAAATCAAAAGGGAAATTTATCCATTTCACTTAGTTTCAACCAAGGGAAGGATGTTGAAAGTTTTGCTAAACACACACAACATAGGTCAGAATACTTAGAAAGACTACCTTAGATCGTTTTTAGTTGATGTATACTTCAATTTTTTGGGACTCTAATGAACCATATTCTAATGGCTTAAAAAATAAAAAGAAAAAGAAAAAGTTTGAAGCAAATGAAAATAAAAAACAAGCCATGGATCAATTGTAAAAAGAAAAGAAAAGAAATAAAAAGAGGAAAGTGGGTGCGTTTTAAAGTGTAATAGTATGAAAGCCGCCACTACAATGGTTTAAATTAGAGTAAGACCGCGTGGTTGTCTTAGCTTAACTGTTGTGATTGAACGGTTAATGTATGTTGGCCTTGCAAGGCTTAAAATCTTGTTATCTTGTTTTGATGCTAACAAACAAGTGACATTTAATGTATGTGTGAGTAATGATATTTCAGGGTTCATATATGTGAAAGTAAGGTCAAAGTGCCCACAAGGATCAAATATGATGGAAGCAAGGTCAAAGTGCTCACAAGGATCAAATGAAGTTTAAATGAGCCAAGACATGAATTACTTGTTGAAGAACATGAGGACATGAATAAGTTGTTGAAAGCCAAGGCATATTAAAGTCAAAAGATCCAAAGAAAGGCACAGTAAGAAAGCTTAAAGAATATGGAAGTTTGAAGAAAAGATGGATTCAATTCAAGGACAAAGCATGAAGACTCAAGAACTTAGAATGTTAATATTTTAGAAGTCTCATGTAAGTGCTTTAATGTTTAAAAATATCGTTTAAAATATTTTGAAGCTCTTAGTGTTAACTTCTTAGACCTAGATACTTTTTAAAATACTTGAATAATATTTTTATAAGGTCAAAAATTATTTTAAAAAGGTTAGAATCATTTTTGGAATAAAGAGCACCAAAAAGAGTTTTTCCCAAATGCTGTCAGCTTTTATATAGCCGCATTGAGGTCAATTTTTCTCTATCAAACACTCCTTATTTTAAAGAGTGGTAAACATTAAAGTTGTAGGATTTTCTCTTAGATTTCTTTTGACACCAGAACTCTTAATTTGGAGTTATACAGAAAAAGTTATGGTTAAAACACTGAAACGGGGTCACTGCTGTCAGACATTTAAACACTGTTCAACGGGCAAATTTTTAAAATTCACATGTTTTAAATTATAGCCGTTTGAACCTTAAATATTCTAATAAATAGGGAAATTCTTTAAGGAAACTTTTGCAAGTTTGAAAGCCTATAAATACATGGTTTTGCAAAACAAAATAAACCCAAGAATTGAAAATTTTGTTTTGAGGAGCTGAAAGTACTCTTGTTCTTCCTAAGTTCTCTTGCTCACTCATTGAAAAATTCTTTTGCTGAGAATTCTGAAGTGCTGATCCTTCTTCCTTTGAATTTCTACTGCTAATCCTCTTCTAAGAAGGATATTGGTGAATTCTACACTTGAGCTTCATTCTATTTCCTATTGATATTTTACATTTAAGTATATAGTGCTGAAATTGTACTAACTTGCTCTTTGAGAGAGTATACTTGTACGTAGATTTTATCTTATGTTTCTTGTAGTTCATTGATGTTCCCAGGTGTTTGGATCGTTGGCTAAGCAAGGGGATATTGCTTAGAGAGGCAGACTCTAGCCTATGTAAGGAGTGACCGAAGGAGGGAATATCGTTTGGAGAAGGTAGGCTCTAGCCTTAACCAAGGAATGTTGTAATCGGTTTTGTTCCACCCATCAACAGAACAGGTTTAGTGAATCCTTTGGTGGTTTGTCAAAGGCGAGGATGTAGGCTGGGTATAAGCCGAACCTCGTAAAAATCTCCGTCTCACTCTCTCTTTCCCTATTTTTTATTTTCAGTACATATTTAAAATTGCGTGGAAGATTTAAATTGAAAATCAAATATACTACGCATATTTGGAAATCAAGTAAACTTAAAATCCAATTTTGATTTGGGTTGCGGAAACCGAAAGGGAGTACGTTGGTTACACCATATCTTGCGGAAACCATACGGGAGTACGTTACTTGGTTAACACCCCAAAGATAAATTTACCAAGAGTTTATTTGAATTCTAAATATTTGGAAAGGGTAATTGGATTTATTTATACAGGGCTTTACTTCAGTAAGCATAAATTATAATTAATAATCACAGGGCTTATATAAACAAACAAACTATCTCAAGATCTTATATTAGCAAAGTGTTGAATACTTTATATCTTGGTTTGGTTGTTTGTTGTTTAACTTGTACTTGACAAATAAATTGATTGTTTAGTTTGAAGATTGTGTTTAATTGATTGGATAAAAGAACTAAGTTCTTGATTGATTAAGGAATTAAAAAAACAAGTCAAGAATTGGTTAAAAGGAATAAAAGAAGTTTAAGGTATTTTAAAAGGAATCAAAAGAAATTTTTAGAATCCAATTCACCCCCCCCCCCTCTTGGGAAGCTATTCCTAATTTCAATTGGTATCAGAGCGGGGTTATAGCAAATCTTAAATAGTAGCTATAAAAAGATCTAAATGGTTAACTTAGGCATAGCTCCCTTTGGAGAAGGACAATCTTCAATTAGGCCACCTATCTTTTGTGGTTTGAACTACACTTTTTAGAAAAAGAGAATGCAAATATATCTTCAAAATATGAATTGGAAAGCATGGGAAGTTGTCATGGAAGGTGACCAAATTCCCACTAAGATAGTTGATGGAAAACAAGTTCCCAAAGAGAAAAATGATATGACGGACCTAGACTATAAGATACTACAAGTTAATGCTAGTGCTATGAATGCGTTAAATTGTGCTTTAGATGCTAATGAATTTAATCGAGTAATGGCTTGTAAATCAGTTAAGGAAATATGGGATAAGCTAGAAGTTACTTATGAAGGAACAACAGATGTTAGGGATAATAGGGTTGATATGCTCCCAAGCAAGTATGAAGCCTTTAAGATGAACCCGGATGAATCAATTACAAATATGTTTACTAGGTTCACTCATATAATAAATTCCCTAAATGCCTTAGAAAAAACTTACACTACTTATGAGATGATAAGAAAAATTCTACGAGGCCTTCCCTCCATGTGGGAACCAAAAGCTACTGCTATCACGGAAGGTAGAAATCTGAAAAATACATCCTTAGATGAGCTTATAGGTTCTCTCCTCACATACGAAATGGTAATGAATGAAAAGAGTGGGAAAACCAAAGCCCAAGAAAAAATAGCCTTTAAAACTTCACAAGAAAACTCTAGTAGTGAAGAGATGGATGAAGATGAAGCAGCCTTTATATCTAAAAAGCTAGCAAGGATACTAAGAAGGAAAAACAAATTCAAGAGAAAAATTCAAAAATCTGAATCAGATGAAGAAGAAGAAGAAGTTAGTAAGAAATCAAAGAATAAAACTCCTACGTGTTACAATTGCAACAAAGCTGGACATATCAAATTGGAATGTCCACTACTAAAGAAAGAATTTAAGAAGAAAAAGAAGAAGGCCATGAAAGCCACTACTTAGGATAGTAAATCTTCAAATAATTCTTGTAGTGATGAATCAAGTGATGAGGGTATGTCATCTTATGATGAACTTCAAAATGATCTATTCAAAGTACATAAGATGTTGATGAAAGCAAATAAACAAAACACTTCATTGAAGAATAAGAATGAAAGTTTAATGAAAGAGTTAGAATTCTTGAAGAATGTTGAAAGAGATAAAGACTCAAAACTCAAGCAATTAGAACATAAGTATGAATCAGCAAAGAAAGAAATAGAATCCAAAAATTTTTCTGAAAAAGAAAACAACTTGAAAATTGAGAAACTAGAAATCAAGAATGAACAAATGATAGAAGACCTTCGATCTATATCCTCTACCGTATATGAGAAAGATATGTATATTTCTGAATTAGAGGATAGAATAAGAAAATTATCTCTAGAGTTAGAGAAATCACAAAAGGAAGTTGATAACAAGAAAGAGATAGAAAATCTCAAGAGTCAGATTGAAGAAAAAGATAAGATCATTCATAACTTCACTAAAGGAAAAGAAAATCTTGATAAAATGATTGACTTACAAAGAATGTCTTTAAATAAAGAAGGCATTGGTTTCAATGGAATTGAAAATAAAAAGAAAAAGAATTCTTACATGGGATATTTCTTGAAAGAATCCAAAGACTATACTTGCACATTTTCTAATGCTTACACAAACATCATATGCTATCAATTTAAAAAAAATGGGCATATAAAGTTTGAATGTCCGTTTAAGAGGAAAAGTGTTAAAACCAAAAAAGTATGGAAAATAAAAGAAATCTCCCCTGAAAAATCCTCCAGACCCAAGAAAATATGGGTACCAAAAATGAAATAATGACTTCACACATATATAAAATAGAAAATAGCATTGTTGGCGAAAATCATAGGATGACTTTTTACAAGGCTTAACTTAAGAAAATATAAAGAAAATATCAAATTTAAGCTTATTATATAAGCGCCTTGATGTTACATGCTACATGCTTACTTGCCTACAAGTGATGTATTAATATGCTATATGTGTATTAATTAACTTGACTTGATTTATATTGAAAAGTATGACTCATTATGTTGAAAATTGAGAATGAGATTATTGAACTTAAGTATAAATTTTTGATATAAGGATAATTCTTGAACATGCATGATTTTAAATGAATCACATGGATAAACATACTACTCTTTATCTATGAGCTATGAAAGATAATAGTAGTTATATTGGTATCCATGAACTATACATTATGTGGTATTAAGCTTTGGTATCTATAAAGTATTTTTGGTTTCACATGTTAAAAATTTCAATAGATATCAAATCTAAAAGCTTACTTGGTATCACAAAGTCAAATTATTCATGAGCATGATTATGTTTATGACTATGATGTGACATTAATGATCTTAGCATGATATTGATATTTGATATGTGATATGATTCAATATTTTACATGAGATGATAAAAGCAAAATTAATAACAAAACTGAATGTATTGAATTCAGGGGGAGTGTCATGAATCATTAATCAATTGATATCATGAATTATTATTATTATTTTTAAATTTTAAATTGGTATCATAAAAACTATCAAATTAATATTAGTTGGTATCTTGAATAAATGCGGTGAGCTACACACTACACATGCTATATTGAAAAAGAATAACTTGAGTGTGTACATATGTTTGGAATACATGGTTATTGATATGTTCAAAATGATTTGTATTTGAATTTAAATCATTTCTTTTCTTTTTGATTGATGTCAAAAGGGGGAGAAGTTGTGAAACAAAAATTAGGCATAATTGAGCATGAACATTATATCTATTCAAAAGAAGTATTTAAGTATTTAATATTGATTGAAAAAGCTTGTAAAACCAAAAGAAAGTGATGAGCATGATCGATGAAATTAATATTGATTTTATTAAGATGAAGCTTATTGAAAGGGGGAGCCTTTTTTTTAGGCTTACTCAAATTTTTGCTCCTTGTTTGTCATCATCAAAAAGGGGGAGATTGTTGGCCTTACAAGGCTTAAAATCTTGTTATCTTGTTTTGATGCTAACAAACAAGTGAAATTTAATGTATTTGTGTGAGTAATGATATTTCAGGGTTCATATATGTGAAAGTAAGGTCAAAGTGCCCACAAGGATCAAATATGATGGAAGCAAGGTCAAAGTGCTCACAAGGATCAAATGAAGCTTAAATGAGCCAAGACATGAATTACTTGTTGAAGAACATGAGGACATGAATAAGTTGTTGAAAGCCAAGGCATATTAAAGTCAAAAGATCCAAAGAAAGGCACAGTAAGAAAGCTTAAAGAATATGGAAGCTTGAAGAAAAGATGGATTCAATCCAAGGACAAAGCATGAAGACTCAAGAACTTAGAATGTTAATATTTTAGAAGTCTCATGTAAGTGCTTTAATGTTTAAAGTATCGTTTGAAATATTTTGAAGCTCTTAGGTTAACTTCTTAGACCTAGATACTTGTTGGCTTTATGGGAAGTCAGCAGTCAACCCTGTTGCGAGGGATCGTAGAAGTGGGCCCCAGCTCGACAGTGCTTGGCGTGCCAGCCCGTCGGCACCCCTACTTAGAATTGGTGCAACCCCTCATGTCCACCCGACGCTTAGTGCGGGGCTCTGCGCTGCCGTTTAAAGGAAAAGGTTGCGCCCCTTCTACCACCAATTGGTTTTAGAAGAACCAGTAACGCTTGATCCTGATAAGTGGTATCAGAGCGAGGTCACGGGTTCGAGCGCTCCCAGGGTAGCTGCTGTGGGGTGATTGTTGGCTTTATGAGAAGTCAGCAGTCAACCTTGTTGCGAGGGATTGTAGCAGTGGGCCCCAGCTCGACAGTGCTTGGAGTGCCAGCCCGTCGGCACCCCTACTTAAAATTGGTGCAGCCCCTCATGTCCACCTGATGCTTAGTGCGGGGCTCTGCGCTGCCGTTTAAAGGAAAAGGTTGCGCCCCTTCTACCACCAATTGGTTTTAGAAGAACCGGTAGCGCTTGATCCTGACAATGTCTATTAGTAGTCAATCTTGGAATTCTAACCTTATTCTCATGCATGCGAGCTTTGTTACATTCCATTACCTTGGCTAATTTACTAAATGGTGTATAAATCTCTCATTTGATACTTAACTTGGATCAATCTGCTTCTTGTGTTCCTAAACTCAATAAGCATCTTTCATGGCATGTGATTTTCAAAAATACTGGAATTATGGTTGCTACTCCCCTGATATGAATGTATTCACATTATTTGCTAGAGACTATCAAAATGTTAGTTAGGGAGTGTGATTACGCATCAAAGTTGCACAATTAGGTGTTTAAAATTATGAGTTAAAGATTGCAATTTCACTTATATGCCTAATTCTGTCCAATATTTCAATATTGAGTTCAATTTATAATATTTGAATTTTTTATCCTATGCTTACCTTAAATTTATGAGTTTTTATATTTAATCATTGCAAGGTATTTTGGGAATTAAAGGAGTGAAGCAGGTCATGCAAAATGATACAAATGGAGGCGTTAAGTGCAAAACGAAGCTAATTGGGCGATTATGGACAGTTTCAATATTTCTTTGTAATCTGAGCATAACTCTCTCATCCGAGCTCTGATTGAGATGACTCGAGATATTATGAAACACCAAGAAAAATTTCTACAACTTTCGTGTTTTGAGTTTTGAGAAATACTGGTTGCATCAAGGTCAAAATCGAGTTTGAAGTTGCTGCACCTGCTATGGCAATCAGACCATAAAGCAAAGGGGGAGTCTTGAGCCACCAAAAGTTAGGCCCATGCGCCTAATTCAAGAACCACACGGCTAAGGCAAAAAGGAGATAGGAGAATAGGGTATTTTATTGGAGAATAGGATTTATTTTATTAGGGGCAAGAGGGCAGCCGCAAAGGGGGACCTAGGGAGGAGCAAAGGAGGGACTTTTGACCGCGAAAAGCAAGGAAACACAGCAACTTTTGCTGCTATGTGCGTAGCAACCAAGAGGAGAATTTGACCATCTCTTCTTCCTCTCTCTCTCTCTCTCTCTCTCTCTCTCTCTCTCTCTCTCTCTCTCTCTCTCTCTCTCTCTCTCTCCCTTCCCTTATTTATTTATTTCTTGTTCATTACTTTATTGCTACTTTAATATTTTGTTTGAGTTTATCTTTATTTAAGCTTTTGTTTAAGTTTAGTTTATTTTATTTTGAGCTCTTGTTGGATTTTTTTATTTATTTAAGTTAACGATTGGATTGAAAGTTTCATGGTTGAATATTTATTAAATGAATGTTTCTTTTACACTTTACTTTAAGGTTATTTGAATATCTTGTTAGATGAATGAAATTGGATTGAGTTATTTTTTTTATTTAAGATATTGTTAGACTTTTTTTTAAAGTTATTTTTATTGTGTTGGGTTTATTTTAGCATTGAATGGTTTTTGTTAGATTAAAGAAATTCTTATTTTTGGCTTATTGTTTGAATATTTAAAGCTTCGGTTGCTTTTGTCATTTACTTGCCATCGTTTATTTATCGTTATCCTTTTCTTGTCATTTACTTTATGCGTGTTAGGTTCGTAGTTTATGTTTTGTGTTGTTTTAATTTAGTTACAAACTCTCAAAAACCCATGAATTTGAATCTGAACTGTGTTCAGTCAATGTTTTATTTTCTCCTTTTTGTTTTAACACGAGTTTGAAATTAAGTTACATTCCCTAAGGAGACGACCTGGCCTTTTGGGCTAATTATTAGGCAACAGAACTCCTATACTTGGGATAGCCTTTGCGCTGCTCCTTTTAGAGTGAGTCAATTTACGATATTTTCAACAAATTAATATTGATAACAATATATTCAACCACACAAAAATTTATGCTAGTATCTCAATAATTAATAAATCAATATAGTGCAATTCAATCAAATTAAATCAAGTTAAAATATGTAGCTATAATAGAGTTTGATCAAAATAGGTATTCAAATCATTCATGGCATCCACAACTCAACATAAAACATTCATAGCATTCCTAAAGCAAAACAAATCATTCACAGCAGATAAATTTCAATATATATGTGTTTGAAAATAAAAAAGATAAGGGAAAGAGGGAAAAAGTGACACCAATATTTTTTACAAGGTTCAGCAACCATGCCTACATCCTTGCCTCAAGTAGCTTGCTATGAGGATTTCACTAAACCCTCCGTCCAATAGGTAGAGCACCTCTCTCCATTCAATAGGTGGAACACCTCTCTCCATTCAATAGGTGGGGCACCTCTCTCCTTCAGTAAGGTGGTGAAACCTCTCAAGTAAGAACAACCCTCTTACTTGTCAACGATTCACACCTGAACCATTACTTCACAAATAAACCAATAGCAGATTTTGTACAAGAAGAAAACTCTCTCAAAGAGTAGATTTGTACACATAAAAATCACTATGATACTCTCAAAAATATATTTGCTACAAAGCCCAAGAGATTGGTTAGGTTTTCTGGGTTTGAAAGCTTATAACTTTGAAGGATAAAACCATAAAATAGTTTCAGCAAAGGGAAACGGTGCACAGCAGATTTTCAATCTAAAATCAATGTGTTTTCTTACTATACGGTTGCCCTAACACGATTAGGGCTAGCCTTTTATAGCTAGGTTTGAATTCTGACCATTTGTGCAAGTTTTGGTAACAATATATTTCAAAATAAAATTGGACTATTCGCAAAATATATCATGTGCTTCAGTCGACTGAACTAGGAGTTTGGTCGCCCGAACCAATTAAAATTATGAATTTTGAAACAGGCAGTAGCCTTTCAGTCGACTGAACTTTATGTTCGGTCGCCTAAACCCATTCAGTCAGTTCGGTCACCTGAACTAACACTGTCTAGACTTTAACAATGGAAGTAGCCATTCGGTTGATTGAACCATAGGTTCAATCACTCGAACTCTCTAATGCCAGACCAGTTAGTTCAGATTCCTGCATTCGGTCGACTAAGCATAAGCCTTAGGCGCTTGAACACCCTGAAATTCAATGTTCTTTTTATTTTTGGTTCCAAAACTCATTTATATTCTTTTCAAAAGATATTTGTTCTTGTAAATATGTTTTCCAAGTTGTTAAACAGGTCTCTAGGTCCAATAATTAATCCTAAGAGCTTAATAAATAATTATTAATTTGATAAGTACTTACATGAGACTTATGTTACAATAAACATGGAATACTATCCAAGTTTTCGTGTCTTTAAACTTGATCATCATCCAAGCTCTTCTTCAATAGTCATTCTTCATTTTACTTGTGTACTTCATGGCTTTACATCATTCATTATGCGTGTAAGCTATAATACATGTAGGTACACTTGATAGCACAATTAGATTCCTTAGTTTGTCATTATCAAAATGAGATTAGGCCTTGTTAGGCCAACAGGAGATTTGGTGTTAAGAAAAGTTCGAAATAATCTTAGCGATCCAGGACTCAACAAGTTGAAACCCAACTAGGAAGGATCATATCAGATAGCAATGGAGATCAAGCCAGGAAGATACACATTAAAGGACTTAAAGGGGAAAAAGATTCAGAACACATTGAATTCGAATTCGTTAAAAAATATTATTCATAATTTGAATGCTTTCAAAGCAATTGCTTGATAATAATAAATTCCTTAACAAAAGTTTTAATTCATAGAATTCCCTGCCTCCTTGTATTCATCATTCTCATCCTCGTCCTCCTCTCCTAATAGAGGGTTAACATTGTTGTACCCAACTGAGCAGATACCAAATGTGTCAATTTGGGGGTACTTCATCTTGAATTCCTCTCGACATCTATGAAAACCCCCTTAATATAATAGGACACCAAATTTCCTCTTATTTCGTTGAAACTCCTCAGAGTTCTAGTAGCCATCTACAACAGAGTTTATAGCAGATGAGATTTCCACGTTTCAGATCCAAGTGATCTCTTCTTCAAGAGCTTTCTCTTGGGCAGCATTGGCATTCAATTGTTCTTGTAGGTCCAGAGTCTACTACCATGATTCCATAGAAACATCGTACATCTCGCTTACCTTTCTTCTAAATTAGGTTTTTGGCTGCTAGCTAAAATAATAAATAAATAAATAAAAAGGGGTGAACAAGCGAATACAAATCTATAAAAAAAAATACCCAAAACATACCTGGTAAGCTGCATAGCGAGTAGCTAAGAGCCTTGGGGAGCATTATCTTCAACTCATAAGAATCCTTTCGTAGCACAGCACGTCGGAGGGCAGTACCCAAAACCACAGAGTCATGTAAACCTGGCCCCTTAAGAATAACAGCCAAAGGGGGCAGAGCTGGAACCTCCTTAGTAGCATTGAATGTGTCTTCCACCTGGGGGGATTCCCCTAATAAGGTTTTCTTCTTGTTGCTACCCTTCCATTTCTTCTTCTTTGCTATAATTTGCTCAAAGTCACTCCAATCCATGTCTACAAAATAAAAGATATATGAGGAGCAATATATATATATATGCAAACTATAATGCGGTAAAGTTAGTAGAGGTGAGGACAAGAAAGGACAGGGCTAAATCCGCATCACACAAGGTTCTGCTACTTAAGCAGCTCAAAATTGGGAACAATTCCCTGATGGGCCTCAAAACGAAGCTCCTTAAGGATGGCCCGCTCCATGGGAGATAAAATAGGGGGCATGTGAAGTTGTCAAACTAGAAAGGCAGGTAGAGTTAGAAGTAAAGCTAAATAAATAGAAAAACAAAAGGAAAGACAGGATAAGAGATATCACTGTCAAGAGCCAGATGCAAGGCTCGTAAAAGTTTGATTCCCCAAAAGCAAAAAAGAACTTGTACTTCCATTGTTGGATGGAGGAAGTGTCAGAGGTGAATAGCTTAAATTATGGGAGGCAATGAAAATAAAACACCTCTTTTTCAACAAATGCTTCCTCATTTGATAGCAAAACCAAAATAGTGTCACTAAAGATTAATGGCCTGTATGAATGAGAAGAGTCATGAAGCATACCAAGATAAGATATGAATTGGGGACCAGTTGACTAGGTGATAGATTATAAAACCGTGGGACATCAAATATAAAAAGATGGAAATGCAGCCTAGGTGAGAAGAGTCACGAAGCATACCAAAGTAAGATATGAATTGGGGACCAGTTGACTAGGTGATAGATTGTAAAATCGCGAGACATCAAATATAAAAGGATGGAAAGGCAGCCTAAGCCTAGTCTCAAAGTAGTCAATATACAAGCAGACTTCGTTTGGACCAGGCTCAAAGGCCGATTCTGAGCCTCAGAAGTTTCCATCCTAACAAAGGGCTCCTAAAATAAGAATAAATAGCACAAAAACAGCTTTACTTACTGGCTAAAGATCAAGAAAAACCTCTTTTAGAAAAATTTTTAAGAACGCGTGAAGAACATGTGAAGAATGGCAAAAAATATATGGAAAGTGCAAAAAGTGCATTCGTACAAGATATAAAACGTAGTAAACAAAAAAGTATAAAGGATAAAAAAGAAAGATACAAGGGCATACTTGATTCCTATGTTAAGAGCTTCCTCTAGAGACAAAAGAAGAATGAAGCTGAGAAAGCATTTTATAGAACCAAAATGGCACGAATCCCCGAGTGACGCGAATCCCAAAGCGGCATAAATCCCCAAGTGGCACAAATCCCAGAGTTGCGCAAATCCCCAAAACGGCATGGATCACCAAATTAGCCCAATAGATAAGCACAGCTCATGAGGCTTAAATACTGACCCAATAGAAGAGAACTGCTCATGAGGCCCAAAAAATTGGCTCAACTAATGAGCACGGATCATAAGGCCCAAAATGCCCAATAGATGAGAACAACTAACGAGGCCTGAAAAATTGGCCCAACTAATGAGCACAAATTATGAGACCCAAAGAATAGCCCAACTGATGAGTATAGCTCATGAGATAAACAAATAAGCATTGCTCACCAAATTAGCCCAATCGATGAACACAGCTCATGACGTTTGAAGATTAGCCCAACTGATGAACACATCTCATAAGGCAAAAAAATAAGCACTGCTCACAAAATTGGTCCAACTAATGTGAACAACTCATGAGGCCTGAAGACCAGCTCAAGTGATGAGCACAGCTTATGAGGCAGATAGAGGTTAATCCAAAAATCGCAAAACATCTGGCTCGATTTGAGCAAAGGTGTAAAAAATTCAACTCAGATCAGGTAAAACAATGATGAAATCATCTCAAACTGATCCAAAAATGCAAAATATTCTACTTAGATTAAGGCTAACAAACACGGTTATCAACCCATAATGAGCCAAGATAGGAAAATTTTGGCTGAGATTAGGCAGAAACAACTCAAATCCACCCGAATAGTAACTCGAATTCAACCATGAAAATGGCTCGAAATTACCCAAAACAGCTCGAAAGAGCCAAGAGCAGCACGAATTCAGCCAAAAAAGTGGCTCGCAGGGAGTTAATTAGACTCGGATTGAACCAAAAGCAGCTTGGATCAAGCTGAAGGCAGCTTAGATGGAGTCAAATCCAGCGCTTGTTCAGTCAAATTGATTACATGTCAAAGTTGCGTAATTAAGTATTTAAATGCATTAATTAAATACTTAATTATGTCTAGTATTTTAATCATTAAGCTCAGTTGATAATTCTAAGAGAAATAACCTACACTTGCCATAAATTTAAGAACATTCGTGTCCTATTATTGCAGGTAATTTTTCAGGAATTAAAGTTGAAATTAAAATGCATATGAAAGCTTTCAACATTTTTGGGAATTAAAGATGAAGGCCACGCACATGAGGAGAACCTGGAATTGGAACACATGAGCATGCAAGGAATTATTTTCTTGAAGTCATGTGCATGTGTGTAGAGGAAAGGCCATGCATGCAAATTGGAAATTAGGTCGTGCCATGCATGAAATTACGAGGGCTGGGGAGAATACAAAAGAAAGTCATAGGCTTGTCTTGGGCCGTGTGCGTGTGTGAATGAGCTGGGTTCCATGCATGCGAATTCACGTGGGCCACATGCATAAAGAAAGGAGGCTAGACCATGCCACGCATGCACGAGAATGAGGAGACTAACATACATGAAACAAAAGAGAGGGTCGTACGCTTCTTGAGGGATGGTTGTGCGCTGCAAAGAAAGACATTGAAGACGCCCAGCTCACGCATGCACGTGAAGAGGAGGCTAGGTGTTGGGCCGTGTACAAGCTTCAGGAACCAAGGCTTTTTGGGGGGGGGGGGCACTGAACACAAGGCTTGAAGGGACCCATGCATGCAAGGCCCATGCAAGGGAAGCAAAAAGGCTAGGGGAGTAGGGTTTTAGAGTGTGCTTTTTAGGGTTTTATTAGCTAGGGTTTTACGAGGAGCAGTCGTAGGGGAGCTTGGGGTTTTGCTCCGCACAAGAGACCTCTCCTCCTCACGCCACATTTGGCCATTACTCTCTCTCTCTCTCTCTCTCTCTCTCTCTTTTACTTTCTCTCTCTCACTTTGTTTGAATTTAAATATTTTGTTGGGTTATTTTAATTGTTAAGTTCAGTTTTTTTTTATATTTAAAGTCATTGTTAGAATTAAATATTTGTTTAAGTATTTTTATTGTTGAGGTTACTTTGATTTTGTTTAAAGCTAGTTTTGAGATTAAATTTTTGTTTAAGTTAATTAGACTAACTTTTGTTTTAGTTCTCTCTCACGCTCTCTTGCTCTTTCGTCTCTTTAATAAATTAGTTTGTTTAAATTTCAATGTCATTTTACTATTTAATGGAACTTATTATTGTTGGTTTAATTTTCAGTTGAGCTCATTTTTAATGTGGATTTAATTTGTTTAAGTATTTGGTTAAGTTCAAGACTTTGTTTAAGTTAGTTTATCTTTGCTTAAGACCTTGTTTAAATGTAGTTTATTTTTTTTAAGACTCTATTTACGTTGAGTTTATTTTTGTTTAGGACTTTGTTTAGGTGTAGTGTATTTTCGTTTAAGCCCTTGTTTAAGTTCATCTAGTTATTGAATATTTTCATGAGACTAATGCGGTAACGACCCAAAAAAAAAAAAAAGGAAATTTAGTGGTTAAGTTGCTGGAGAAGCAGGAGAGGAAAGAAGAAAGAAAAAAAAAACAAAAAACAAACTTCTCACTGCGCAGAATAGGAAGGAAAGGGAAAGAAAGACAAAAAAAAAAAAAATTCTCTTAGCTCACGTTCTCCACTCCTCTTCTCTCTATGATTTCACGGCAGATTCTCGCTCAATTAAAAATTAAACAATACCACCGAACTCCATTCTCTGCCACCGACATATCTACCGAAGTGGATTTTTCGTAGGAGTAACTTGGACATATCTCCTGGGGTAAGCCAAATTCTTATTCTTGCCTCAATTTTTCTTAAATTTTAATTCAAATGGACGATCGAACATCACCACGAGAATCTAGGGATGATTCTCTACAAATATAGCGGAGCAAATTTCTCATGGGGTCGTTGTAGAAATAGCCCCAAAATTAGGATTAATCGGTATTTAATTATTGTAAATCAGGAAATGTTAAAATAATATTTTATTGAGGTTGATTTGATTAAATCAGGGCTCGGGTGAGCGCTGCAGGTATAATTTTGAGAACCCTGCAGGCGTGGTTCAGGAAATCAGGTAAGGGAGAATAAAATTATATCAATATTTTATTAAGACGAACCATTTATTTACGAGCATATGAAATTTATTATTTATCTATATGATTTTCAGAATAGCCTGATTACTAAAAAATAATGATTTTGTTTAAGGTTTATATATGGGATAATTGCATATGATATTAAATTCGTGTGACATGGGAATAATTTTTCCTAATAAATTGAATATAAAATATTGTGGTATTTGGGCTTACATGAGGGGTTGTTTAGAATGATTATGACACGATGAATGATTTTTTATGTTTGACACCTGTGTGGAAATGTATTGATTTGTTGGGATACTGTGTGGGAAATGAATTGATCTGTTGGATTCCTATGTGGAAATGAATTGATGCGTCTGTGTGAATTAATTGGTGTGGTTATTCGTATACATCTTAATATAATGTTGGCATAAGGAGGTTGTTATATTGCCTAAATGTAAATCATGATATGACGTTGGCAGGTCGAGGTGCTTGTTATATTGTCATTTATATGGGGTAGGACATTGGCAGGTCGAGGAGCTTGTTCTACTGATGTATAACGGGTAGGTCATGAGGATTGGATACTGGTGAATAGTGGTGCTTGTGTGGGCCACGTGTTGCGGAAGCTAGGGTGGTGTCTGTGTGGGCCACGTTATATCTTGTGTGGATAATGGCGTCTATGTGGGTCATGTTAGGTACCCTATGTGGGTAGTGGTGCCTGTGTGGGCCACCTTATATCCTGTGTGTATAATGGCGTCTGTATGGGCCATGTTATGTACCCTGTGTGGGTAGTGGTGTCTGTGTGGGTCACGTTATATCCTGTGTGGATAATGGCACCTATGTAGGCCATGTTATGTACCCTGTGTGGGTAGTGGTGCCTATGTGGGCCACGTTATATCCTGTATGGATAATAGCGCTTGTGTGGACAATGTTATGTACCCTGTGTGGGTAGTGGTGCCTGTGTGGGTCACATGTAGATAAGAAGTACGTAGGTGCCTGTGTGGGCCACGTACCGATATGTACGTAGTTGCTTTGTGTGGGCCACGTACTGAGGACATTGGAAGATGAAGTATAAGTTGCGTGATTCCTGTGTAGATGTGTTGTGCACATGTGAATTTAATTATAGCATAAAAATAATGGTATAGCATATTGTGAATGCATGTGTGTGCATGCGGCGAGGTAAACATACCACCAGGGGCTTGCTGAGAAAGGCGAGTGCTCTGCTAGGTAGTTTCTTGGTATCAGTGTAAAGGGATGCTACTTGTATGGCGTAGACATCCCAATCCTAAGAAACCTTCGCCTTTAAAAATAAAGATGTGTGTACTGGCAACGAGGTAATACTTCACTTGAGGGCTTACTGAGTAAGATGAGTGCACTAGTAGGTAGTTTTTAATACCAGAGCAGAGGGAAGCTACTTGTATGGGCGGGTAATCTTCCCTATCCTTGGGGACTTTCGCATGCATAAAAATTATGTACTCGTGCATATTGGATGTGTGTATGACATTAGATGTCGGGAATGTTATTAATGGTACATTTTCTCAGTTGTTATTAAAATTATGTGAGAAGCAGTTTATTTTGATATGTAAATATTAAAACTCATTTGTCACACACTGTTATAATTTATTCCACCCTTACTAAGAAGTGTCTCACCCTAGTGGATTAACAATTTTTCAGGTTCTTGTGGAGGCCGGGTTTGAAGGCCTAGGCTGAGATTGTATTTGATGGTTTTTTTTTTTTGGGTATTGTGAGATACTAGTATATATATACAAATATATATTTGTACTGGTTTATGTTTTAAATACTGGTTGTGGATACAAATATTTGGATGTTGTAGTGTTTTTTTTTTGGGTTGTTATATAGAACTCTGGTATTTACTTGAGGATATTTATTTATATTTCGCTGCGTGCAAGATAATTATGGTATCAGATACAGGTGATTGGAACACGTGGCACCCGGGCCCCACTTGGCGGGTTTCGGGGTGTAACATTGTGGTATCAGAGCATTAGGTTATAGATTCTGCAAACTTTAGGATTGATTAATACCAGAGTATAGGTACGAATAAGGATAAGGATAGGAATTGGTAGATTAGGAATTTGATAGGAGATTTTGAGTTTTGTTTCGTAGCTTAGAGGCAGAAATCCCTTGATAGACTTCTGTGAGTTTCTGAATCCGGCTAGTTTTAGAAAACCACTGTAAATCCGTTTACGGTGATGTTTCTAAGTAGAGAGACTGGAACTCAGAATTAGAACTTGAGGGTTAGGTTGATTTGGGGATAAGCTAGT
The DNA here is from genome assembly GCF_029873635.1 of Malania oleifera. Classification (NCBI taxonomy): domain Eukaryota; kingdom Viridiplantae; phylum Streptophyta; class Magnoliopsida; order Santalales; family Ximeniaceae; genus Malania; species Malania oleifera. The sequence goes on along the minus strand of NC_080425.1, from coordinate 68,578,880 downwards.
TGTTTGATGTTTCAATTGAAGATTTAAATGTTAAACTGATTTGTTGTTTTATAATTTATTAGCGAATTTCAAGGACGAAATTCTTTTGAGGGGAGAATGTAACGACCCAAAAAAAAAAAAGGAAACTTAGTGGTTAAGTTGCTGGAGAAGCAGGGGAGGAAAGAAGAAAGAAAGAAAAAACAAACTTCTCACTGTGCAGAACAGGAAGGAAAGCAAAAGAAAGAAAGAAAAAAAAATCTCTCAGCTCATGCTCTCCACTCCTCTTCTCTTTACGATTTTACGGTAGATTCTCGCCCAATTAAAAATATGAAAATACCACCGAACTCCATTTTTCGCCACCGACATATCTACCAAAGTGGATTTGTCGTAGGAGTAACGTGGGCATATCTCTTGGGGTAAGCCAAATTCTTATTCTTGCCTTAATTTTTCTTAAATTTTAAGTCAAATGGACGATCGAACACCACCACGAGAATCTAGGGATGATTCTCTACAAATCTAGCGGAGCGGATTTCTCGTGGGGTCGTTGTAGAAATAGCCCCAAAACTAGGATAAATGGGTTATTTAGAAATTAATCAGTATTTAATTATTGTAAATTAGGAAATGTTAAAATAATATTTTATTGAGGTTGATTTGATTAAATCAGGGCTCGGGTAAGCGCTGCGGGTATAATTTTGGGAACTCTGTTGGTGTGGTTCAGGAAATCAAGTAAGGGGGAATAAAATTATATCAATATTTTATTAAGGCGAACCATTTATTTACGAGCATATGAAATTTATTACATATCTATATGATTTTCAGAATAGCCTAATTACTAGAAAATGATTATTTTGTTTAAGGTTTATATTTGGGATAATTTCATATGATATTAAATTTGTGTGACATGGGAGTAATTTCTCCTAATAAATTGAACATGAATTATTATGATATTTGGGCTTACATGAGGGGTTGTTTAGAATGATTATGACATGATGAATGAATTTTTATGTTTGACTCCTGTGTGGAAAGGTATTGATCTGTTGGGATACTGTGTGGGAAATGAATTGATCTGTTGGATTCTTGTATGGAAATGAATTGATGTGTCTATGTGAATTAATTGGTGTGGTTATTCGTATACATCTCAATATAGCGTTGGCATGAGGAGGTTGTTATATTACCTAGATATATTTCATGATATGACATTGGTAGGTCGAGGAGCTTGTCGTATTGTCATTTATATGGGGTAGGACATTGGCAGGTCGAGGAGCTTGTTCTACTGATGTATAACGGGTAGGTCATGGGGATTGGATATTGGTGAATAGTGGTGTTGTGGGCCACGTGTAGCGGAAGCTGGGGTGATGCCTGTGTGGGCCACGTTATATCCTATGTGGATAATGGCGCCTGTGTGGGCCATGTTAGGTACCTTGTGTGGGTAGTGGTGCCTGTGTGGGCCATGTTATATCCTGTGTGGATAATGGTGCCTGTATGGGCCATCTTATGTACCCTGTGTGGGAAGTGGTGCCTGTGTGGGGAACGTTATATCCTGTGTGGATAATGGTGCATGTGTGGGCCATGTTATGTACCCTGTATGGGTAGTGGTGCCTGTGTGGGCCACGTTATATCCTGTGTGGATAATGGCGCCTGTGTGGGCCATGCTATGTACCCTGTGTGGGTAGTGGTGCCTATGTGGGCCACGTGTAGATAAGAAGTATTCAGGTGCCAGTGTGGGCCACGTACTGATATGTACGCAGTTGCTTTGTGTAGGCCATGTACTGGGCACATTGGAAGACGAAGTATAAGTTGTGTGATTCCTATGTGGATGTGTTGTGCGCATGCGAATTTAATTATAACATAAAAATAATGGTATAGCATATTGTGAATGCATGTGTGTGCATGGGGCGAGGTAAACATACCACCGGGGGCTTGCTGAGAAAGGCGAGTGCTTTGCTAGGTAGTTTTTTGTTATCAGTGCAAAAGGATGCTACTTGTATGGGCCGGTAGACATCCCGGTCCTCAGAAACCTTCGCTTTAAAATAATAAAGATGTGTGTACTAGCATCGAGGTAATACTTCACCTCGGGGCTTACTGAGTAAGGTGAGTGCCCTAGTAGGTAGTTTTTAGTACTAGAGTAGAGGGAAACTACTTGTATGGGCGGGTAATCTTCCCTATCCTTGGGGACTTTCGTCTACATAAAAATTATGTACTTGTGCATATTGGATGTGTGTATGACATTAGATGTCGGGAATGTTATTAATGGTACATTTTCTCAGTTGTTATTAATATTATGTGAAAAGCAGTTTATTTTGATATGTAAATATTAAAACTCATTTGTCACACACTGTTATAATTTATTCCACCCTTACTGAGAAGTGTCTCACCCTAGTGGATTAACAATTTTTCAGGTTCTTTTGGAGACCGGGTTTGAAGGCCTAGGCTGGGATTGTATTTGATGGTTTTTTTTTTTTTGGGTATTGTGAGATACTGGGATATATATACAAATATATATTTGTACTGGGTTATGTTTTAAATGCTGGTTGTGGATACAAATATTTGGATGTTGTAGTGTTCGTTTTTGGGTTGTTATATACAACTCTGGTATTTACTTGAGGATATCTATTTATATTTCGCTGCGTGCAAGATAATTATGGTATCAGATACAGGTGATTGGAACATGTGGCACCTGGACCCACTTGGCGGGTTCGGGCGTCACATTGTGGTATCAGAGCATTAGGTTATAGATTCTGCAAACTTTAGGATTGATTAATAATAGAGTATAGGTACAAATAAGGATAAGGATAGGAATAGGTAGATTAAGAATTTGATAGGAGATTTTGAGTTTTGTTTCGTAGCTTAGAGGCAGAAATCCCTTGATGGACTTCTATGAGTTTCTGAATCCGGCCAGTTTCAGAAAACCACGGTAAATCCGTTTACGGTGATGTTTCTAAGTAGAGAGACTGGAACTCAGAATTAGAACTTGAGGGTTAGGTTGATTTGGGGATAAGCTAGTTGTTTGATGTTTCAATTAAGGATTTAAATGTTAAACTGATTATTCTATAATTTATTGGCAAATTTCGAGGATGAAATTCTTTTAAGGAGGGGAGAATGTAACGACCCAAAAAAAATAAGGAAACTTAGTGGTTAAGTTGCAAGAGAAGCAGGAGAGGAAAGAAGAAAGAAAAAAAAAAAAACAAACTTCTCACTACGCAAAACAGGAAGGAAAGGGAAAGAAAGAAAAAAAAAATTCTCTCAACTCACGCTCTCCACTCCTCTTCTCTCTACGATTTCACGGTGGATTCTCGCCCAATTAAAAATTCAAAAATACCACCGAACTCCATTCTCCGCCACTGACATATCTACCAAAGTGGATTTGTTATAGGAGTAACGTGGGCATATCTCCTAGGGTAAGCCAAATTCTTATTTTTGCCTCAATTTTTCTTAAATTTTAAGTCAAATGGACGATCGAACACCACCACAAGAATCTAGGGATGATTCTTTACAAATCTAGCGGAGCGGATTTCTTGTGGGGTTGTTGTAGAAATAGCCTCAAAACTAGGATCAATGGGTTATTTAGAAATTAATTGGTATTTAATTATTGTAAATTTGGAAATGTTAAAATAATATTTTATCGGGGGTGATTTGATTAAATCAGGGCTCGGGTGAGCGTTGTGGGTATAATTTTGGGAACCCTACAAGCGTGGTTTAGGAAATCAGTTATTTACGAGCATATGAAATTTATTACTTATCTATATGAATTTCAGAATAGCCTGATTACTAGAAAATGATGATTTTGTTTAAGGTTTATATTTGGGATAATTGCATATGATATTAAATTTGTGTGACATGGGAGTAATTTCTCCTAATAAATTGAATATGAATTATTATGATATTTGGGCTTACATGAGGGGTTGTTTAGAATGATTATGACATGATGAATGAATTTTTATGTTTGACTCATGTGTGAAAATGTATTGATCTGTTGGAATACTGTGTGGGAAATGAATTGATCTGTTGGATTCCTGTATGGAAATGAATTGATGTGTCTGTGAGAATTAATTGGTGTGGTTATTTGTATACATCTCAATAGAACGTTGGCATGAGGAGGTTGTTATATTGCCTAGATGTAAATCATGATATGACGTTGGCAGGTCGAGGAGCTTGTCATATTGTCATTTATATGGGGTAGGACATTGGCAGGTCGAGGAGCTTGTTCTACTGATGTATGACGGGTAGGTCATGGGGATTGGCTTCTAGTGAATAGTGGTGCCTGTGTGGGCCACGTTATATCTTGTGTGGATAATGGCGCCTGTGTGGGCCATGTTAGGTACCTTGTGTGGGTAGTGGTGCCTATGTGGGCCACATTATATCCTGTGCGGATAATGGCGTCTGTGTGGGCCATATTATGTACCCTGTGTGGGTAGTGGTCCCTATGTGGGCTGCGTTATATCTAGTATGGATAATGGCACTTACGTGGGCCATGTTATGTACCCTGTGTGGGTAGTGGTGCCTGTGTGGGCCACGTTATATCCTGTGTGGATAATGGCGCTTGTGTGGGCCATGTTATGTACCCTGTGTGGGTAGTGGTGCCTGTGTGGGCCACGTGTAGATAAGAAGTACGTAAGTGTCTGTGTGGACCACGTATTGAAATGTACGCAGTTGCTTTATGTGGGCCACGTACTGAGGACATTGGAAGACGAAGTATAAGTTGCGTGATTCCTGTGTGGATGTGTTGTGCGCATGTGAATTTCATTATAGCATAAAAATAATGGTATAGCATATTGTGAATGCAGGTGTGTGCATGCAGCGAGGTAAACATACCACCGGGGGCTTGCTAAGAAAGGTGAGTGCTCTGCTAGGTAGTTTTTTGGTATCAGTGCAAAGGGATGCTACTTGTATGTGTGGGTAGACATTCCGATCCTCAGAAACATTCGCCTTTAAAATAATAAAGATGTGTGTACTGGCGGCTAGGTAATACTTCACCTGGGGGCTTATTGAGTAAGATTAGTGCCCTGGTAGGTGGTTTTTAGTACTAGAGTAGAGGAAAGCTATTTGTATGGGCGGGTAATCTTCCTTATCCTTTGAGACTTTCGCCTGCATAAAAATTATGTACTTGTACATATTGGATGTGTGTATGACATTAGATGTCGGGAATGTTATTAATGGTACATTTTCTCAGTTGTTATTGATATTATGTGAGAAGCAGTTTATTTTAATATGTAAATATTAAACTCATTTGTCACACACTGTTATAATTTATTCCACCCTTACTGAGAAGTGTCTCACCCTAGTGGATTAATAATTTTTCAGGTTCTTCTGAAGACCGGGTTTGAAGGCCTAGGCTGGGATTGTATTTAATGGTTTTTTTTTTTTTTTTGGTATTGTGAGATACTGGTATATATATATATATATATATATATATATATATATATATATATATTTTTGGTATTGTGAGATACAGATATATATATATATATATATATTTGTACTGGGTTATGTTTTAATTGCTGGTTGTGGATACAAATATTTGGATGTTGTAGTGTTCGTTTTTGGGTTGTTATATAGAACTCTAGTATTTATTTGAGGATATTTATTTATATTTCGCTGCGTGCAAGATAATTATGGTATCAGATACAGGTGATTGGAACATGTGGCACCCAAGCCCCACTTAGCGGGTTTCGGGGCGTCACAAATGCAGTCCTTTTCCTTAGTCTATTATTCGAATGGTTAAAGAGTCGGTCATTTTGCTTGTTTGATTTCATCATTGTTTGTTTGAATGGAAGAATGAGTCATTGACTGCATTACACTAGGTTGGCATAGTTGATTGATTTGTTTAATTACATGGTAGTTATTTTCCTATTTAAGCATGTTATGTTTTTATTTTAGGTTTCACTTTGTTTTAATTTCGCCACAAACTTTCAAAAACCCCAAGAAATCAAATCTGAACTATGTTCAGTAAACTATTTTCTCATTTTCTTCTTTCTATTTCACGCGAGTTTGAAACCGATCTACATTCCCTGACGAGACGATCTAGCCTTTTAGGCTGATTATTACACGACATAACTCTTATACTTGGGATAGCCTTTGTGCTGCTCATTTCAGAGTGAGTCACGAATAATGGCTTGGAATTAGCCAAAATGGCTCAGATTAGCCAAGAGCAGCATGCATTCAACTGAAAGAACGGCTTGGAGGGAGCCAATTCGACTCGGATTGAGCCAAAAGTTGCTCGGATCAAGTCGGATGCAGCTTGGATGGAGTCAAATCTAACTCTGGTTAAGCTGAGTAACGGCTCAGAGTGAGCCAAAAATATGTGAGCCGAAAGCAGCTCGAATTCAGCCAAAACAATGGTTCAGATGGTGGCAATTCGGCACGAATTGAGCCAAGGTCAGATAGAGCCAAATACAACTCGGGTACAGCAAAAAAAAAAGGGGGGGCTCTACAATTTCTAAAGCGTTCGAACTTTGGAAACTCATTTCAAAAATTCGAAACCATAAGGGGGAAACTAATATACCCAAAATATCCTCACTCAAAATGAAGAACCGTTGTGAAACCACCATTAAACCCCTCTACATAACCGATGTGCAAACTTTAATGTAAACATATTCATGAGAGGGAACAGTTACAAGACTACACTTAAAACCTCCACATAAGAACCCATAAAAATTCTATAACCCCCACAAGCACAAGAATGTCCATCAATGTCGAATTGATGGAGGGTCAACCTCCACCACTATAAAAAGGGACTTGGAGAAGAGGTAAGCATCACACTCATTTCTACTTCTTTCTACAGTTGTAATTCAGAACCTCCCATTAGTCCTTTACTTAGGCATCAAAGTGATCCCTCGGAGTACATCCTGGGTCCTCCAAGCCATTTGTGATTATTTCTTTTCAAGTGGTCGCAATCAAAGGACAATTCATGAAGGTCATTCGATTTTCGATAGCAAAAGCATGGATTTGGATAAAATAAAATAAATTTGTATTATGTTTCGTATAAATTTTCACAAACTTAAATCCAAAGGTCTAAATTTTAAACTCCTAAGCACATGTGATTGAGATTAGTATCCAAATCTAAATCAGTGTAATTTTATATTGCATTTTATTAAAATTTATACAAATTTAAATTTAAAATTTAAAATTTATATTCTTAAACATAAGACAAATATAAATAATTTGAACTAAATAAAATACAAAAAATTGAAATTATAGATCCAATACCTAAACTCCCAAACATGGGAATAAGAACATTGGGATTGGGGTTGCATTGCAGAGGTTTGAGGTTTACTTAAACATCCAAATGGGCTATAGACTTCAGTTGAGTTCATTTAAGGAAATGAACTATCACCTTTTAATGTTAAATGGACCTAAATTCAACAGTAGCAAGTAACTTTGCTCAAGCCCCATGCCTTTCTACCTACTTGACACTAGTGTATGAAGTTAATTCATATGTCTAACCAACGTGACCATAGGAGTTTGAAACACCAGAGAATATATAATCTTATATTTATATTTAGAGAGATTGTTTTCGAGATTTAAGTCTATAATATTTAAATATAGACGTAACATGTTGTGCAGAGTGGTAGTATACCAATGCGCAGCGGAAAAAACACAAATTGAATCCGCAACAAGTAATACAACAACCAAAGATGAATGAATATGGAAATAATCAATCACAAAGAGAATAAAATAAAGCAATAAGAACACACGACACAAGAAATTACATGGTTCGGCAATTTGCCTATGTCCATGAGAGCAAGTGACTGATGTTCACTATCAAATCGTCAAAACTTACATCAAGGGTTACAAATATTGATTATACACTAACCCTATGCATACAGCAGACTTAAAATGCATCTAAAAAACTTCTATAGAAAATCTTGGAGGAAAATCCTCCAAATCTCCTAATTTACTGATCTCTCGATTAAAAATATGTCATCTGCGCCGAACAATATCATCAACGGTTTTAGGCAAATCGTCGACTGTTTAATACCGAGCCCAATCCTGAAGACTAAAATCGTTGATGATTTCAAGTTGTTGACGGTTTGATACTGAGAGCAAACCGTCGACCTAACCATCGACGGTTTCTTCCTACAGCCTCCTTCCTTATTCTATGTTTCATCATGCTTTTTGGTGCATGCATTCCACTCAATATGAGCCACATCCAGAAATCTCCACCTTGGTGAATATTCACCACTTAGGAGAAATATGAAAGCACAACCTGCTGCTCTACCTAAGACGGTAAATTGGAACCACCTCCCATCTAACAACTGGAGACATAAACTAAGTCCAAGCAATGCTTGAACTTGTCCATAATAATAAGAACACGACTTAACTGAATACCAGACTCCTTGACTGATCCTGTAAACCACAACACTTCCTTGGCAGCCTCAGCCACTGCCATGTGCTCCAACTCAGTTGTTGAAAATGCAACCAGAGACTGTACCCTATACTTCCAACAAATAGGCCTTCCTTCAATAGTAAACACAAAACCTATTGCAGACCTCCTATCATTCAACTCTCCTTCATAGTATGTATCCACAAATCTCACAACTGATGGATCACTTTTTTGCCTGCCAAAACACCCCACTACACTGGCATAGGAGACTTTTGACATGTCCCAAACATCACCATCTGTCCTTGGGTACTAAACAGTAGATAGTTTACATTGATTCGCCAATGGTGTATTGGTGACCGATTTTGCATTAACTATGCTAAATCTCTCCAACACCTTCTCCACAAAACCGACCTAAGATAACCACAATCTTCTTGTAGTTATGTCCACAAAGCCACCCTGCAATAACCACAATCTCCCTGCAGCTCTGTCCTTACGAATCTCCAACCCAAGAATCTTCTTGGCCGCACCCAAAACCTTTATGTCAAATTCCTTTCTCAACAAAGTTTCCAACTGATTAACCTCAGTCAAAATCTTCCCATCAATTAACATGTCATCAATATAAAACAACAGAAAAGTTTTCCACTTGCATCCTATCGTCCTCTTTCCCTTTGGAAGCTCCACCAATTACCACATCTGATTCTTGTGCAATAACTCCATCTCCTCCACCATAACACTCATTCATCTATTTTTCCCTTTTTTTATGCACCGCATCTTAAAAAAATAGTAGGAACCTTGATGGTAGTAATGAATGCATAAGACATCATATCATCAAATTCATACCTAAGCAGTGGCATGATAGTACATCTCGGCCCATTATGATCCTGCTAGTCTCCCGAGCTAGAACTCCTTGCATTATGAATAATGTCATATCTGCCCTGAGTCTCTAACTCCACCTACATCACATACTCATTGCTGCTGCAGTTTTCTGGCATTTGTTTCTCTTCATTTTCCTGAGTAATCTGCACCATGGCTTTAAGATCAAAAATCATATCTCCACCGATTGCCACCTTGTTGGCCGTTGGGTCTCATAGCTTGAACCCCTTTTTCGATACCCCATAAAGATGTACCATCTAGATTTTGCAACAAGTTTAGATCTCACCTCACTAGAAACGTGCATGTTGGACCTCCAAACACTCTCAAACCAAAGTACTCTACCACATAACCTATCCAAACCCTTCTTTCAACTTTCCCATTTAATGATACCCTTGGCGATCGGTTAATCGAGAAACACGCCATACTCACTAACTTTACCAAGAAGTTCCTTGTAAGACCTGTATACAACCTGAGATGCTGCTCGCAAAACTCCTTGAACATTAGCGTACACAGTTACAATGTTTGACCTGAGGACCTTTCTCCTGGTCTGGTTTTCCAACTCAACCACAAGTTAAACTTGGAAAACATCTCTAACTTGTACCGCATGAAGTACCCACAGACCTTTCGTGATAAACTCATGAGGTACACATGTCCAACCCGTGATGCTACCCTCACCAGTCCCCAAACATCCAAATAAATGTAGTTAAGAATACCATCCATTTTGTGTGTGATTGTTTTACACAAAATAGTATTATCTGACTCAAAATTTGCAGCTGCAACTCCACCTACAACTATGGTACCCAGCAGTGCATAGATATTTCTCGCTAACTTTTTTCCCTTCATCACCATCAAGACGCCTTTACACACCTTCATTATCCCACTTTCAGACTTGTAACTATACCCATTACAATCTAAAGTGCACAATGAAATTACATTTTTTTGTAGATCTGGTACATGCCTTACATTACATAACGTCCTTACCACACCATCATGCATCTTGATTTTGATATTCGCCATTTCGACAACTTTGCAGATAGCATCGTTTCCCATCATAAAGGAAGCAGAACTCACCAATCTGTAAGTGGTGAACCATTCTTTGTTGGGCATGATGTGATACGAACATCCCAAGTCTAGGATCCAAGAATCCGTGAGGCGTTATGAACCCGATGAAACAGAAAGCATATCACCATCAATGTTCCCTAAGTCTCCTTCTTTCATTACATTCTCAGATTTTGACGAACCTTCCTGAGTTTCTGCATTCCCCTTCTTCCACTCTAAACACTCCAATTTTATATGCCTAATTTTTTCGCACTTAAAACACCAGATGTCCTTCCTCTTCTTGGACTACGACTGAGTTTTATTATTACTTGATTCGCTCCATAACTTGCCACTCCCAAGATCCTGATTACCTTTCACCATAATCTCTTCACCTTGTGAACTCTCATCGATGGCGTTCTTCCTCTGATGGAACCCCAACAATGCACTCATGATATCCTCCAAATCTAGGGTTTATTTTTCCCATGTTAGAGTCATAACTAGATTCCTATACGTAGGAGACGTAGGTAGGGAATTCAACAGCATCAACGCCTTGTCTTCGTCCTTGAACTTCACATCAACCTGCTTTAGATCACTAATGATCTAATTGAATACGTTGATGTGTTGATTCAGGTCCGAACCCTCTGCCATCTTAATCCCATAGAGTCTTTGCTTAAGATACAACTTGTTCGATAAAGACCTGGACATATATTGGCTCTTCAATTTCAACCAAACTGCTGCCAGCGATTCCTCATCCATGACGTGATACATCACATCATCGACCAGACAAAGCCTGATAGTAGTCATAGCCTTCACTTCCAACTCCATCTAACTCATGCCATTTATGCCTTCCGGTTGTTTTCTGTATAGTGCCTTCACCATACATTGCTGCACCAACAAGTCCTTAACCCTCCTCTGCCAAAATTCAAAGTTTTATGTTCCATCCAACTTAACAACATAAACTTCGTCGAATAAATCCCAATCATTGCAACCAATAGCTCTGATACCAATTTGTTGTGTAGAGTGGTAGTATACCAATGCGTAGCAGAAAAAACACAAATTGAATCCAAAATAAGCAATGCAGCAACCAACAATGAATGAATACAAAAATAATCAATCACAAAGAGAATGAAATAAAGTAATAAGAAAACACAAAATACAAGAAATTATGTGGTTTGGCAATTTTCCTATGTCAACGGGAGCAAGCGGCTGATTTTCACTATCAAATCATCAAAGCTTACATCAAGGGTGTTAGGGATGTGGCTCACATTTTGAGTGGAACGCATGTATCGGGAAAAGCAACGTGAAGCAAAAGACCAAGAGAGAAATGTAGGGTACAGCCATAAGGGAAAACCGTTGAGGGTTTGGCCTAAACCATCAATGGTTTACGCACAAACGTCACAAATTTTTTGAATCTGAGATCAGTAGATTGGGCTAATCGGAGGGATTTCCTCGTGGGATAGCTACAAAAGTGTTTTAGATCAACTATAGGTCTTTTATAAGCATTATATTGATATATAATCATTTTTATGTAACCATAAATGGGATTAAGCTTGGTATAAGCTTGATTAATAGTGAAAAATAGTTGCTGCTCCTATGGACGTAGGCAAATTGTTGAACCACGTAAATTCTTGTGTTTTGATTGTTGCATTCATTGATTCTAATTTGAAAAGCAAGGTGTAGTCCCAAGAGGGGGGTTGAATTAGATTTTAAAACTTTCTTTTAATTTCTTTTGAGAATTCTTAAACTTCTTTTATTTCTTTTAAACAATTCTTGACTTGTTTGTTTAACTCTTTGATCACAAAAGAACTTAGATTCTTTTATCCAATCAACAATACTATTGTTTAGCCAAACAAGTAATCAATTATTCAACGAAATAGCCAAGTCAATCAATCAATCACAAATAAAAGTAAACAACCAAACCAAAATTAACACATACACCACTTTGGCAATGTAAGCACTTAAAATAGTTTGTTTGTTTATATAAGACCTGTATATATGAAATGCTGATGTAAAGCCCTGTATTGATGGTTTTACTTCTTCAACATGATGTGCAATATAACTTCCAATCAACACAATATCTACACTCTTCTCAATATTCAGAACTCAACTAAACTCTTAGTTAATTTATCCTTGGGCTGTTAACCAAGTAACGTACTCCCATATGGTTTCCGCAAGATATAGTATAACCAATGTACTTCCTTTCGATTTTCGCAACCCAAATCAAAATTAGACTTCAAGTTTACTTGATTTCTATATTACGTAGTATATATGATTATCAATTAAATCATCCACGCAATTTAAATATGCTGAAAATAAAGAGTAAGGGAAAGAGAAAGTGAGACGGGAATTTTTACAAGGTTCAGCTTATACCCAGCCTACGTCCTCACCTTTGGCAAACCACCAAAGGATTCACTAAACCTATTCTTTTAACGGGCAGAACAAACCTTTACAACACTCCTTGGTTAAGGCTAGAGTATGCCTTCTCCAAACAATGTCCCTTCGTTCGGTCACTCCTTAACTAGGCTAGAGCCCGCCTCTTTAAGCAATATCTCCTTGCTTAGCCAACGATCCAAACAACCCTTGGAATCGTCAATCTACAAGATACAAATCAAATATTTGTGTACAAATAATTTGCTTACACAAAGATCTGATTAGTACAACAATTTAGAACTATAATATACTTCAAAGTAAATAACAATATGGAAATTAACTTGAAGCTCAATGAAGTATATCACTGATTAATTCTTTCAATGATTGAATGATTTAGAATTTGTAGCACAATTCTGGTGGAAGAAGATCAGCAAAAACTTAGTTGAATTCGTGCAAGTTGAGAGCAAGAGAGAGCATTGAGAATTTAAGAACAATTAAGAGAGATTTTGAATTTTTGCAGAATTTGAATTCTTGGTGTATTGATTCAATGATCTTTGAGGCCTATTTATAGATTTTAAAAGTTATGTAACTTGATCTTCAAGTGACTTGGAGTATTCCCCAAGTTTTTACAAAGTTTGAGCCCCAAACAAACCATTTAAAAAATGTTTCCGTTGAGGTTTTTTTTTTAAATTCTGTTCGTGGTAGTCGCCTACCATGTTATTTTTAAAGGGGCATCAGGGGCAGTAGGGTGGCAGTCGCCTGGAAGGACACAGCCAGTCACCTGGCTTAACCACCCAGGCGCCTGTCATGGTTCAGGCAATCTACTCGCAGAACACAATGCTATTGTCACCTTCGATCATTATTTAGTCTTTTGGTCATAACTTTTTCTGTGTAACTCCAAATTTGATGATCTTGGTGTCAAATGAAAGCTAAGAGAAAATTCTACAACTTTTATGTTGAACACTTTTTAAAATAAAGAGTTTTTGATAGATACAAATGCACCTCAATGCGGATGTAGAAAAATTAACAGCATTTGGAAAATCCTCTTTTTGGTGCTTTTCATTCCAAAAATGTTTCTAACCTTTTTGAAATAATTTTTGACCTTATAAAAATATTTTTCAAGTATGTTAAAAGGTATTTAGGTCCAATAAATTAACCTAAGAGTTTCATGTATCCATATTGAAATTATTTAAAGTACTTGCATGAAACTTCCTATAGACTCTTTCAAATTTTCAATTCTTGAATTCCTTGAGGTCTTTATGCTTGCTTCATCTTTCTTTAAGCTTTCATCAAGTTCTCTATAATCCTCATGCCCTCATGATCTTCAAGATTTATCTTTAAATCCATTTTTGAATCTATGTTTCAAGCTTGATATATTGATCATCCTTCTTTGAAATATAAGTTTTCATGAATTCTTTAACCTTGCATTCATCATTGAGTCCTGAAAATACATCACTTAAACAAAGCATGTTAAGTTCTACTTGTTTGTTAGTATCAAAAAAAGATGTTAAGCCTTGTAAGGCCAAAAATCTCCCCCTTTTTGATGATAACAAACAAGAAGCAAAAATTGGAGTGAGCCTTAAAAAGACTCCCCCTTTCAATAAGCATCATCTTAATAAAATTTACAAGATCAACATCAATTTCAAAACCTCTTTTACAATCATGTTCATCACTATCAAATACTTCTCCTTTTGATATATATTATGTTCATGCTCAGTTTTTGCAATTTGCAATATTATGCTCAATTTTTGCTTTAAAACTTCTCCCTCTTTTGGCATCCATCAAAAAGGAAAAAAAAAAAATGATTAAGTTCAAGTAAAATCACATGTTGAGCATATCATCAAACATACGTATCAAACATATGAACACACTCAATTTATTATTTTTCAATATAGCATGTGTAGTGTGTTATAACATTCAAGTATATGAGTTGTAACTTCATTATTAACAGCTTTTTCCTTTAGACAATATTCAAGATTTCAATTATTGATTTTATGATACCGATTTAAAATTGAATTCATGATATCTATTTAAAATTCATGATACCAATTGAGAATTGATACCAATTGAAAATTTAATTCATGATACCAATTGAAAATTCTCTGAATTGATTAATAGGAAAATAATCATAATATAAACAATATAACATAACATTCCCTCTGAATTCAATACATTCAGTTTTGTTATCAATTTTGCTTCCATCATCCTATATTTCAAAACATTGATTCACATTATGTATCAAATATCAATATTATGCTCATATCATCAATGTCATACCATGCTCATAGATATAATTATTCTTATCATGCTTAAAAAACCAATTGATCTTTTAGATTGTGATACCAAATGAGCTTTTTTTAAAAAAAAAAAAAATTGTGATACCAATTAAAATTTTTAAAATGTGATACCAAAAATATTCATGGATACCAAAGACTTTATAGATACCAAAGTCATTATCACATTGTACACAGCTCATAGATACCAATATAACCATTATATCTCTCATAGCTCATGGATATCAATATAAAAAGCAGTAAGTCTATCCATGTAATTCATCAATAGCATGCATGATCAAGAATTAATCTCATATCAAAATTCATGCTTATACTCAATAATATCATGCTCAAATTTTCAACATAGTAAGCCATAAATTTTCAATATAAGTCAAGCATATCATGTAGCATATCATATAGGCATGTAAGCATATAGCATCTCATACAGTCATTCATTCTCAAACTTATCTTAAACTCTTCTTTAATTTTTTTTATTTTAACTAGTTTGTTTTTTATCATGAATTAAGTTACTTTATCAATTTTTAAGGGGAGTGACTTAATCCATGGAGTTTTTCATTTATGAACTAGTCTATCATCTCGGTACCCATACTTTCTTGGGTCCGGTTGGTTTCATAAAGGATGTTTCTTTAACTCTCCATATTTGTTTAGTTTTCACATCTTTTTTCTTAAATGGACATTCAAACTTTATATACCCCTTTTTCTTACATTGATAGCATATGGTGTTAGTGTAAGCATTAAGGGATGTGCTTGCATTATCTTTGGAGGCTTTAGAGAAATACCCCGTGTAAAGATTCCTTTTCTTTTTATTTTCAATTCCATTAAATTCAATGTCTTCTTTGTTTAGAGACATTCTTTGGGAGTCTACCATTTTGTCAAAGTTTGTTTTTCCTTTTATAAAATTATAAATGATCCTTTCTTTATATTCAATTTGATTCTTGAGATCATTTATCTCTTTATCTTTCTTGTCACCAACCTTCTTTTGTGATTTCTCTAATTTTAGAGATAATTTTCTGATTTTATCTTCTAATTCAGAAATATATATATCTTTCTCATATACCGTAGAAGATAGGGATTGAAGGTCTTCTATTATTTTTTTCATTCTTGCATTCTAATTCTTTGACTTTCAAGTCTTTTTCCTTTTTAGCAAGATTTTTGGATTCTAACTCCTTTGTTATAGCTTCATTCTTACTTTCTATTTTCTTGATTTTAGAATCCTTTTCTCTTTCTACAGCCTTAAGGAATTATAACTCTTTCATTATTCCTTCATTCATATTTTTCAATGAAGTATTTTGTTTAGTTACTTTAATTAGCATCTTATGAACTTTGAATAAATCATTTTGAAGTTCTTCATAAGATGACATGCTCTCATAATTGAATTCATCACTACAATAATTATTTAAAGATTTAGATAAAGAGCTTTCCCCATTGTCCCAAGCCATAAAGCACGTATAAGCAACCTCTTGGTCACTTGATTCATTCTCTGAACTACTTTTACTCATCATATCCCAAGTAGTGGCTTTCATGGCTTTTTTCTTTTTCTTCTTAGATTCTTTCTTTAGTAGTGGACATTCTGGTTTAATATGTCCAGCTTTGTTGCAATTGTAACACGTAGGAGTTTTATTTTTTGATTTCTTGCTAACTTCTTCTTCTTCTTTATCTGATTCAAATTTGGATTTTCTTTCGAATTTATTTTTCCTTTTTAGAATTTTTGCCAACTTTTAGATATAAAGACTACTTCATCTTCATCTATTTCTTCTTCACTACTTGCGTTCTCTTTTGAGGCTTTGAAGACTATTGTGTCTTGGTCTTTGGTTTTACCACTCTTTTTATTCATTGTCATTTCGTATGTGAGTAAAGAACCAATAAGCTTATCTAAGGAAGTGGTTTTCAGATTTCTTTTTTCCATTATGGCAGTGGCTTTTGGTTCCCATTTAGGTGGCATCCCTCTAAGAATTTTCCTTATCATCTCATAAGTAGTATAGGTTTTTTCTAGTGCATTTAGGGAATTGATTATGTGAGTGAACTTAGTAAACATATTAGTTATGGATTCATCTAGGTTCATTTTAAACGCTTCATATTCACTTGTAAGCATATCGATCCTATTATCCCTAACATCTATAGTGCCTTCATATGTTACTTCTAATTTGTCCCATATCTTCTTAACTGATTTGCAAGCCATTATTCTATTAAATTCATTGGCATCTAAAGTACAATATAGAGCATTCATGGCACTAGAATTTACTTGCAGCATCTTATAGTCTAAGTCAGTCATATCAGTTTTCTCCTTAAGGACTTGTTTTCCATCAACTATCTTAGTGGGAATTTGGTCACCTTCCATGACAACCTCTCATGCTTTCCAATTCATAGTTTGAAGATATATTTGCATTCTATTTTTCCAGAAAGTATAGTTCAAACTACAAAAGATTGGTGGCCTAGTTGAAGATTGTCCCTCTCCAAAGGGAGCTACGCCTAAGTTAGCCATTTAGATCTTTTTATAGCTACTAATTAAGATTTTCTATAACCCGCTCTACTACCAATTGAAAAGCAAGGTGTAGTCCCAAGAGGAGGGGTAAATTAGATTTTACAACTTTTTTTTAATTCCTTTTGAGAATTCTTAAACTTCTTTTATTTCTTTTAAACAATTCTTGACTTGTTTGTTTAACTCTTTGATCACAAAAGAACTTAGATTCTTTTATCCAATTAACAATTCTATTGTTTAGCCAAATAAGTAATCAATCATTCAACCAAATAGCCAAGTCAATCAATCAATCACAAATTAAAAGTAAACAACCAAACCAAAATTAACACATACACCACTTTGGCAATGTTAGCACTTAAAATAGTTTGTTTGTTTATATAAGTCCTGTATATATGAAATTTGTACTTGCTGATATAAAGTCCTGTATTGATGGTTTTGCTTCTTCAATATGATGTGCAATATAACATCCAATCAACACAATATCTACACTCTTCTCAATATTCCGAACTCAACTAAACTCTTAGTTAATTTATCCTTGGGCTATTAACTAAGTAATGTACTCCCGTATGGTTTCCGCAAGATATGGTATAACCAACGTACTCTCTTTCGGTTTTCGCAACCCAAATCAAAATTAGACTTCAAGTTTACTTGATTTCTATATTACGTAGTATATATGATTATCAATTAAACCATCCACGTAATTTAAATATGCTGAAAATAAAAAGTAAGGGAAAGAGAAAGTGAGACGGGGAGTTTTACGAGGTTCAACTTATACCCAACCTACATCCTCCCTTTGGAAAACCATCAAAAGATTCACTAAACATGTTCCTTTAACAGGTGAAACAGAACTTTACAACACTCCTTGGTTAAGGCTAGAGTTCGCCTTCTCCAAACGATGTCCCCTCATTCGGTCACTCCTTAACTAGGCTACAGCTCGCCTCTCTAAGCAATATCCCCTTAGCCAAGGATCCAAACAACCCTTGGAATCATCAATCTATAAGATACAAATCAAATATTTGTGTACAAAGAATTTGCTCACACAAAGAGCTGATTAGTACAACAATTCATAACTATAATATACTTTAAAGTAAATAACAATATGGAAATTAACTTAAAGTTCAATGAAGTATATCACCGATTAATTCTTTCAATGATTGAAAGATTTAGAATTTGTAGCACAATTCTGATGGAAGAAGATCAACAAAAACTTAGTTGAATTCGTGCAAGTTGAGAGCAAGAGAGAGCCTTGAGAATTTGAGAGCAATTGAGAGAGATTTTGAATTTTTACAGAATTTGAATTCTTGGTGTATTGATTCAATGATCTTTAAGGCCTATTTATAGACTTTAAAAGGTATGTAACTTGATCCCCAAGTGACTTGGAGTCTTCCCCAAGTGACTTGGAGTTTTCCCCAAGTTTTTACAAAGTTTGAGCCCCAAGCAAACCATTTAAAAAATGTTTCTGTTGGGGTTTTTTTTTTTAATTATGTTCGTGGCAGTCGCCTACCACAATCTAGTAGTCGTCTGCCATGTTATTTTTAAAGAGGCAGTAGAGACAGTAGGGTGGCAATCACCTTCCAAGTTCCAGAATACAGCCAGTCGCCTGGCTTGACCACCCAAGCGCCTGTCATGGTTCAAGCAGTCTACTCGCGGAACACAATGCTGCTATTAGCTTCAAGCACCCTTCAGTATTTTGGTCATAACTCTTTCTATGTAACTCCAAATTTGATGATCTTGGTGTCAAATGAAATCTACGAGAAAATCCTACAACTTTTATGTTGAACACATTTTAAAATAAAGAGTTTTTGATAGAGACAAATGCACCTCAATGCGGATGTAGAAAAATTAACAGCATTTGGAAAATCCTCTTTTGGGTGCTTTTCATTCTAAAAATGATTCTAACCTTTTTGAAATAATTTTTGACCTTATAAAAATATTTTCCAAGTATGTTAAAAGGTATTTAGGTCTAATAAATTGACCTAAGAGTTTCATGTATCTATATTGAAACTATTTGAAGTGCTTGCATGAAATTTCCTATAGACTCTTTCAAATTTTCAATTGTTGAATTCCTTGAGGTCTTTATGCTTGCTTCATCTTTCTTTAAGCTTTCATCAAATTCTCTTTAATCCTTATGCTCTCACTATCTTCAAGCTTTATCTTTAAATCCATTTTTGAATCCATGCTTAAAGTTTGATATATTGATCTTCCTTTTTTGAAATATAAGCTTTCATAAATTCTTTAACCTTGCATTCATTATTGAGTCCTGAAAATACATCACTTAAATAAAGCATGTTAAGTTCTACTTTTTTTTTAGCATCAAAACAAGATATTAATCCTTGTAAGGCCAACATCATTGTTGAGTGATTGTTAGGTTTGTATAGTTCATCATCAAATGCTTACTTGCTTGTTCCATTGATTGTTCATGAAAGCTTGTGTAAGGTCTTTCGCTGCGCACATTCGGTGCCGATAATTGGTTTTTGTTGGCTAATTGTTGAGAACAACAATTGGTATCAAACCCGAGTGATCGTTGGTGTGGTGAACAACAATTGGTATCAAAGCTATTGGTTCTCAATGGCTAGAATTTCTTATGCAAGGTGCAAGGTTGGTAAGTTCAATGGAACGGGGAACTTTAGGCTATGACAGAGGAGGGTGAAGGACTTGCTGGTGCAACAAGGGATGGTGAAGGGTCTATACAGAAAGAAGTTGGAAAGCATGGATGATACAAATTGGAAGGAGCTAGAAGCAAAGACTGTATCCACTATCAGGTTATGTTTGACCGATGACATGTTGTATCACGTCATGGATAAGGACTCGATGACAGCGGTTTGGCTGAAACTGGAGCGCCGGTACATGTCCAAGTCATTGACGAACAAGTTGTATCTCAAACAAAAATTATATTGTCTTAAGATGGCAGAGGGTTCGGACTTGACTCAGCACATCAACACATTTAATCAAATCATTAGTGATATGAGGCGAGTTGATATGAAGTTCGAGGAGGAGGACAAAGCGTTGATGCTGCTGAATTCCCTACCTATATTGCCTACATATGAGAATCTTATTATGACGTTGACTTGGAGGAAAGAAACCCTGGAGTTGGAGGAAATCACAAGTGCATTTCTAGGATTCCACCATAGGAAGAAGACCAGCGATAAGGGTTCACATGATGAAGGACTCGTGGCGAAGGGTAATCAGGATCGTGGGAGAGGCAAGTCCTGGAGTGGATTGAGTATTAATAAACCTCAGTCCAGGAAGAGGAAGGATGTTCATTGTTTTAAGTGCGGGAAATTAGGGTACATAAAATTAGGATGTCTTGAGTGGGAGAAGGGAAAGGAAAAAGCTCAAGAGGGTTCATCAGAATTCCCAAATATAGTGGAAAAAGAGGACTCAGGAAGTAGTGATTGTGAAATACTTTTTGTTGCATCAGGTTCAGAATGTCTCATGGGTTCTTAGATCCTAGACTCGGGATGTTCTTTTCACATGACATCCAACAAAGCCCGGTTCACCACTTACAGATTTGTGAGTCATGGTTCCATAATGAGAAACGGTGCAGTCTGAAAAGTTGTTGGAATAGGGGATATCATGATCAAGATGTATAATGGTGTGGTAAGGATGTTGTGTGGGGTAAGGCATGTACCTGATCTACAAAAGAACATGATATCATTGGGTGCTTTAGATTGTAACAGGTATAGTTACAAATCTGAAAGCAGAACGATGATGGTGTGTGATGGCGTATTGATGGTGATAAAGGGACAGAGGATAGTAAGGAATCTTTATACACTAGAGGGTAACATAGTAGTAGGTGGAGCTACAGCTAAGAATTCTGAGTCAGGTTTTACCATTTTATGTAAACCAACCACACGCAAAATGGTGGATATTCTTAACTACATTGTTATAGATATTTAGGGACCAGTGAGGGCAGCATAACGGTTTGGTCAAAGGCACTTCGTGAGGTTATCACGAAAGGTCTGGGGGTATCTCATATTGTAGAGATCCAAAGAATTATAGTAATTAAATAATAAAATAAAAAAGAGAAGAAAATTTTCAAAAGAGACTCAGTAAGGTCTCGTCGACAAACGCAGAGCGCTCGTCGATGTGGACTCATATCTCGTTGACGAGAACTTACTGAGAGGGGTTTAGCAAAGCCTGAAGTTCATCGACGAGGGTTACGAGTTCATCGACGAACTCCCTTCATGAACTCATCGATGAATCTGCATTTTATAAATATGTTTAACTTGGATTTCAGCAAAATTTTTCATGCAGCAATATTCTCTCTCTCTCTCTCTCTCTCTCTCTCTCTCTCTCTCTCTCTCTCTCTCTGAAATAGTCTCCTCTACCTTCTCTCTAGATTTTCGTCTTCTTTCTTTGTCGGTTCGACGATCGGAAGCTCTCACATTACTCTTAAGAAGATTCTCTTCAAGTCTGCTAGAGTAGATTGTTAGATAGGCCAACTTGAGCACCATCTCAAAACCACTGTAAGTAAATTATTTGGGTATTTTTAGTATTACCAGGTTTATTTGAGCCTAAATTTTGTATGGTATGAGGATATACTGGAGTTTTGTGAAGTAACAATGGGGTGTTGTATTTTTAGGATTAGGGTATTTTTGGGACCCTACGGGTATGGGTGAGGACCCCCAACGGGTAGGAATTATATGGGTGTTATTTCATGGTGTTGAAAATTATGAACATCGCATGTGTGAGATTATTAAATAATATCTAGAGCTAGATAGTCAGGTAAGGCGAATACATGTTATGCTAGCGTTATTAGACATTTTTACCAGTATAACATAGTATTTGATCAGAGCATGAAAATTATACAGCTTTACAGAATATATTTATATGGAATTTTATTTAGTTGTGTGGCATGAGAATTACTGAAATATTATACATTATTCATACAGATACAGAATTATGCTTATATATAGTTTCTACAGAAATATGTTATACAGTTTTACAGAAACATGATTATATAGCCTACAGAGTTATGAAACATAACTTATACAGTTTTATATACGGAGCTACGACTATATAGAATTATATAGAACTACAGTTTATATGATATATAGTAGGTCACAGAATTATGATTATGTAGTATATTTCAGAATATGATTGCACAGTGTTTTACAGAGTTCATTATACAGTATTTTTAATTACCATGATTATACAAAAATATATAGAACCATGATTATACAGAATTTTATAGAACCAAGATATACAGAACATAGAACTGTGATGTATAGAAATATAGATTATACAGAGCATAGAGCCATGATATATAGAATATACAGATATACAGTTATTACAGCGTCATGGTTATATAGTTGATACAAAATCATGGTTATTACAGAAATATAGAATCATGGTAAAATAGTTAGATTTATATAGAGATATTAATATATAGTATCAGACCTCGATGAAACACAGCAGTTTACAAAGCACGGTACCGTTGCAATACAGTATAGACAGTGCAACCATACGTCTCAGATAGAGTATGGTACAGCTGATTGTGCCCTCAGGTAGAGTTTGGAGCTCCCTAGCTTCTGGACCAGGTGAAGCGGACCTTTCATGCTATAGGCATCTAGATATGCACATAGTTAGGCTAGCACTGGAGGGCTAACCAGTGTTTAGCTCTGCCTACGGGCCACACAACCCAGTCATGAGGGGGTAAGTCATGACATATAGCTATCCAAGGGGAAGTTTACAGATTTATGTTTTTATATAGTACACACAGAAAGCAAAGATTACTTATTATAGATAGAAGTACTTTTGAATAGATAACTCAGAAACTTTCATATTCTAAATGACATAAGCATGTGTTATTATATTGATGTTTTTCTTGATGTATATCGTATACATTATTAATTAAATGATATGTTGCCAATTAACTCATATGCCACACACTGGTAATAACATGTTTCTCTTTACTGAGAGGTGTCTCACCCCAACATTATTAAACATTTCAAGTAATCCAGAGAGGCGAGTAGGGCCGGCACAGAGGTAGAGGTGGTGTTGAATCGGCGTAGTTTTTGGGGTAAGTTTTGGGTTGGTCTGTGGAGCCCACAGTATTTTTGGGACTTTTGGGAAGTGTTATGTATATATGTGTATGGGTATAGCTAGGTATATAGTACTTTGGTATTGTATTTTGGAATATGATAGATATGTATGTACTTCTACTGCTTAGGTGTTATATGAAATGCACAGGATACTACGGTCTCGCTTCGGGCCGTGATGACGATAGCTATGCTCATGCAAGGTATTAGGAATTATATTAATATAGAGAAAGAAAAAAAAATGGATGAACATTTATGGTCATTACACATATGGTACAAATTAGATATGTTTATCTGGTGTAACTTTTGGCTAAGGTGGAGTACCAGACCGGGAGAGAGTTCCTTAGGTCAGATATTGGAGCTAAGTAAGATGGTGTTCAAGGAGTTTTGTGAGCAGGGAATGGTGTTTGTAGGGCTTGCAGGGGACTTCTTGGTGAAGTCAGCGAGTATGGCGTGTTTCTCGATCATTCAATTGCCAAAGGTATCACTAGATGGGAGAGCTGTAGGAGAAGCTTGGACAGGTTATGCAGTAGACTTCTCTGGCTTGAAAGAGTTTGGAGGTCCTTCCATGCACGTTTCTAGTGAGGTGGGATCTAGGTTTGGTGTGATGTCCAGACAGTATGTATTTCTGGTATATAAGAAAGATGAGTTCAACTTGGGTGATCCAATGGCAAACAGGATGACAATTGGTGGAGACATGATTTTAGGTGTTAAATCCATGAGACAGCATACCTAGGTAGATGAAGAGAAATGAGTGCCAGAAAGTTGTAGTAGCAGCAATGAGCATGTTGTGTAGGTGGGGTTGGAGACTCAAGGCAAAAGTACAGGGAGTTCTAACTCAGGAGACTTCCGATATCACAAGATAAACTAGAGCATAAAGGAGAGTGTGACACTGGTGGAGTTACGGACTCATGGCAAAGATGACATTGGTCAAAATGCAGGGAGTTAAAGCTCAGGTGACCAACAGGATTACAATAGGCTCAGAGGCGCTATCAAGCCACTACCCAAGTATAATATGTTGTCTTATGCAACCATTACTACCAGGTAGGATCCTATTACCTTTCAAGAGACAGTGCATAGTCAAGAGAAGGGTATGTGGATAGGTTTCACGGTGGAGGAGATGGAGGGACTATATAAGAATCAGACGTGGGGGTTGGTGGTGCTCCCATAGGGGTGAAAGGGAGATAGGCTGCAAGTGGGTAAGTATGATGTTGTTTTATGTGAGTGACATGTCGATTGCTGGGAAGGTTCCGACTGAGGTAAATCAGTCGGTGACTGTTGAATAAGGAAGTTGACATAAAGGTGTTGGGTGCTACCAAGAGTATTCTTGGGTTGGAGATTCGCAAGAGTAAAGTTATAAGGAGATTAACATTATCTCAAGGTGACTTTGTAGTCATAGCTGCGGGGAGATTGGTGTTATCTCAGGGTGGCTATATGGACAAAACTACGGGGAGAGTGTAGTTATCTTAGGGTGGTTTTGGGGATTATGTGTTGGAGAGGTTTAGCATGACTAATGTTAAACCAATCACCAGTACACCGTTGGCGAATCTAAGTAAATAGTCTACTACTCGGTACTCGAGGATAGACGGTGATGTTCAGGTCGTGTCAAAGGTTTCCTACGCCAATGCAATTGGGTACTTCGGCGGGCAGAGGGATCCGTCAATTGTGAGGTTCGCAGATGGAGACTACACAGAGGACTTGGAAGATAAGAGGCTTGCAACTGGGTATGTTCTAGGAAGGCCTAATTGTTGGAAGTCCAGGGTATAGTCTCAGGGTGCGTTGGTTACAACTAGATCGGAGTTCTTGGCAGAGGCTGGGACTGCCAAGGTGGCTTTGTGGTTTAGAGGATCGTTCGAGGAGTTGAGTATTCAACTAGGTGGAGTTCTTGTTACCACGGTCAAGTTTAAGCGTGGCTTGAACTTGGTTTACGTCTTCAGGTGTTAGATGGAAGGCGGGTCTCAATCTACTGGCTCGAGAGGAGCGGCGGGGATTATGCTTTTGGTTTTCTCCTGGGTAGTGAATATTCGCCAAGGTTGAGATTGTTGGGGATGTGGCTCATATTCTGAGTGAAACACATGTACCGAGGAAAGCAACGTGAAGCAAAGGACCAAGAGAGAGATGCAGGGCGCAGTCATAAGGGCAAACCATCGACGATTTGGGGTAACCGTCGACGGTTTAGAGCAGTGCTTCAAAGGGTAATCTTCTCGGCCTTAAACCATCGACGGTTTGGCCAAAACTGTTGACAATTTCACTCACGAACATCATCAATTTTCAAATCCGTGGTCAATAGGTTGGGTTAATTAGGAGGATTTCCTCTAAGGGATTGCTACGAAAGTGTTTTAGATCAACTATAGGTCTTTTGTATGCATTAGATTGATATATAATCATTTTTATATAACCCTAGATGGGATTAAGGTTGGTGTAAGCTTTATTGATAATGAAAAATAGCTACTGCTCCCATGGACGTAGGCAAATTGTCGAACTACGTAAATTCTTGTGTTTTGATTGTTGCCTTCATTCATTCTCATTGTTGAGTGATTGTTAGGTTCATATAGTTCATCATCAAGTGCTTACTTGCTTATTCCATTAATTGTTTGTGAGAACTTGTGTGAGGTCTTCCGCTGCACACATTCAGCACCGACGATTGGTTTCTTAGGGTAGGTTGTTGAGAACAACATCCAGTATCAAACCCGAGTGATTGTTGGTGTGGTGAACAACAATGGGTTACAAATATTGATTATATACAACCCTATACGCACAGAAGACTTAGAATGCATCTAAAACACTTATGTAGCAAATCACGGAGGAAAATTTTCCAAATCTCCTAATCTACTGATCTCCCGATTCAAAATCCATGATCTGCGTCGAATAATACCGTCAACGGTTTCAGACAAACTGTCGACGATTTAATACCGAGGCCAATCCTAAATACTGAAATCGTCGACGGTTTCTTCCTACAGTCTCCTTTCTTGTTCTCTGCTTCACCATGCTTTCCCAGTGCATGCATTCCACTCAATATGAGCCACGTATCCAACATAACACTTTTCCGATAACCTTTAAAAAAAAAGGGTAAATTTTTCCTATTATAGTGTTGTTTAATCAATTTCCGGCGCATTTGATGGGTTTTACATGGTCTTACCAACATAGTGACATGGGGCTCGCCTAAAAATTTTTCATTGTATAGAACATGTCACTGTGCCTTGCGGCATATTGATTTTCCTACTCCAGAACCCGACTGGAAGCCAATTATAGTGGGATATCAGGGAATATGTGTGCTTGTTGTGGAGTTGGATTTGATTTCGTTGAAGTTGAATTGAGTTTTAAACGCTGATATGATTGAACCCACCATAATGCAAAAGCAAGCAAGCAAGCAGCTTCAGCCTGGGCCCTGGTGAGTAGACTTCAAACTCTCAGCTGCAAACTGCAATTGTGGAACATCAATACAAGTTGATCTTGCTTTGTTGCTCTTATTCTGGGAGTCCCGTGAAATTGTGAATAGCCTCTCTCTCTCTCTCTCTCTCTCTCTCTCTCTCTCTCTCTCTCGCTCAAGTTGGATGCAACACCTAAACAAGTTCTGTTTTGACTCACGAGATACACTTCAGAACTCCCACTTTTTGAATAGAAAGTATTGGCTTCCATTTCATCTACCAAAAGAAGCTTCTCTTCTTCTCCCCTCTCGTGATTTTCCTACACATTCACCCACATCCCCACCTGTGTATAAAAATCAAATGAAGTTCGTATATAAACCCCAAGCATTAACCAGCATAAGGATTGAATCCGGCACCATGGACAATAAAGAAATCTCGAGTTCGCAGCTTGGGGCTCATCTTGTGGATGTCCCTGAGGTCCTCCATGAAGAAGAAGAAGAAGAAGAAGAAGAAGGAATGAGCAGAATGGGGCATAAAGCAGGGAAGCATTTCCACAGACACCATAAGCTTCGAGATGCAAAGAGACCTCATAAGAGTTTCAGTCGCCAAGTCTCTCTAGAGACCGGCTTCTCAGTACTCAACGGGGAGTCTAGAGCTAAAGATGAAAGGAGGGTTCTTCGGAGAAGCGGACGGAGTTTGGGAGGCTTCAGTTCAGCTAGTAGAGTTGGCGTCGAAGACCGAAAGGGTGACTTCAATATGTTTAGAACGAAATCGGCAATTGGGAAGCAGAACTCCATGTTTCCTTTGAGGAAGGAGAGTGAGATGGACTTTCAGAGAGCTGAGGGCACTGGAAGGGTTGAGGAGTCGGATCATAGAAGTGTTCCTGCTGGAAGGTACTTTGCTGCTCTGAGAGGACCTGAACTGGATCAAGTCAAGGTACTGCAGCAGTGATATAAATTTGTTTCCTTAACCTGTAGTACTCTTTTTGTTAGCTTGCTCTCTCTTTCTCTCTCTCTCTCATTTTCTTTTTTCCTTTTTTCTCTTGGTGGATAAAACTGAACAAAGGAGAAAACCAACGATCCAACAACAGAAACAGAACACAATTTTGCAGAAGACCCAAGCAACAAACCCAATTGAAACCCAATAGTTTGATATAATATATTTCATCTTAAATTTACTCAATAATAAAAGGCCAATGATTTTTTTACTGGGAATAGACTCATGGTTCTCTCTCAAGCATGAAGATTGCTTTATGACCAAAAAACAGTCTACATAAAAATATTTGATTCATCCCACAGTCCTACCGATAATAACGCCATCAAAGAATAGGAAGAAGTGTTTTTGTCAGGTCTGCAGACATGCTCTATATATTCATGGAGGAAGGGCATCCACCATTTCACACCAACACGTATAAATGTGATATGGGCACTAACACACTCGTTACTGCTTGTATGGCTCAAAAAGATATCAACTTACATCAATCTACATTTTTTTTTCCCCAGGACACTGAGGACATACTCCTCCCCAAAGATGAAAAATGGCCCTTCCTGCTTCGATTCCCAATCGGTTGTTTTGGTATCTGTCTCGGCCTAAGCAGCCAAGCCA
Source organism: Malania oleifera (assembly GCF_029873635.1). Classification (NCBI taxonomy): domain Eukaryota; kingdom Viridiplantae; phylum Streptophyta; class Magnoliopsida; order Santalales; family Ximeniaceae; genus Malania; species Malania oleifera. The sequence continues at coordinate 68,550,507 of NC_080425.1, read as the reverse complement.
TCTTATGGCGCACCCTCGCTACAAGCCCAGCCACCAAATTCCTCCACATTACCCCCTTCATAAACCTTGCCCTCTGGCTATTAGCCTTAGCAGTCCTCGTCGCTATCTCTGTGACCTATGCACTCAAATGCCTATTCTACTTTGAAGCTGTCAAAAGAGAATACTTGCACCCTGTCAGAGTTAATTTCTTCTTCGCTCCATGGGTTGTTTGCATGTTCCTAGCCATTGGTGCACCACCTGTTCTAGCACCCAAAACCCTTCACCCTGCCATTTGGTGCATTTTCATGGCACCCATATTCTTTCTTGAGCTCAAGATTTATGGACAATGGCTGTCTGGGGGGAAGAGGCGTCTCAGTAAGGTAGCAAACCCTTCTTCCCATCTCTCAGTTGTTGGGAATTTTGTGGGGGCGATTTTGGCAGCCAAGGTGGGGTGGCCGGAAGCTGCTAAATTCTTTTGGGCGGTTGGGTTTGCACACTACCTTGTTCTGTTTGTGACCTTGTATCAGAGATTGCCCACAAGTGAAGCATTGCCTAAAGAGCTACACCCTGTGTACTCCATGTTCATTGCAGCTCCCTCAGCTGCAAGCATAGCATGGGAAACCATTTATGGCGAATTTGATGGGTTGTCAAGGACTTGCTACTTCATTGCTTTGTTTCTCTACACTTCGCTAGTCGTCCGCATCAACTTTTTCAGGGGCTTTAGGTAAGCTTTTACTCTTTTAACCATCAAAACCACAAAAAGTTTCTCATCCTAGTGCCATTATTCTGCCCATGGGACTAAAATTGGTGACATGGTGAAAAATTTGCAAATACTGTCTGCCTTTTCTGCTATCCAACAGATGTTCTGTGTAGCTAGAATTCATTCATTTGAAAATTTAATGCTAGTTTTTCATTAAGTTGCTAGTTTAGATGTCTCAAACAATATATAATTCAAAGCCATTTGAAACGATCCTGAATAATTTTTGTCAATATACTTCCAATCCACTGCTCCTTGTTTTCTGCAAAATCATCATCGGATATTACCAGATTGCAATTTATTTGCAAAGGCAAATCACCACTCACTTTTTCTTTTTTAACTTTTAACAGGTTTTCAGTCGCATGGTGGTCTTACACCTTCCCAATGACAACAGCATCACTGGCCACCATCAAGTATGCAGAGCAGGTCCCTTCTGATCTGAGCAAAGGCCTTGCCCTACTCCTTTCATTCATGTCATCAACAATGGTTTCTGTTCTGTTAGTCTCAACCCTTCTCCATGCTTTTGTCTGGCGGACTCTGTTCCCAAATGATCTCGCCATCGCCATCACAACAAGAAGACATGGCAAGGAGAAGAAGTCCTACAAAAGAACTAACTACGACATCAGGCGTTGGGCAAAGCAGCCCCCTCTCTCTTTTGTTTCAGCCATAGCCACTCCCAGTTCAGCAAAGAGGAACGACAAAGAGTGAGACTACAGGTGGAAAGCCTTGCTTGTTCATACTGCTACAAGTATCTATCAACTTTGAAGCTACCTGTTAATTCAAGACTCTGAAGAGCCCATCCATGCATCTTTGCAGGCCGTTTGAGCATAACTTGCACATACACCATCGCAGGTGCATCAATCTTGCAGTGTCATTAGGCGTGCTCAACCTTGATGTGGTTGCTACAAAGTTAAAAACAAACATATTGTGGCATGGGGCAGATGCCATTCAAGTGAAAGGGGTGAAACAATCTAAAAATTGTAGTTGCAGGTGAAAAATAACTTAGGCCATCCTAATACTGTAGAATAAAGATTGTTGGAGTGACCTTAGGGATTGTGTATTTTTGTGTTCCCCTGTTGATGGGGTAGAACCACATATATAGGAGAAACAATCCCAATCCCTTGCCCAATTACAATGTTTTAGGTTGAGTTTAGTTGACAAAATATCTATTTTTAGGAATGAGATGAAATACAACAATTATTAAATAAAAAATTGTATAGAAATACAGTGATTTATAAATAAAAATAATAATAACACTCACGCCAAAATTTGTATTATTCCATTCAACATAAAATAAAAAATGGAAATCTGAGAATAGTTCTACCTCATCAAACCCATCTCCATTTATTTTATTTTTTTAAAATCACATTATTAGATGCTTTAGGAGTTTAACATAATTTTGTATAAAACACCAAATTCTTGTAATTCTATTATATAACTGCTCCATTATCAAGCAAAGACACCAATGCAAACCAAACAGCTTACGCTGGGCCACCGCTCCATCGAATGGACCGCATGACGTGCTCTCCAAGAACCTCAAAGATAAGTCTGTATTCCATGTCAAATCTACTTGCAATGTGTGCGAATCATGCATTCAACTCTGAAGCCCATTGATATTAAGGGGCAGAGGTGAAGGCAAAGTTTCGGACAGAAAGCCCTGCAGGCCTGAGATGGCCCTGATCCAACCTAACAATCCATCCTGCATTCTGAATCATATACGTTGGTTACGTTCATCGGGTTGTTCCTATCCAACTAAATCAAAGCAAGCACATTTTCTCCTCCCATGCCCATGAGCATAGGCTTTGAAGCCTAATCATATAAATCTTGACGTATGCTGTGCTTTTTCCTCTTGTTTGGTTGCTTTAAGATTGCATTTGACTTGGATTTCATTGTAAAAATACACTACAAGAAATAATGCAACAATAACAGCAAAAGTACCTGCTTCATTAGAACTGCTTTGGCAACCTGCTAGTTAAACTACAATAGGCTATACACTCGTGCTATTGCATTGTACACATTCTAATCGCAATTTCAGGTGGTCTTAAAAACACACAAAACAAAAAAAAAAAAAAAAAAAATAAAAAAAACAATAAAACTTGGGAAAAATCACTATGGAAGCAAAAGACATTAATGATTGTACAATGCCAGCCTTGTGACATTTTTATTGAGGAACAGATGGAGACAATAAATTGTAAGAAACTGTGGAGTTCCTGAAACATTATCATGCCTTCCCTTTTAGAACCTAAAAAAAAAAAAAACCCAAGATTTTTGGGGTAAGGTCTGGCCTTCCAGATTTCATATACAAGCAAAGGGGGTTTGACATCCTTTGATGAGTAACACAATCATTAGTGTGGTTAGTATTCTCTGTGAATCTTCCATTGGCAGAAAAATTCAGGGGGCTTTCGTGAACATTTTAAGAAAATTTGTCCTCAGCGGATCCCCATGCTCCTGTGGCAATTGAAGGTTGACCTCACTGAATTCATAGTGCCAAACGATACAGAATTTAGCAATATTTTCATTCAGTTCACATACCTGCTCACACCAATTTGGGCAGCAATTTGAGCGACCCTGCCATTGCTACTACATTGAACCTGCTTTCCTCCAAATATGGATGGTTTCTCTTTTACCAAATGTGTTGTCTACAAAAGGAATTCGTGAGATTACATGCAAGGTGCAGGAGGAAGGTCTAAATAAGTAACAATCAAGCCTCTCAGCAGAACAATAAAGAAATTAATGAAGATTAGAAGGGACTCATGCTTACCTCGATTTCTTGTTTTAGGAAACCCAATCTATTCTCTTTTGAGCCCTTGTGCCAAACAACAAAAAATTCAATAACACAAAACCATGATAAGCATACACTCTACAACAACAACAACAATAATAATAATTATAACCGACAAAAAAACAAACCAAAGCCGAAAAAAGAAGAACCTTCATGGGTTTGCAGGTAGGACGGGGCACTTTTAACTGAGATCCAGTATTTGGCTGGAGTTCGGATTGAATGGACAGCTAGCATTTAACCAAAAAGATAGGTGGATGAGTCTTCAAGAAAATATTGATTCAGAAAATAAACATATTACTAATATAAGGCCTAATCAAATAGTACAGTGGCATCAAAATTTGATGTACTCCACATCAAACTTATCTAAAATGAGGAGAGAAAGGATTACAATGGAACCCAACAGCTGTACTCTGAAAGCTTTACCTTATTGAAAAGTTCTGTTGGTGGATTAGGCTGACTCCTTTTTTCTGTATGAAAATTAAACTCCTACATCGAAACATACACATAATCATATATCTATTCAACAATCCTCCCAAAATTATGTAGTAGAAATTGGATACAATCCGTGGAATACCCTTGGTACTGTAGTTTCCCGCTTGCTATTTCTGAAAACACCAATATCTCCTTTGCTAGAAAATATCTGTGCATGGGAACAAGATAAAGAGGCCAGCATTTAGAAATTTCATAGGGTACATTTTTAAGAACATGATCAGTAATTATAATTTATTAATCATTGCCTTCTTGTTGAATGGACGAGCTCTAAATCTGGGTGTTAATTCACATCCATCCTTTTTTGGAGCATCCACAGTATTTGACCTAAGCAAAGTATGAGCATTTCCAATCAACAACTGTTGTCTCAATTAAAATAACAAACATTTAGTTGACTACTAAAACTAAAGCTTAACGCATCAAAGTTAGCTAACGACAATGGATTTTACTCTTCAGTTAATAATATTTGGTAAAAACTATATAATTGTAGCCATGTCAGCGATTGCAGCTGATGTAAGACTCCTTTAACACATTACCTTTTGGTGTCTCTATCTCCATTTTGTACACTAGCAATAGAACTATTAGCCTTGTGCAAACCCTGCAATGGCAAAGCTTAGCTTTCCAAATCATAACATAAAGCATTAGATCAAGAGAAAGTAAAACTGTTAATCATATATTTTAAACCACATATTGGCTTTTGTTACCCGTTTAGTTCTTGGGCATAAGGATTGTTGATAGTTCTACTTGTGAGTTTGTCCCATTTTGAAAATTTTGAGTGAATGATGGGTGCTTATATGTATACTTGGGCCCAAGACCTAATGGCTTAAACTTTTGGATCAAGTTAGTACTTACCCATGTATATCAAGCTCGTAAAAAGACACCCAATTCCAACAAGTGGTATCAAAGACGATAGTTCGCACTCTAGGCTAGCGACATTATAAAAATTGATGTGTAAAGCTAATTCCCTTGACATATTAATAGTTAAAGGACCAAGTGCATGGCCAAGACCAATAAAGATCATCTAAGTTGGGCAAATGGATCCAAATAGGGTCAAGAATTCCGAGGCATATAAGGCACAGAGGTAAGGCCCACTTGAGCAATTGTTGGAGAATTTGGCTTGCCCTCACAAGGGAGAAGGTTTCTGCTCAAGAGGGAGACGATTCCAATTGGGCTCAAATATTCCGACATGTGTTCTTGTGGATGCAGACTCGTGGAAGAGTAGTAGATCCTAGTTGAGTAATGGATTCTAGTTGATTGCATGACAAATGGCTTCCATTCAAAGGGGAGTGGTTGAAACTAACAAATTAATTGTTGGGAAATCCGCTTGTGAGTTTGTCCCACATTGGAAAATTTTAAGTGAGCAATGGATGCTTATATGCATGCTTGGGCCCAAGACCAAATGACCTAATCTTTTGGGTCAAGTTAATGTTTACCCATGTAAATCAAGCTCGTACGAAAATTCCCCCAATTCTAACAGTGACAATACAAATCAGTGAAATAAGACCATTTTGTGTTAGAATATGACACTTATAAATCTAAAAAGCCTAATGAATAACCTTGTCAAAATTATTGCAGTGAAATGAGGATGACAAAACAGCAGAAGTATGTTGCATAGCCCTCTCTGATGTCCTCAGGTGAAATGCCTAAGTGACAAGCAACATGAAGAAGGGAAACATAAGTTGCAAATAGCATGCCAGAACTTGTTTTATCCATTATGCTCATAGAAAGAGTAATGTGGGGACAAGCAAGAAACAAAGTTCCAAGTATTCACTTGAAATTCAGGCAACCGTCGAGTGCCCTTTTGGGGGGACAGCAAAGAAGGGGCCTCTAAAATCTGCAGATTACAAATATAAAATAAGAGGGGATGGAAAGATGGAACAATTTAAGTATCTATTAAAAAAATCTATCTAAATTTACTTACTTTTCTGTTCAGTGGGCGTGCTTTGAAAACATGTGCAATTCTGCGTTCTTGTTCTACACCATTCTTGGCCCTGAAATTTAAAAAATATTATGTGTAGTTGCTGCCTGTCGGACAAATCATGCTTTCTATGCTGAAATATAATTCAAATATTAATGGAAATCTGTCAACATGAAAGACCTTTGTGCCCTATGCGCTGTTTCAAGGTCAGGCTCTCTTGGAATAGTCAGCTTCATTTTAGCAAGCACAGAATTTCCATCAAAATTTCCATCCTGCAAGACATCCAAAAATAATCTTCACTTCAAATGGGCGGCAACATCTCACAGAGTTATTTCACTATGCAATAGTCAAACCACAACCACCACCACCACCCCCCTCCTCCCCACCACACCCCCCAAATAAAGAAAGAAAGATCACCACCAATGATTAGAATGGAATTAGACCAAATAACATTAACATTTGAAAACAAAAAATTTTGCATGAACCCATAAACTGATGAATACAAAATCATCCCTGAAAATTCCATGATGTATGGATCTGTTCAAATTTAGCAACTTTTAGACACTTCCCAGTACAGATTGATTCAAAAGACAAGTATATCAAATCTAAAATAGCAACATGCTGTTAAATTTTACATAATTAATGATGCCAAAATGTTAAACATGCTTTTACCCTATAGAACACCCAAAGCAAAGATCTCTCATAGGAAGAATAAACTTTTAATAGTAGCATATTTTAATTAGTGTAATCAACACTGACATGAGTACTAACCATTTCAAAATTCAGATGGAAGTCGTTGGGTGTGTAATATTCCCTTTTTGGGCACAATTTTTTAGCATTACTTTGGGGGCTCTCAGAAATTTCTGGTAAATCACCAACAAATTCCTGACATATGGCTGGTGAATCGCTAGGTGGCAACAAGGCTCCTTGATCAGAATGAAAAAATAGTGGGAACCCTTGATGATCATGCCCGTTGTGAAGCACGGAAGAAACACATGGAAAGCGATAATGGGAGAGATGGTTATCAAGCATAAAGAAAGTGGAGAATATGCTAAATAAAAGTTCAAAGGGAGAAGTATAAAGGAGAGAAGACAATCAAAGAGAAGCAACTTGGCCAAAAACAGATCTCTGGTCCCAAACCTCTCTTATTCATATGAATAGGAGTAGATTGGTAGAGTAACTAGGCCATAGCAGTTAGTGTAGTTTGTAGTAGTGGATTGTTCATTCAAGGTTTCATTTGAGCACAAATCCTTTTATGTTTGTGTTTGCACTGTTGTAATGGTAAATTGTTTTAATCTAACTTGATTCTATCCAATTTTTATTAGTCTATGTGGCTGCAAGTTGGAAAGTCCTTGAGCCACCACCAGACCCACTTTTCATCCATGTAGACATCCAACACACATGCACACTATAGAACATCATTCAACCTCACATGTAGGTTGAGTGGGCAAAGATTACACTTGCGAACAAACAAATATAAAGATCAACCAATGCACTAATCATCAGCATTCCTAGATATATCATAGTTTTCTAAGTTTATTTTGGTAGTTTTTGGAGCATGGATTTCACGGCTTGGAGTTGGATTTGCGTAGATCTGGAGAAACTCAATACAATTTTATGCTATGCTTTGTCTAAGACTTGAATTCCGTGCTACCAAATGCAGGGTTTGAATTCTTTTTAGATTAAAAATTGGAATGTCTGAGGCAAAAAATAAGTGCAATATGCAAGATAGAAGAATTCATTAATCAGCAATGCATGCAGAGAACAAAGTCACATATAGTTGAAGGTCAAGCTGGTGCTTCTCACAGCAGGTAACATACCTTCTTAGGTGTCTTGTGGACCAAATAAATTTGCTGCTTTGTATCAGCAACCTGTTACACAGAAAAATAGGCATTCTTTTGATTTATGAATCAAACATCAGTATATTAAACAAAGTTTTCTTTTTTTCATTTCTAGCACAAATTTAGAATGCAAACAATTTAATTTAGTGAAAGCAGGATATATTCATGGTTTAAATAACAATAACAGGTAATGGACACCGCGTCCACGAATTCATTTTCATTAGCAAACTTTTTAAAAATATATAGATTCACACGTTTTGATCCCATAAATCATAACCCTACATAATAATGAATTAAATGATTTCTAGTAAATTTTAATCACTTTAAATATAACATATACTACAAGTATTGGATGTCATCTTGGTTGCTTCAGTTACTATTGGTAAGAAGAAGCAAGCATTTGCTACTTTTCACTACTTTATTGATTATAGGTGAAATTCAAACTAAGAAATCATAAATATAAAGAAATATAAACTATAGAATGTCATCTTTTGTACTCTTTTAAGCTTTAATTTTTAATGAAAATTTTGTTATCCAAAAAATAAAATATAGAATGTTCGTATGCTAAAACAAGAACAAAAATGCATACAATAGAACGCATTTTAGTCTCCAAACTAGGTGTAAGAAGAACAGGAAAAAATATTGAAAGAACCTAGAATATGAACACATGTAATTAAAAAAATGCACATTAAAAATCACTAAATAAACAAACCAGCTTCAAATTGAGTTCCTAAGCTTCAATAAAGGAAAAAGAGAGGGGAAAATGCAAAAAAAAGACTCAAAAACCTGTTTTAGTCATTCACAGCCAGTCTGACACAGTGCCACCCATAATGGCCGTTACGGAAGCATAACAGACCGAAATAGACACTATGGTTGTCAATCAGATTACCTCCAAGATATCGTCCCTTAACAGTCTTGGAAGCCATTAATACCGTTATGTAACACCCGTACCTACCATTACGCACCAATTTTTAATCATTATGGACCAATTTTTAAAGCTATGGGATATATGCTTCACACACAGCACTTCACTGACTGGATTGTACTTCAAAGAAGATGCCAAAAACATTGAAGGCAGGTTATCACTCCTGAAACATAAGTTATAGTCTCAGTGCTGAAATAGAGCTCCTGTTTAGAACAGAACTGAGGAGATGATTTTAAAATGCTAGTCATCAAATGCTGCTAGTTTAGCTTTCTACAATGTCTCTCATGTACTTGAAAACTAATAATAAATTACATTAACAAGAACAAACATATGATAATATGAGAAATTCCAACAACAGGGGTTCACGAAGCAACTGATGGTCAGTCTCTGAACAGTGGATGATTGGTGACACTAAAACCACCCCACCTCTAAAGATGCCTATTTAAGTATGTCCATTATTAAAGAATGGAAATATTTTAATGAAATCAAATAATTTTCATTACAAGATCACCAAAAATATGCAATCTAGATAATCAAATGACAGAATAACAAATAGTAGACCTTACGCAAGTGACCACCCTCTAGCTTTTGTCTCTTGGCGGCTTGAATTTCAATCCCAGACGAATTATTTAAGATTCTCTCGTTACTATTCACTGATAGTGTTGGAAACCTAACAATCAACATAATCAAATGATTAATAAAATAAGTATGATCAAAGGTGAGAAGGCTTGTGATTTTGGTCAGTTGCATGTTTTATAAATTACTGAAAAGTATAGTTGTACAAAATGCCAAGATTACTCCTTTTTTGCAAAGGGTTTGGTTTCATGATAACATTATAAGAATTGAATCCCTAATCTCCTACATAGTCCCCACTCATGCTGTGACTATAACATTGTACTGCATAGGATTTAGCATCAAGATTACTTGATGCACCTGAAAAACTTATTTGAACATAACAACTGTATTCTAGATTTCTAGGTGGGACAGGACATAGACCATCCAATTTGAGGGCTGCTCACACCAATGTCCTGAAGAAATGCATAAGAAATAAATTACATGTCATAAGAATTGCCAAAGTGAATCAGAAACAAAATGCCAGTTTTTTGTGTAATAAAATAAAACAAAATAAAGTTATGCATGAGAACAATTCTTTATGTCCAGTGAGAAATTCACTGTCATCATGTGAACACCAGATGGCATAAACCCAAGCTAAATAAGATAACTGAACTCTATTCATGAATCACCTGGAATCACTGGCCAGACAAGGTGGATTTTGCTTGGCCAAATAGCTTGCCGTGGGTTTCATCAATGTCGAACTCCTTGGAAAACGTGGCTTGACAGCTGCCCTTGCTTTAGATTTTGGATTATCTTTGACAATATGGTCATAAAATACCAGTTCTAAAACCAACAAATAAAGCATATCATGTTAGAGAAAATGAGAATGGAAATTAAGAAAATAAGCACATAGAGGACTGTAAACATCCCCCTCCCAAACCAGCTCAGGGAGAGGAACAGTGTGGAGAATTGCTGCCATTGTACTAAAAAGCAGTGGGTTGTTAAATTTTCAGACCTCTGGCCTTGGCAACACCATCCCAGCACAAGAAACAGTATTAATAATCAACAATGAAGTAAATGAAACACCTGTGGGTAATTCCTGTTGTTGATTCTGATCTTTTGGCACATTGCCACTTTCTAAGTTGGTGACAATTCGTCCAGCCAATCCTTCACAGCCTAGAAACATAATACAGTGCTGTTAATGTAATAGTTTTAGTCTGAATCTACCCCCCAGGAAATATGTGTTCTTGCAACCTACAATGGCAACCTAGCTGCAATGTCGTACTGCATGCAGGAACATAATACCTTTACCATTCCAACAATTGTTTCATAACTCAATTCTTCACTATTCCAACATTTTTCTTGCTTGCTATTACAAACACATTAACATGCTTATCATGGTTTTTAAATAGTGGTAGCGGGTAGGATGGTGTAATGTAATGGGTGTAGGGGGAAACAGGAGTAACACATGTTTGATAATGGGAAGCAGGTGTAACAGCTGTGAATTTTTTTCAAGCATGCATGATCTTATATATATTAGTTTATTTGGATGTTATAAGCTCTCAGCCCTTTCTTTTAAAAAAAAAAGTGTATTTTGGATCTTTTAGCATAACTTATTAATGTTGTTTAGTATGAGCAATAAATTTTACATTTGTTTCAAACTGCTATTAACAAACAAAATTACTTTTTTTTTTTTCACTTTTCATTAATCAGATGTGATAAATTAATTAATAAAATAAAATACATTACACTCCATTAATCTATTAGGTACATAAAACATAGAAACTAAACAATAAATTAAACAAGTTTTATCCGGGGCTGCTATGTGGGTGGCTACCAGCTCTTTTAAAAAAAACAAAAACAAAAACAAAAAAAAATTAAACAAATTCTATTATTTTATTTGTTTAAGTAACAAAAATCTTATAAACTTAGACTAATGAGTTATATCTTATAACTACAACCTAAGCTTTAAAATTATAATACATAAATTTATAAAATTTAATCATTTAATAAATAAAGTACTAACAAATTGAACATGACAAAAAATAGAGAGAGAAGAGGTTTGAAGGGCATTTGATGTTGAAAAATATAGAAAAGATATATCAAATTATTAATATTATCAAAATAAATATTTTTTTGACAAAATAGTTTGCATATCAAATTGTTAATTAATGCATCTCTTGTCAATATGAACCTCATTATAAACTTCTCCACTCCTCTTCATATAATTTGTTGAGAGTGACCTATGAAAGGGGGAAAAGGAAAATAAAAATAAATAGTAAAAAATGAAAATTTAGTAACAATAGCAGTAATGTAATGGTCGTAGGTGGTAGCCCATTATGTAACAGTAGCAGTCAACAGCCACAAAGGCTGTGAATTTTTAGCAGTGTGTAGCAGTAATTAGAACCCAAAAACCATTGAATAACGGTTGCGATGACTATTTATAACAATGAGGTCTACATGTGGATCACATTAGTTTTTCACTGTTAATCAGCTACTTGTAAATATCATTAGCTTTTTAAAACTTTAATTTTCGGGACGTAAAAAGTCCCTTTGACATCTCTTCATCTGCAAAGAATTTTCAATGTGAAAATGGAAAGACAAAGGGCTTATCTTTGAATAGGAAAAAGAGGAGATCTACAGGGTCCCAAATGAATTGGCTTATTCGAAAAAAAGCTTTGTTCTTTGGAAGATCCATCTCATACCAAAATAATTTAAATTGGCAAAAAAGGATTCAATGTAGCCAACCCCACCAAGTAAAATTTAAGGCTTAGTTTGTTGTTGTTGCTGTTGTTGTTTCAATACTTTAATATAATGGTTAAATTAGAAGTCTAATACAAAATTAAGTAAAAAATTTGTTGGTTATATTAGAAGTATAATCCAAAACTAAGTTAAAATTAGAAACCTAATCCAAAATTAAGTAAAAATTTTGTTTACATCATCCAACTGATTCGATTTTTTTCAAACATTTAATGAACCTCCACGGAACTTATGTGCTCCAAATCCAAAGCACAAGATTTGGCATAAAATCCCATGGACAATGAATTCAATGATGGAATGAAACGCGCTGTTGTGATGATAGTGTGGGGCGATGGCACCATGACAGTGGTGGACAAGGATGTGGTAGTGGTGGTTTGATCGTGGTGGTGGCAGCAACGATGGTACTTAAGTATCAGCAATAGGTCTCACGAAGGTAATAGTAGTGGTGGCACAAGTGGGACAACATTAGCGTATGTCGATAAGTGGATATAATTAAGGCAATGTCAGTATTAATACAGGTGACATTGGATAAGTATGAGGGAATTATTAGAGGTGAAAGTGGTGCAGTGGACAGCAAAAACCTTTTTGATCATTATTGCTTCATTTGCATGTCTTTGCAGAAAAAAAAAATAAAGGGTAAACATGAATAAAAGAAATAAACTTGTATCAACAAAATTGAAAGAAAAACATTTGTATTCCTTCCTCAAGGTATAGGTGACAGTGAAGTTCAATGTGCTTTCTGCCTAAAATTTTGGCAGACACTAGTATACACTAATGGCAAGAATCATACAAATTCCCAGTTGTATCAACTTTGAAAAGGAAATCCAAGGCCAAGATATTCTATGAAAATATAATATTTTTAATTTCATTAAAAGATATGGGGAATGATAAATCGAAAGTGCCAGAAATAATACCTTCTAGGCCCGGGCAATCACCATTTATCAAGTCCATGCTATCCACACCTTTAAATTTTGGAGAAACGTTAACATTTTCCAGTATAATTTCCTCCCTTGAAACCAATTTCGCTACAAAAGCTGAAACAGAGAACATAAAATCAAATTTTAAAATAATAATAATAAGATCCCATCGTGTACAAAAATGAAGTGAAAGTTTAAACAATATCTAGCATTAAACATCAGATGGTAAATGACATTGCAGGGGCCTACAAATCAAAAGTACCTACTATCTAGCACAGGCATCTTCCGCCGAGAAAATGACGACACCGACCAAGAACTTATTAATGCTCTTATGATTTAAAAACAAGAAGCCTATCGCATTATTTGCTTGACACTCTTTTTTTCAGTCGAGCAAAGCTGAAAAATGTATTTCACCAAGCAATGCCAAGCTCAGTAAACGAATCATTAGGCAAAAAAACATTCAAGTTTCTCTTCACGCAAGAAGAGTCCCTAAAGAAGAAAAAAAATGCACGTACGCATAAAAACAAAAAGGAAACCCCAGATTCCAAAAAATGGGAATGGAGAAACGCTAGGGTTTCACTTCGAGATGCTTACGCGAAGGTGGATAGCTGGGGGCGGACTGGAACCAAAGCTGAGCATCGCGAGCCTCAGCGAAAGATTCCTCGCGAGTAAAATCGAAGAACCGAGGGGCATCGAACTCGTACTCGAGATCGATTTCAAAAGCCACGAACACCTCTATAACGTCATCGGTCATTTCTTCATCCATCCCTTCCGGTGACTTCAACTCCCTTGTGCTCTGCAGAACCTCAACCCCAGTGCCAGGTGAAGAGAACAAGATGAAAATTTCTTCTCTCTTTCTCCCTCTAGAATCTCAGGTGAACGAAGCTTGAAAAGCTCTCAAGAATGAGAATGCGATTTCTCAGAGAGAGAACGGCACAGATTTCGTTGGACTTCAGTGACCAACAGTAGCATGAGAAAGGCTAGAGAGTAGGGAAGTTGTTTTTTTTTTTTTTTTTTTTTTTTGTATATATTGCGCCGAGATTTGTTAAAGATCCGAAATTTTGAATTATACCCGAAAAACTATTAAAATACTCTGACAGATATAGTAAATTTAATCTTCATGTCGGATATGCCCCTGGCCTTTTAATTTACGTGGAAGGGTCATAGAGAAAAAGAAAACGGGTATTGTTGTCATTCTAAAAAATACTAAGATGCACACCCTCCCTGCATTAAATGATAATTTACCCTTCAACTTTTTAACATTTAAGTAAAAAATAAAATAAAATAAAACGGACAAAAAATTTAGGAGTAAATTAATCATTTAATATAAAAAAATAAATATATAATGTTAATTTTTTAAAAAAATATATTTTTTGAACCAATAGCATAATGGGTATGTGTGACAACAAGTGAATAAAGAAAAAAAATTGTTGAAATCGTTTAACCACCATTTTCTATTGCTATGTGAGTTTAAAATAGTCGTTATCACATATAATATTATTTTTTTTAGAGTTTCAATAAAGCATTTTAAATATAATATTTTTCTTAATAAATCAAATTTTAAAATAAAAAATTGTAATTTTTTTTTGAGTTTAGCATTAATTAATTTTTTGGTTTTTGAATAACCTCCAAAAGAAATTAATTTAAATTAATGGATATTAATTCATCTTTACTTCTACTATTTTGTACGTAAAAAAAAAATTCTTTACTTTTATAATTGATTGCTAGCAACGTCATTTTTCTAGAATTCCTTTTACGCAACGATAATTCCTTTACTTTCAAAAATTAATATCATCATTTTATGAAACTTATTTTTAGAAAATAGAAAAACTAATACATTTGGTATGATATTTTTTTTTTAAAACATTTGGCCTTAATCTTTACATGTACAAATGTGGAACTAAAATACAATCTTTGTCGTGTAAAAGAAAAGACAAAAACTCAATTTGTTGTCATATAAAATATGTAATAAATTTCCTCGCACCTAAAATTTTTTTACAATTATGAGGCAATATGACGAGAAGATTTCTAAATATTAAGTTATACCTAAATAGATGTATGGGGTGTGTTAGTTGCAATAAATTTTGAGTTCTTTTTAAAAAAATGTTATTACAATTAAATATTTCTCTAAATAATACACTTTCGAAAATATTTTCCAATATACTTCTTCAAAAATTTAGTTGTCAAGCCACACCTCTAAAATTAAAAATTGATTCTAAACTTAAACTAATATTGTGTTTTTTTAGTTTTACATTAATAATTTTTAATATTATTGGCACTTTGCATTATATTTAAAAAAAAAAAAAAAAACTCTTGTTTATAGGAATAGCAAAACGAGTTGAAATTTGACAAGTGACCCGCCCGTTTAAACCGGGTATCAATTTAATAGAAGCTTACTCATTTATAAATTGATCAATTCGGGTCCGATCCGTTTATTAAACGAATTAGACAAGTTTGAGTCGAGTCACCCATCAAGTGACCTGTTTAAAAAGTAAATGAATGTGTGTTTTTAATATATATATATATATATATATATGTCATTTTATATTAAATGTTTAAAATTTTTTAAAATAAATAAATTATATTTATTAAACGGGTATCTCATTTATTAAACGGACGAGTTTGAATTTGCATAGTAGTCACCCGTTAATAAATGGGTCAATTCGAACCTGAACATATTTAACCCAACTTGTTTATAACCACGCCTGAAAACTCATTTTTCAACCCCCACTCGTCTATGGATATAATTAATTTGAGGCATTAAAAGACAGAGGGGTAGTGAATGTCATCAACTGATTTTTTAAAAATGGGAGGGGTAAGATCGTCATCTCATAGAAGCAATGGAGTCCCCCCTGTTCTTTGACAGCCGGCAGACTTATGGGAGGTGGAGTTCGTTTCGGGTGGCGAAAATGCTGTCTGCGGGGAGAACTAAAATTTCGGCGCGTCTCGGAATTACCCCTGATTTTTCATTGAATTGCGATGTGTTCCCCAACCGTTTTATTCGTTTGTCAGGTATTAAAAGCGGTGAGATCCGCGTCCCGCCCCCTCAATTTCAAAAAGAAGAGAGCAAAATTTTTTTTTCATTTATTATATAAAAAATTCATAATCTCATGATATAACATTACTAAAAAGTCAAAAGTTGTTTTATGATGATTAATATATAAATTAGGATAAGTTATTTATTTAATATATTGACGAGAAGAGATTATATTGCGAATACGTCTCTTAAAGTTGATTATGTACTTATTATTTAGATGTTAGAGATATTGAATGAGTCATGTTCCTAATATGTACGATCCAATGTATATGGAACCTACCTAACGGCACAAATTCAACATCATTATTTGTAATTTTACACTTAGTTTATTTTTAATATGTTAAAGTGATAAATTTACCTATTGATGTTTATTTTATAAATGAAAAAGCAAAAAAAAGAGAAGGCAATTTTGTTGTTTTATTATAGAAATTAAAATAAAAGACATTGATCTTTTCTAAGATTTGATAAAATAACACGAACCTCTTATGAGATTTCAAAAATCTAATAGACTTCTCTTGAGATTTAAAAAATCTCATACTTTCACTGACTTGATTTTTGAGACTCCTATACTCTTAAATTTATTTTTTATTTTTTACAACTTTTTTGGCAAACTTCTTTAAAATTTTTACCCTTAAAATTAAGGGACAAAATTATCGTTTAACAAATGAAAAAATAAATGTAGAGTGTCAATAATACTTTTAGAGTGTTAATAGCATTTTCCTTTTTATTTTTATTTTTTGTGCAATCTGCATAGCTTGTATTACAAAATAAAAAAGTAGTTCATATCTTATATTTGAGGCTTTTTTCAAAATTTGAACTTTAAAACCAATAACACAGGATCACAAATTTTAAAGTAATAAGATGCATCTTAGGAAATAATTTAGATCATTCTTGTTTCAGCACAAGCGAGATCTATTTTATAACCAAGACACAAAAGATTTAAAAAAAATAAATAGGCAGTCGAGTACGTAAGGGATGGACCACAATAGATCTATAGTATGCAGTTTTATATTAGATTGCGACAACTTCACTGTTGCGCCTCGGCCTCCTTCAACCAAGATGCAAAAGATATAAAAAATAAAAAAACAAAATTACGCACTTTCACAGGTCAAAATAAGGGTAATTTAAAGTTTCAACTCATGTTGATCCTCCAAAATTACTCCAAATTTTTTCATTGTAAACAATCTTTGCATTTTTCAGTATTATGGACAATTCCCACCTCGTGGGCTTCAAAGAAGAAAAGGAAATTGCGAATTGAGGTGACATTAAAACTATCAATCATAAAAAATGTTCCTCCTAACTTGCTAATTGTGTAAATAATAAATGGAGGTGCCACTCTCTATTATTAAAAAAAAAAAAAAAACTCTCATAAATTTAAAAAAGAATGAAATGATAAGTTAATCCTTATACTTTTACCTAAAATATAAGTTACTCCCTATACTTTCAATTTGTATAATTAAGGACTCGTACTTATTATTTGATTCAATTAAAGTTGTCATCTAATTTAATTTAATGGTTATGAATTAGACAATCCTAATTAATGGATGATCATTTCGAGTTTCACTACGGCTCATTTGAAGCCCCTGTATTATTAGTTACCAAAAAAAAATTATATCATTTTTAAATTATTTTTGTACTAATTTTGCACTTAAACTCATAATCACTTCATGACGAATAAAATTTCTTGAAACTTTTTAACAATAATAAGCTTATTAAGAATAACAATGTGTAATATCAATTCTACACTTTTATATACGCAAACAATTTTATAAAATTTACTAATAATTTATATTTAATTAAGATGACAAAAATAATTGCATGAAATTAGTAATTATAAGCCTTTAATTGCACTAATTAAAAGTACAGAAACTAAAACAAATTTTACTTAATAGTATACAAACTAATTTATTGTTTGGCTCATTTGAAAATATTGAGTATGCCTGTCTCATTATTATTGATTGGGCAATTTTGGTCATTGTATGATGTTGAGGAAGGAGTCCCAATAGAAAATCATAGGCATAGGTTCCCTTTATGGAAGAGCATAGGGCGCAAGCAATCTTATGTGTGGACTTTTTTGGGGTCTAATGAGGAACTGTGGTGCTTAAGCTCATAGATCCTTGTGTGGAAAGGAGAGGACATCAAATGACACAACTTCTCTTTGTTGACTTCTTTTCTTTTTTCTTTTCTTTTTGGTTACGCTGGGTGTCCTCGATCGGCATCTACCAGATTACCTTGGGATGCATTGCAGTAGAGACTAATCCCACACCCCACAGTTCCCACCCCAAGGCCCTGCAGGGAAGTAAATCAAGATTTGCTCAGCGAGATAGGAATCGAACCTGAGACGCCTACCTGGGTCACAGGCCTGTCCGGGTTCGTCCTTGCCACCTGAGCCAACTTTCGGGGAACTTCTTTTCTTTATGAGAAGGGTGTCAAGCAAGACTAGTTCATTTTTAGAAGCAAAAATGACATGATACTGAATGAGTTTAGTTCTCATGCATTATAATTTTTCTTAAAAAATTATTAGAAAATAATAATGTGAAAAACATCATTTATTTTTTGCAGTTTATGATTATTATCAATTTTTATTTTTGAGAAATAGTAAAATAGCTATTTATTACTTTCTATAAAAATGTAGTTACACACTTGCAAAACATATTACAAAACCATGCAATAAATATGCTCAGTACACGATTGTTTTGGTGTCGTTATCAAACATTATGGGAACGAAAACTAAAAATTAAGAATCGAAAACTACCAACTTGATTTTTAGTATTTTTAAAGCAAAATAAATTGAAAACTTAATTGAACACATGTTCATTTTTGTCTCTGAATCAAATAATAAAAAATATATATGAATAAAATAATGAAAATTCAAAAAAAAAAAAAAAAAACTTAGAAACTGTTATAATAAAAGGAATTACTAATTACAATTAATTTTCTTAATTATCATATATTTAAATTACTATTTAGTGCTGCAAGAACTATTATATATAACGATTGAAAACGGAAAAAAGTAATCTCCATTATTTTTATTATTTTCAAACTTTTAAAAGTATAATGAGTAATCTTAATTAATTATGTTTTAAATTCATAGGGTCATTTTATGTTAACTATTTATCTATAATTATGTGTATAATTTTTTATGCTCACATAACAGTAAAAATCAACAATAAAAAAAAAAATAGTAATGCAAACAAAAGCTTGTCATCACATGTTTCTTCATTGTATTGTTAAAAAAAAAAAAATAGAAAACATGAATGATATCAAAGAACTATTATATATAACGATTGAAGACGGGAAAAAAGTAATCTTAAATTATTTTTATTATTTTTAAAATTTTTAAATATTATGAGTAATTTTAATTAATTATGTTTCAAATTCATAGGGTCATTTTATTTTAATTATTTACCTATAATATTATGTATACTTTTTTTATGCTCACATAACAGTAAAAATCAACAATTAAAAAAAAAAAAAGTAGTAATGCAAACAAAAGCATCGTGATCACATTTCTTCATTGTATTGTAATAAAAATAGAAAACATGAAGGATATCAAACAACCCTTAATTTTTCTTTTTTGATAATTTATAAAAATAAAAATAAAAAATTATGAAAAATAGAAGAGACATGAAATATGTGATAAATCTTGAAGTTCCCAAAGTTAGAAACAAAAGAAAAAACTCTCACGACATGACGCGGTGGAAAGACATCAGCAAGTAAGAAGGAGTATTGGGGGTTCAATTCCAAATAGATACACTCACGGAATCAGCGATACCTATGAATGGTGAGAGTTTACTCTATAAACCAACGGGAATCATGGATGGTAATAGAGATGTGTCTCAGGAGTCAGATTGACCGAACGTCCAACTGATGCACAGAAGTCGTGTCCGCATTCGAACTTTACCCTGATCAACGAGACCTGGGATGGAAGACGCTGATCCATAAATTTGGTACTGCATTAGAAGGTCTGAAGGGTTCGTTGGTGGCTAGAGTTCCTATGTAATAAAAAAAAATTATAATCCTTATAAGTCAAAAAGACTTGTTAGGATCTTAGGAGAATAATGAAAAATTATAAGAAAAGGTTACTGTAATACTACCCACTCTTAATTTAATGATTATTTTAAATCTATAGAAATGAGATGGATGATGATTAAAAGAGAGTCTGATGTGACAACCTCTTCTGATGATTTTTCACAAAACATGAAAGAAAATAAATTTAAAATTTTTAAATATATATATTACAAAGCAATGATAAGTAATAAGTGCAGGATGGATTGTCTTTTTGAAGGAGCAAATTTTATGTTGTGGACGGAAAACAATAATGAAGGGTATAGGAAATTGAATGTTGCAGCTGGTGTGAGAAATCATCTCTGGATTTGGATTTGGTGGTAAAAGGTCGTGCCAAAGTCAATAATTTTATAATTCCTTTTTGGAATTGGAATTGGAATTGGACATTATAAATTTATTTTTATTATATATATATATATATTATTTTACTTAATTTATTCTATTCTTAGTTATTAAACATTGGATTAAGGTTGTTGACACTCAAAATAGTTCGGGCTTTATATAATCAAAATAAAAAGTATTTATATTTATTTCATGAAAAAAAATATAAAATACAAAAAAAGAAGGAAAGAAAAGAAAAATAAAAAAAAAAATAGAGGGAAAAAAGAGATGATTCAAATTTTACATGACAAAAAGAGAAAAAAAAAATACATTAAAAGAATAAAAGAGCAGGCGGTGGGGCAGTAATCTTTAAATCTACAACAATTTTGAGCCTGCAAGTAAAGAAAATAAAAAGTTAAACATGTGCCAAAAATCAGAAGTAAAGGTGTTTGACAACGATAATTTAAATTGAATTACTAATTGATTAACCTGGTCATCTATTTTAAAGATTAATTAAGCAAACAAGATTGATTAATCAATCAACATTTAATTTAAATCATTCCTCCAAACCTATAAAGAGAAGCTTCTGAAGTGAGGAAATAACACACAGTAATAGATTTGCATAATAACATTCACACGAAGGAAGTCATTCTAGCAAATTTTGGCAAAGAGATCAAAGAAAATCTGATTGAAAAGTGAGTCTTGAAGAAATTGCAGAACATTTGAGTTGCGAAATCAGAGGTTTTTGGGAGGTTTTAAAAGTCAGAATTCAAGGAGGATTGCGGACAAAACCAAAGGGGAACTAAAGATTGGGAGAGCAGAAGACCAAAGGATGGTTCTACATTTTTTGTTCTATTTTTCATATTCAATTTAGTAAGAAAAAATATCCCAAAAGTGAACCGATGATCTGGATATGATTGGTGGATCAAACCCATTAAATCGGGTCCATTGACCCAATTCACCAAACCTGGTTGACTTGACCCATTTGACGTGTGGATCCAAGGACTCAAGACCGAAGTCCAATTTGGACCTGGGCCGTTAACCTAGAATTCATTTAAGCCCAAATATGTTTTAAATGAAAGGTTCGACCCAAGTCTTCAACCCAACTATGGGCTAAACCCAAATCTTAAATTCAAAGCCCAAGTGTCTGAGCCATGATAGGATAAGCCCAACTTCAACTCAGAGCCCAAAACCCCCAAGACATTAACCTAAACATGGGTTAAGCCTAGGTAAAGCATTTCTTAGGAAATGTATTTTACAATTAAATTTTTTTAGGAAATGTATTTTTTTTTTTTTAGGGCTCTAAGTGAATCATGAATTCTTAGAGGGACTATGGTAGAGCATTTCTTAGGACATGTATTTTACAGTTAATTTTGAACTTCTATGTTGGTTTTGTAAATGGGACAACTTAATTTCATAGATGAGCTACTCATCTATTAATTAAGCTGGAATTTGTAAACACAAACAAAATTTGCAACTATATTCTATTTTTATAATTAATTTTAAATTATTTAGGTCAAATTCGGTTAATCGAATTATAGTTGGTTCAATTGGGTACGGTTCGGTTATAAGATCTAATTTGGTCGGTTTAGTTAGAGATTATTGTTAACCGAAAATTTTGGTTACTTCAGTTAATTAACCGAATTTGGTCAAACCGACTGTTTGCACACCGCTACTTCTAAGTTGTGTTCATTAGATGGTCATTTTTTGGCCTGATAAGCTATGCTCATCATATGGGTCATATTTTGGTGAATTGTGCTTTCCTTTGATTGCCTTATGAGTTGTGTTCATCAAATTGGTTATATTTCGGTAAACATTGCTTGCCTTTAGTTGCATCATAAGTTGTGCTTATCAAATGGACATTTTTGGGTCTTATGAGCTATACTCATCATATGGGTCATATTTTGGTGAACAATGCTTGCCTCTGGTTGCCTTATGAGTTGTACTCATCATACGGGTCATATTTTGGTGAGCACTGGTTGCTTTAGAGTTTTGCTCATCATATGAGCATTTTTTAGTCTTACGAGTTGTGCTTCATCAGATGAACCATATTTTGGTGGACTATGCTTGCCTTTGGTTGTCTCATGATCTGTGCTCATCAAATAAATATGTTTGGGTTTCATGAGTTGTACTTATCAAATGGGTCATTTTTTGGTGAGTTGTGCTTGCCTTTGGTTGCCTCCTGAACTGTGCTCATCATATGAGCATTTTGGCTTATATGGGTGGATTTTATAGATAAAGCATACGTACCAAATAAGCATCGTGGTTTGTGCCACCTTTTCTTCTTATAAATAATTTTTCTCCCCTTCTCATTATTTGCACTTAGTAAAAAGAAACTTCACAAGATGTATGTTTTCTCATTCCTTTTCCTTGCTTTCTTTTCGCTTGAAGCATGCCTTGAATATTTGAATTTTCTTTAAATATCCTTAAGTGTTTCATTATTGTTATTAAATGTTCATCCATGTTCTTGATTGTTCTCAAATGTCCTTTGAATGTTCTTCAAATGTTCTTGAGTATTCTTCGGAAAAAAGTCTTCTTTTTTATTCCTCCAATGACCGAAAGATATTATTTTTTTGCAAGCAACCCAACTGTTCTTAATAATTGGAACCTTTTAAGGCCCAATTATCGATCGTATTTTGTGTAAGGAATGTCAAGTCTTGATTAACTCAAGATGATTTAAACCTCCTTTAATTTGTACCTTGTACTTCATCTCAAACTCTATTCACCTCTAACTACCTTCTAGCTCCAAATTTGCTCTTCAGCTAGGTCCAAATGAAATATGTTTGTATGTTGATTATTCAAGGTTGGACTCAAGTTGCCTTTTCAACCTTTTATATCTGATGCTCTGCGATTTTGTAACTTGTCTATTGGTCAACTAGCTCCTAACTCTTATTTGAACTTGGTTTGTTTTGCTTCTTGACTCATTTGTAAAGTTTTCCAACCCTCGGTTAGGCTGTTAATGTCCTATTATCATATGAGAAAGCATTCTATTGAAAAAGAGGTCTTCTACTTCAATTTTCTTCCCGAGTATAACTTCTTCTCTCCTAGTGCTTCCTTCATTTATTATTGGAGGAAAAAAATTATTTTTTGCTTGGTCAAATGTCCTTTCTTCCTTTCACTTTGTTTTTCTTTACTTCTGCGGCTTCATCAAATAGTCAATCTACCTATATGCACAGCTTGTTAACACCATTTGCTCCCTACTCTAACGGCTACTAAACAAGCCATTATCAAGGAAATCTAACAAGGAGCCTACTAAGGAATCATTCCCTACATCGAGTTAATGGGAGAGAAAAAATTTGTTCTTTATAGTTTGAGCTTTATTTCTTATGGTCTTTTTTTTTTTTTTTATTTGCTTGACTTTATTTTTTTTTTAATTTTCACCTAACCCCTCTTTTTTTAGACATGGACTTGACCGAGTTTAAGGAGATGATTGCTAATAAAAAAAAAAAAGAGGAATAACGATTTCTCAAAGAAGTAAACAGTTTAGGAGGAATGATCTCAAGCATAAAAGGCCCTCTCGAATCAAAGGAAGTGCCTCCCATGTCTTCTACTACAACCAGCAAGGGTTTTGGTTTATATGATTTGGTGATATTGGGTATGTTTTCTCTTTAAATCTAATTTACTTCTTCTTGCGGCGATGGCCTCTTCCAAGTTGATGAATTATGAGTTCACATCATTAATTCCCCTACATTAGTCAAGGGTTTCTTCCTTAAGGAATTCAGGAAGTGACAGGGTTACAAAGCTATTGTTAAGGCGGTCATTGCTACTTAGTGGTCCATATTTCTGATCTCCAAGCTTCTATTGACAAAATGACACATAAACTCTTTCAATATTGTTGTTTTTTAAGTTTGATCCCTAGTTTTGATAATGACAAATCGCAAGTATCTTATATGCGTATTCAGTGCTTGAGCATGCTTAATACTTTAGCGCACACATAAGGAAGAGATGGAAGCTAGGAGGAACATAAAGACCATATCATCTAGCATATTTCATGACGAATCCGAAGAGCAAAAGAAGAAGAAGAAGACATTTTGCTATTTATTGTAAATGCATTTTAGTTTTTATATTTGGTCTGTAATATAATGCATCACATGCATGATATGGATGATAAGCTCAGGATGACTGTAGACTGGCCATAGGGACCAACACTTTTCACATAAACTTTTTCTTAAATAACTGATTGGTTAGGGTAAAAAATTATGGCTAAAATGAAGTTTACAAAAGCTTTAGTCGACTTTCGGTCAACCGATGCTAGATTTTTTAGCTTAATTCAAAAGCTTCGACCGTAGGGAACCAGACAAAGACCATAGCTGACCTTAGGGGCAAAATTAGAATTTCACTTGCCTCGATTGACTGACCATTGCAAGGTTTCGATCGAACTGAGAAAGTTGACCAAAGTCAAAGCTTCGGTCAACCGAACCCTAAGCAGTACAAAAGCCTCGATCAACCAAACTGACCAGAGTTAACTTGTTGACTATTCGGTCGACCATTTTAAAATGAACTTGAACTGTATGGTTTACCGAACTGACACATGGGCGATTCCTAATGTTCTGGTCAATCGAACCCTTAGATAAAATCTAACCTGGTTGATCGAACATTAGAATTTGGTCAATCGAACATGCCTTGGTCAACCAAACCTTAAAGGGTTCAAAATCGCCTTAATACTGTTGACCAAAATCTCAAATCAAAAATGTTACGGTCGACCGAACTTAATGATATGGTCGACCGAACCTTGAATATGGTTGATTGAATCTCTCGAGTTGGAAAAATTTTTACCGCAGTTAAATAGGGTTATTTTTCATTAAACCTAATTAAACATTTTCAAAAATACCCTTTGTATCCCCAACGGTCATATTTTCACCAAACTCTATGTATACCCCCTCATAATTAGCAAGGTAATTAGTCCAAAAATTCTCCCAAATTTTTGTACCTTATTTTTATCCCTTCAAGCTAGTTTTTCATCCTCTCTTAGTTGTTTATTTGGAAAATCATTTTTAAAGAGAGTGTTTTATTTGTCTTGGGCATTTTGTTTGACTCTCTTCTTGCATTCATTTTTCAAATCATATCTTTTGAGAGTAAATCCATAGCTTCTCCCACATATTTTATTTGATAAATATCCTTGGGTAATCATTCTTTGCTTGTGAATCTTGCACATCCATTGCAAGATTCAAAGGCTCACGTATTTGTACTTACAAAAATATTTTGAGCCATAACCCTAGATTCTCCAACACTTCATTTGGAAAAATATTTGGGTATAAAATCTTTGAGCACTCATTATACACATTTTTATTCAAAGATTATTTTTGGTAAAAACACATTCTCACATCGAGCTTATTTTCATATCATACATGAGTGTATTGAGCATATTGTTGTACATCATTTGCTTGTATTAGAAGCATTACATTTGTACACAATTATTTGATTATCTGTTGCATTCTCGACGGGTGGTTGAAATAGGAAGACTAGCCCTATGAATAGTCTCGGATTGGTTCAGACTCGATTAAGAGAACTAGGTTCACCATTCTGGTAAGATATTGTAAACGATGTCACTCCACCCGTGAAGTGAGCAACTAGTGGAATCCTTGAGCTGTGGCTTAAGGTGAGGACGTAAGTAGTATTGGCTAAACCCCGATAACATATCTTGTGCACACTTTTCAATTTCTGCACTTTATATTCTTGCACATGTATGTTATATTTGATATATTGTGAATGATAAGCATGATTTAATTTTCGCATATTATTTTTATCTCTGCAATTGGTATATGCTTAGAAAGAACCTAGGTTGTGTATTATTGATATCTGATTTAAGATAGGAAGAAGTTTTAAAATTCCAATTCACTCCCCTCTTGGGAATACACCAATTTCAACAAATATCTCAATCTCTTCTTTATCAAGACTTTTCAGATGGGTCAACATTTTAGTAATCTTTCGAATACTAGAGAAACCACAAATTGTTGCTCCATATCATAAAAGGACCGAACCGAGCCAAGCTTCAATGTTTATACCATGTCCTAGCATTCCTTTTTAGGGTTGCTACAAATGCTTGACATATAATTGCATCAGGCGCACCTTGAAATTGCATCAGCATTATGAAGGTATCCATGTGGTCTAAGATATCTAATGACCCATCATATCCTTCTATGTTGGACATCTTGAATTTACTAGGCAAAGGAATCTCCATTACTTCCTTGATAAAGTGGGGATTAGGAGATCCAATCAAGGTTTCCCTATCAATGATTGGCTGCGAACTTCTTCACCAACTTTTCCAATTGGTCAATTTTTGTGAGTTTTTTGTTCAAATTTCTGGGATCGTGACTCATCAAAACCCACACTGTTGGCATCTTTCTACTTTCTTTGTTGAATCTAAAATTTTCAAAGTTGCTTCTTGTGGTATGACCTCCTTACCTTTTGGTGTTTTTTCTGCTTGAATATGTGCCATGTTCCATAGGGTTTTTTTTTTCTATTGTAAAATCATGCTAAATATATCCTCCACCCTCATTTGGAAAGTTAGAAATTTGTCTGAAGGTACACTTCATAATGAATTATCTGGCGGTGTGGAGTAAACTGACTGGGGTAATTGATCCTTAGCAATGGGTTCGAACTCAGAATTATGTGATGTGACTTTCATCGACTTTTAGAAAGAAATCCTTCCAAAATTTTTCCTATAAATAGCACCAATTGTTGCAGCAAAAAATTAACCTAGTTAACCAGATTGACCACGACCTCGACCGCTTGCTAAGAATCAAGAAAAAGAGGCTTGGAGGACCCGAAGTCTACTCCAGGGTTTACCCTGATACCTAAATTAGGTAATATAGAAGGATTGAATTATTACAACAGTAAAAGTATTGGTGAAAATGAGATGTCTTGCCTTTTCCCATAGTACCCCTTTTATAGTCGTTAAAGGCATGCCTTGATTGAATTTGATATTTAATGGTCAATAATTTAGATGGTGGAGGATTATATTTTGATTTAATGATATTTATTGGGAAAATTAATTATGGTGCCATGATCTTTGCCTCTAATTAGTGTACCTTGTTGATCTCGTTATTGTTGGGCTTAATGTAGATTATTATTATTATTTTTGCTATATATTTATCATTTATCAATGCTCAAGGAAAAGTTGGTGAGTTTTGCACTTTAGGAAAGAAGCATAGAAATTTTTTTTTCTTAAATACAATACTTGTAGAGCAAAGAAGACATTAAAGTTGATTCATCAAATTTGTATTTTGTTAACATTCCTTTCAATGATAGTTGCAAGTATTTTGCTACTTTTATTGATGACTACAATCAAAGGACATGTGTTTATTTTTTGGAAAAAAAAAAAATGAAGCCCGTGATATGCATTTAAATGACTTATATTTTATGTGCAGAAATAAAGTGAGAAATTTTTTAAAATTTTGATAATTAATGAGGCCATGGAGTATACTATTTGTGATGATTTTTATTTTATTTTATTTTATGAAAATGACATTAAACACCATCTTGAAACTGGATAAACTCTACGACAAAATGGAGTGATAAAAAGTAAGAAAGAATAGTAATAAATATGGTAGATCTACAATGCACTCAAAAAATTTACCTAAAAGTTTTTGGGTAGAAGTCATTGTTTGTGCTATTTATGTTTAAACAGGTACCCTACTAGAAACAATTATGAAAAAACACCTCAAGAAACTTGAACCGGCTGAAAGCAAATCTTAGACATTTTAGGGTGTTTGGATGCATTATTTATGTTCATGTGTTTGATGCAATTTGGAAGAAGTTAAATGAAAAGAAAAAAAAAATAAGTATTTTCATTGGCTATAGTCAAGAAACAAACATACATAAGTTGTTCAATGCGATTACTAGGAAGATGATAATTACTTAGGATGTTATTTTTATGAACAAACTACTCAAGGTTGGTTTATAGAAGAGTAAGAATTTTCCATCAAAGACATTTCTTATGGAAATTTTAACAAGTTCAAAATTTTCCAACAAGTGACCCCTCATCTTTTATAGCTTTACCTATTCTGTGTAGCCATCAATCATTCGCAACCTCAACGCCACTTGCTAGTTGGTTTGCAAGAATTTATTATTGAAAATGATAATGAATTAATTGATAAAGACGGTAAAAAATTTCACTTTATTTGCAAATTGTGATCTATTATCTTATGAAGAAGTTGTCAATGGATTTAAGTCATTGATGAAGAAATTCATGTAATTAAGAAAAATAATACTTAATAGCCGACTCAACATCCTCACTTGAAGAAACACATTGGTGTTAAATAGATGTGTAAAACCAAGTTAAAATCTAATGGAGAGGTAGATGGCTTCAAAATGAGTTTGGTGGTGAAAGACTACAAAGGGCAGGTATTGATTATTTTGAGGTGTTTGCACCTATTTTTGGCTTAACACTACAGATAATTATTTGCGCCGCTTATTATTCTTGGAAAAGTTTTCAAATGAACGTAAAATTTGTAATTTTGAATAGTATTTTCAAATGAATTATTAGGACCCTATGAGCATCCAGAAGAAAATGACACCATGAATTTTACGTGGTTCGATCAAGAACGACCTACGTCCATGGAGCACACACCAACTATTCAATGACTCATCGGAAAAAGTTACAATTCTCTCTCTCTCTCTCTCTCTCTCTCTCTCTCTCTCTCTCTCTCTCTCTGTCTCTCTCTCTTCCTCCCTTCTTCTTCTCAGCTCTCTCTACACTCTTTATGCTCTCTCTGCACTGCTGTGCTATTCTGAGCTACTGTGCTTCCTTACAATACATCTTCCACAGCCCTCCTTTTATAGTGGCTTGGAATAAATTACATTTAAGATAAAAATTAATCACAAATGAGAGTTACAATGGGGATGATAATGAAGAGATAATTCCATGCATTTTCTTGACTCAGCAACGCATCATCTCCAGCTGTCTCTGGCTTCATCTCTAACAATCTTCCACTTAGAGACAGAGACACCTTCTCAACCAGAGTATCATGAATAAATGATGTACTCATAACATGTCTTCAGGCATGAAGACCAACTGAAGTTGAACACAACTTCAGCTTCTCTATAGTCGCCACCTTTTTGTCTGCTTGATTTCTGCGGACTAATCTGATGGCTATCATCTTCACAACTGGTGTAAAAAAGCCGGTGTAGTCAATCCATTTCTTCTGCTCAAAGCCTTTGACTACCAATTGAGGCTTGTACCTTCTGGAGCCGTCATGCTCCTCTTCGATTCTGTACACCCACTTGTTATAAAGGCCTTTGGGCAACTTCCACATTTTGTTGGAGGTGAGGGATTTCATCTCATCCTTCATCGCAAGCTCCCATTTGCTCGTATCTACCACCTGACATGCTTCATCGTAGCATTCGGGCACTCCTCCATCTGTAGGAAGTAAGTAATCAATATACCTTCTGTCTGGTATATGAGACCGAGTAGATCTCCTAAGCTCCGGAGCTGGAGTAGGATATGGTGGTGCGACAATCTACTCCATTGGTTCCTCCACCTGAGGATTCTCGGTATTCTGCTGATGTGTCCCAACACATTCATGGGTGTTTATCTGGAAACTAACCCTCTTCTGTTTCCCGAGTATACAACCCTCACATATGTCAACCTGTACTGACTGTAGACTACTCAATTTTTCCTTTGAGTGCATCACCTTGAGTCCCTTCTCGCTCATGTGACCAAGTCATTGGTGCCAGATGTTGCTGTCGTCATTTCCTGCAGCAACTGAAATAGACATGGAGGCATTGGAGGTTAGAAAAAGTGTTCCACTTTTCTTACCTTGCACAATCGTTAGTACACCCTTTGATACTTTCCATTCATCGCCAATGAATTTCGTCGTGTATCCCTCATCTGCCAGCTGACCAACTGAGATCAAATTCTTTCTCAGGTTTGGAATATACCTGACATCCTTCAGTTTCCATACTGACTTAGTTTATACTGATCTTCACAACTCCCTTGTTGGTTACGTCGCAAGGTTGATCGTTGCCAAGGTACACCTTACCAAAATTACCTGGTGTGTACTCCTCTAGGCAATCTCTACAGCATGTGGCATGAAATAAGGCTCCGGAGTGTAAGACCCAAGACTCCTGCTTGCTCTCCGAAGAGCAGATCAACATCTCATCATTCTCGGAAGCAATATTTGCTTCTGTCTTTGCCATCGTCTCGAATTCCTTCTTCTGACTCCTGCACTGGTTCCTGTAATGACCAGTCTTTCCACAGTTCCAGCACTTAATAGCTTTAGTGCTCTGAGAACTTGTGTCCTGAGTACCTCTGGGATTTCCGGATTGAGACCGCCTGGGCCTAGATCTGTCGCAGTTGTTTGATCGTCCATGCCTGTTTCCTCTGCCTCGATTCTCCATGTTCAATGCTGAACTCGAATTGGAGCTATGGTTCGGCTGCATTCTTATTTCCTCCGTCAAAATCATGCTGACGACCTCAATGTATACAAGCTTCGATTTTCCTGCGGAGCTACTAATTGTAGTGACGACACCATTCCAATTTTCAGGCAGCTGACTGAGAATCAGTAGAGCCCAAATCTCATTATCAAACGTTATCCCTACTGAGGCGAGTTGATCAGACAACTCATTGTAGTTATTCAGATGCCTGCTGAAACTCTCACCTGCAGACATATTCATCGTAAATAGTCTTTTCATGAGATGTACCTTGTTTGCGGCTGAAGGCTGCTCGTACATATTTGAGAGCGCATCCATCAGAGACTTGGTGGATGTTATATGCTTGATATTGAACGCCACAGATTTCGACAACGTCATTCTGATGGCTCCGAGGGCTTTTCGATCAAGCAACTCCCACTCGTCCTCGTTCATGGATGTTGGCTTACCCTTCAATGTTAAATGCAATTCCTTCCCAAACAAATAGTCTTCTATCTGCATCTTCCAGAAACCGAAATTGTTCCTGTGAACATTTCGATTTTTGAGCTCTTTTCATTCGACATCTCGATTTGCTAATTTAGAGATGGAATTAGCTCAAATGGATAGCACGGATGGATCCAGAACAATCAAAAACCCTAGAAATGGTTCGAGTCGCTCAAAAAACGGACTCAAAACGACCACGAAAAGCTCAGTCAAAGTTTTCAGTCAAACCTGATCAAAACGATGACGTGGCGCTGACGTGGTAGTGGGGCCCACCTACTGACGTGGTAGTGGGGTCCACCTAGTGACGTGGCAGTGGGGCCCACTTGCTGACGTGGCTGTGGGACCCACTTGATGACGTGGCAGCGCCTCTACCACGTGGCACTCCTGCTGACGTGGCCCTACTGGCGCGTGCGCGGTATGCGCGCTGACGTGGTGCTAAAGTTAGACCCGGGTCAGGAATCAGATCTCGGGTTCACCCGGATCTGAGTCACCTGCAGGGTCGGGTCAGGTTCTCTTCGGGTCGGGTCGAGGCGGAACGGGCGAAGAAGACGCGTGCGGTGCGTGCAACACGTGAGGAGATTTTGGCCGGCGCGTGAAGAAACGTCTTGCTCCGGCAATGCACGTGGGGGCGTATGCGGGCTTGTCTGAACTCCGTTCGAGCTCCGGCGGGCACCCTTCTCTTCGTCTCGATGAGAAGAATACGATGGTGGCCTCAAAACACACTTTCGATCTATTGGACAAAGCTCTAAATTTCGGGATCACTTCCGATTTGGATTTTCTACTCCAACCGGGCTCTGATATCACTTGTTAGGACCCTGTGAGCATCCAGAAGAAAATGACACCAAGAATTTTACGTGGTTCGGTCAAGAACGACCTACGTCCACGGAGCACACACCAACTATTCAATGACTTGCCGAAAAAGTTACAATTCTCTCTCTCTCTCTCTTCCTCCCTTCTTCCTCTCAGCTCTCTCTGCACTCTCATTGCTCTCTCTGCACTGCTATGCTATTCTGAGCTACTGTGCTTCCTTACAATACATCTTCCACAACCCTCCTTTTATAGTGGCTTGGAATAAATTACGTTTAAGATAAAAATTAATCACAAATGAGAGTTACAATGGGGATGATAATGAAGAGATAATTCCACGCGTTTTCTTGACTCAGCAACGCATCACCTCCAGCTGTCTCTGGCTTCATCTCTAACAGGAATAGTGTACACTAAGCAACTTGCATGTTATGTGAAAAAAAAAAAGGTGAAATGGATAAAGATAAGCTTAAAAGGGGTCTGTATGAATTAAACGAGTCTTAAACATGTGGTATGCACGCATGGGTTCTTATTACCTAGATAATGGATTCTAGAAATGTCCCATGAGAACACTTTACATATTAAATTTGATATATAGAGTGGTATTCTTATTATATGTTTATATGTGGCTAATTTGATTTTTATCAATAATAATTCAAAGATGACATATTTTAGGGAAGCTATGATTCATCATTTTGAGAGTTTCATGTCTTATTTTCTAGATACTAAAATTGTTCATACAGATAATGACATATTTATTTTCAAAAGAAAAATGTGTGTGATATTTTGAAAAGATGTTAGATAGAATCCTACAAAACGATTTTGATTATGGTTGAATGTGGATTAAAATTTGTGAAGTAATTTAGTTGATGCTACATATATCAAAGGTTGGTAATTTCAATACTTAACTTTCACTAGGCCTAATATTGTATATGAAGTTGAACATTCATGAATTTTTTGCTTCGGTCACATATGCAGGCTATTGAATGCTTTTTGAAATACGTTAAAAGTGTGCAATCTCATGGAGTTTTATATTCATATATAAATAAAGTAGAGCTCGTTGGTTACACAAATAGTGATTGGGCTGGAGACATTGAAACTTGAAAGAGTACTTTGGGTTATACTTTCCATCTTAGTTTTGGAGTTTTCTATCTGTCTTTTAAACTACAACAGTGGTTGCTCTTCCTCTGTGTGTGATAATAGGTCTATTATTATTTTGACAAAGATTCAATTTTTCATGGTAGAAGCGAACATATCAACATCAAGTGTCACTATATATGCGAGAATTGGTACAGGACAAAGAAATTGTACACAATGAATTTTCTTCATTTGAAGATCAAGTTATAGATATATTTACGAAATCACGTAAAGTGAATACTTTTCTAAAATTGGAAAAATTAATGGATATGATTAATTTTGAAGAACTTAGATTAAGTGAGTTTATATAGGTGTTTGACAATAAATCAAGCACATCAAGCACTTTTTAAGAGACGATGTGAATTTAGATGGGTAAATAGTGGATTGGTTATGAATGGATTCACTATGTCAACTTTCATCAAAAGTGTAAGGATAACAGTAGAATGGTAAAAATCATAGGAGGAGGGACAAAAGAGGGAAGTGAAAAGATTTATATTAGAAGAGGTAAGGAGAGATAGTGAAGAGACTAAGGGAAGAATAAAGTGAGAACGAAAGAAAGAAAGAAATACAAATATAAAAGGGATAAAAGGCACTGGAGCCTGTTTAGCATTAGGTTATTGCATGATGCTTGTTAAGTTGAGTTAGAAATTCTCTTAAAGTAACCATTACACGTATTTTTACCCTTATGAGATCAAATCTACAATAATTATACGATTACAAATATAAATTCAAAATAATAAATCCTAGTAGTAACAAAGGAAATTTATAAAATATTTAAACCCAATAATAAATTTGGAATATTTCATAAAATTAAAGGTTCAAATTATTATAATTGACATACTTGTCCAATACTTACCCACTTTGTTGCTTAATAATGGGTGATCTTTGCCTTATGAGTTAGGCAACCATCGTCATCAAATATTTTAGACGAACTTCGATTGATGATATATGTGACTATTGCCGCTTGATTACTTATCCAACCATCATCACTTGTCGACTCCATGTTCTTTGTCGCTTGAACGATAAATGTTTCCATCTCTTAGACGATTTATACCTCACCTACAGTGTTTGGCTTATGCCTCTTCTAGGTGATTTTTCACTTATTCACTTTGCTAACTAGGCGACACGTGATTCATTTTACCTAGGCAAGCTTTTTTTTTTTTTTATGTGGCGACTATCTATACTAACACAATCACCATCACATTTCGAGAACATGCACAAGGATAATACAATCAATAGGAAGTAAACCAAGTTTTTTTTTTTTTATTTGTTATATGAGTTTGTATATTTACTTTTGTATGTTTATGAAATCATAAGTCTTTTTGTTTAGTTTTGAATGTGTAAGGAATCAGAAGTCTTTTTATTTATTATGTGAGCTTCCATATTTAAGTTTGGTATATGTTAAAAACCTTAGGTATTTAAGAAGTCTTATTTATGTGCCTACATAATTCGTCATTGTGCATTGTTTCCACTCTTTGTGTTGTGAATAAAGCAAATAATTGTTGGGGTGGATTTAGGAGTAATAATCACACACAAGCAAAATACTGAACACCATGATATAACGTGGTTCGGTCCAATCTGACCTACGTCCATAGAACATACAAATTTTCACTATAATTAGGAGAATTACAAGGAAGAGGAGGAGCACTTGCTCAACTCAACTCAACTCTCTTTCTCTCTCACACAACTTCCACTCTGCCTCACACAATACGTACAACTTTTGCACACTTTGTGCACACATGCATCACACACACACACACACACACACACACACACACACACACACACATATACATGGATGGGGGGTGGGTGTAAAATTCAAACGTTGGTGGCTTAATGTCAACATTGTGGGCAGGGTTATTGGTGGCCGTCGGTCTCCAATGTCAACAGAAGTGACTGGGAGGGTGGTTGCCGACGACTCCATCTTTAGCAATCTCAACAATAACAATTGTGCTGGTCTTACTGATTCTAATGAAATCCTCATCCTTGATGAATTCTAAATCCTACATACTCTCAAACATAATACACCTTAAAAAAAGAATATAGGATGACATTTAAGATAAGTCAAATTTCTCCTAAAATTAATGTTTGGGCGAATGGAGTTTTGACATTTAGTCTACTTTTGTGTGAATTTTTTTTTTAAAAAAGGCGACACCTCCTTTTTATTTATTTATTGATATGCCCTCACTTCTGGTAGAGGAATATTATGATTATAAGACAAGAAAAAAAGAGAATATAGATATGAAAATAAAATCCTCCTAAAAATAACACCAACAACCAACCAAATTAGGACAAATCCAAATAATGCTAACTAAGAAACAAGTCTAAACAGACCTAGATAAAATCAAACTTTAAACAAATTAAAATCCACTAAACAAAACTCGAGATTTGAACTAACGACGAAAGGAAGTGAGACCTAACCTATCTATCCGAAATATACCTTTCAAAGAACGAAATTTATACTCACAAGCACTATCTCAACATAGTTATCCAAATCAATAAAGCCAAACAAAGCCCGAATTTCATGCCTACAAACGCAAAGAAAGAGGGTTTCAATTTGGAGAATATGTTTAGTCTTGTTTTTTTTTAAAATTTTAAAATACTTTTTTCCTAAAAATATCTTGAATTTAAATTTATATTAAATTTCAATACGATGTAATATAAGATTATATTAAAATTTATTCAAATATATTCAAATTCAAACTTTAAGTTCCAAAATGTATGTTACCAAAACCAACATTTATAACTGTTCATCTTCTTACCCAGCAAAAATGTATAGAATAAAAATTCATTACTATCATTACAAGTCCTCAATTGTTTCCTATCTTCACAACGGCCGAGACCAATCCCCAATGCCAACAGTTTGTGGCGCACAGGGGCACATTTCAAACCACCCAAAAGCATGTCATATTAACTGGGGGCCCATAACATATCTTCTAAACTCGTTTGCAGATGGCCCAGAAACAGAAGGCCTGGCCCACACTAGCAACAATTTATGGGCTCCTGAAGTGGGCCACTTTGCTCAGGGCCATTTTGCACAACAACAAAGAATTGATTTTTATTATATTCTCCCACAATATTAAATAATATTAAATATAAATTTTTTATTCATTAATTTGTTATATATATATATATATATTATTTTTTTATTTTCCTTGATAATCAAATATGAAAAAGTGGATTTGTTTAAAATTTGCTATCCTTTCTCTAATTTTTTACAAGTTATAAACGAAACTTGAAACTTAATATTTTTACATTAAAAATTTATTTTGATCAAGGATTTTATTTAAGAAAAGGAAAGGACGAAAAATAAAGGGCAAAAAAATAATAATAATTCATTTTATTTTTTTATTTCAATCTATGTCAAATACCATTAAAATAAAAACTTTATTTAATATTATTAAAATTAAGAAAATCAAATGCTAATAATGTATAAAATCAACTTTTTATCAGTCTGCTAATACTTCTGTCATCAATAGGTTATTCCTAACAAAATGATTGTGATTAACAATTATCTTACATCAAAAGTAAATAAGACAAACTATGGTCTAATGGTCTAACCTTTGCTATTAGCATAGGTTCAAACTCATATTCCACCATTGTTTGACGTATAAGGAAAAATGAAGCAGAAATACATAATTTATAGAAGACTTTTATCATAGTACAAAGTGTCTTATTGGTCCATGCTAACTTCAAGCCTTTCTAATTTGTTAGGGCCATCTTATAATTTTAAACAAAATTCTAGTGAATTATATTATATGTTAGTGTATTTAAAACTTCTAAGTATTCAAAATTTGTGTTTGCTATTTCTTAGATAACATCACAATGCTTGCACGCTTAATTTTTCACAGTAAAAGAAATATAAGATGAAAAAATAAATTGTATACTTCATGTCTGATGGACCTTTTAGGCCAGCCTGGATCAAAACTTTTACTTGAGAAAAAAAAAGAAAAAAAAAGTTCATTTTTCATTATACTTTTTCTTTATATCAAATATCACAAAAAATGAAAAATTGTTCTAGTATCAATAAAAATTAACAGAAATTAAATGTTAAGGTTGTGTAAAATTAAATTTTTTTTTATTTTTATAGATTTGGTATTTTTTTTTATAATTTTTTTTTTAAAATTTTTCTTGATAATCAAACATGAAATAAGTAGAATCTTTTCTATTTTTCTTCAGTTTGCTACTCACTATTGTCTAAATTTCAAACCAAGTCACTTGGTAGGGTATGAAAATTATAGCTTAAAAAAAAAGAAAAGTGCTGGATATAGTTTCATAGAGTGACAAAAAATCAATTGTAGAAGCCAGGGGACAACAAATCTTCACCAAATTATCAAAACGTTGAGCCTATGGCATTGCAGCCGTTAACCTATGTATAAAGATAACCAAGATTTTTTTCTCCTGGTACACTGCATTTTTTTTTTTTTTTTGGGTGGTAAGATGCTAAGACGACACTTTGAATGATTGTTGAGTTGTCATATACTTTTTTTGGTCCACAAGCATAAGCTGGCGACATGGGCTAGAATTGACAAGAGAGCTATGGCATATTATGCACATCTGTAATGGGGAAATCTTCCTTCTTCCTTTTTTTTTTGGATGACAGGGATAGGTACTATGTAGCTATTGCATTACGTATATTACATTATTATGTAACAGAGAAAAGTACAAGAATTACATGGGTGTGGCACAGAAGCAGCTTAGGCTGCTGCCAAATTGAGATGAAGGAGGAGACGGCATCTTCAGAGATATCCCAGTATTGGTTAGTGTCTATTCTGAAAAGAAGAGGCCAAATTTGTACCGTGGGAAAATTGTACATGTAGGATCTTCGCATGAGTCTGTCCCTCCTCTTATTTGAATGTGAAACATGCAATGAGTATGAGCAGGTGTTTAATTTTTAAGCAATAAATATAGGGACACATAGAATTGAAGAGCTAAACCTTTAGTAGGGTTTGGATTTAGATAATATGTATTATAAAATTGTATTAAAATTTATTTAAATTTTAAGATTCGAAATTCATGTTTCTAAACGCCACCTTGTAGTTTCTTGTAGCGATGCAAGGATATTAGAAATTAGAGGCAGACATAATGCAATTCAATTTCTCACACTTGGTTTTCAAAGAATTTGAAAAAGAAAATAAAAAAAATGTATTAAATGAACGAACAAAAAAATTGGTTTTATACACTATTTAGGTTAACTTTTCCTTAGTTTTTAATCATATTAAAATCAATTTTTATTTTTGGTAGTATTTGATATAAAGAGAAAAATACAATAGAAAAATAATTTTCTTCACATTTTCTTTTCTTTTCTTTTTTTCTAACATAATCCTTGATCCAAATGCATCCTTAGTGGTTAAAATTTAGGATTTCTTGAAAAGGGGTGAAAAGGGGCTTATAAGAGAGAAACTGAGTTACTCTTTGTGTGTGTATATAAGTCCAACAAAAAAAAAAGGTTATTGTCGGCCCAAGAATTTCTCCACAAAATATAATTCTTGACAAGATACAAATAATTATATTATAATAAATAAAATGTAAATCACCTACAAGACGTAAATTAAAGAGTATAGGAAAGAGCAGCTTAACATCGATTTTAACGTGCTTTGGCCTCTTGCATACTTCCATGCCTTGAGACACACTCAAGGATTCCATAATCCACTATAAACTCCTTCACCGGTGGAGAACCCTTTATAGTCAAGAACAAATCCTTTTCGCTCACCAAGAGCAGCAAGGTTCACCAAGAACCTTTTACAACTTGAAGATGGAATACAAAACAAATGCTCCTTGAATGAGTTGATAATTAATACAATCAAAATCTTATAAAACTCTCTCAAAATAATGATTCACAATAAAGTTAAGGAGTAAATGAGAAGTTGAGTACTTAAAATATGAACTAAAATGTGGTGTGTTTGAAAATGATATATGAACTACTAAATCAATGTTTAAAACAAGTCTTTGGACTTGTATTTATATGTAAAATGTGCTATTAATCGTTTTATGACCGTTAGGATGATATAATATATGTTTACTTTGAAAACTTGCCATTTATAGTCATTGAGGACTGAATCCTGATGCAAAACGTCGACTGTTTAACCCAATTAGTCGATTGATTACCCTAATAAGTCAACTGACTGCCTCAATTAGTCGACTGATTCAGCATATTTAGCTATTGCCCTAATTAGTCAATTGTTTGCCCAATTAGTTGACTGATTTCCCTAATTAGTTGACTGATTGCCCCTCAACTGAAAAAGTCTTCAACATGAAAGTTGTGGGATTTTTTCTTAACTTTCCGTAGATACCAAGATCTCCCTTTTTGGAATTTTCTAACAAAAGTTATGTTTCAAATACTGAAAGGTATTTAGAAAATTTACGAGGTGCATAAATGAGGTTTTAAACCCAACCAAGACCAAACTTTTAAAAGATTATAACACTAATATAATTTAAAACTTATCCCATATAAAAATTCATTTGAGTATAGGATATTTTCATAAAACTCTTTATTTTGTACTTTGAAAACTCTTAAGTATGAAACTTATGATTTTGGGAAATCCTCTATACTCTTTAAATTAGTAGTTTATACAATTGCTTAACTCTTTGTTTTTGTCTTTGAAGAACTCATAAGAGTAAAAATGTATACTTTATAAAGTAGTATGCATATGCAATTGCTCAACTCTTCTTCAGTAATCTTACATGAAACGCAAGAGTTATAGTTGTTCTTACCTCAAACACTCCTTATTACATATGATTTTACACTTGCTTCATTCAGATGTGCTTGAGTTTTTTTGAGTGAGTGTCCACCTTTATTTTTCCTACTTGAACATCTATTCGGTCTGATCTTTGTTTTTGATCCAGTATCTTAATGTTTTTGTCACTTGTACCTATACTAACTTGATTTGCAAAGACAGGTTACACTTGGAACTACAAATAGGTTAATATCATCAAAACACATTAAATATGATTATGTAGCTACCAAGGCTAACAATTTCCTTCTTTTTGATGATGTTTAACCTATTAAGATTTTATTTAATCTTTGCATTTGAGTTTGTACTTATCATAGCTTGATATACAAATATTAGTTTACCTAAAACTACTAATGAGTTGTTATCATCAAAACATGACAATTAAGATCATGTAGCCACCAAGGCTAACAATCTGTCCCTTTTTTTATGATGACAAACTATTGGTGTTCTTACATGATATTATTGAAAGCTCCCCCTTAATTTATGCATATGGTTTGAATAAGTTATAAATTTTGCTCCCCTTACTATATGCATATAAGGCATAATAACAACATTCAACTAGATATTTCATCTCCATTGGAGCTATAATATGCAATACCTTATCAGAAAGTTCATTTAAGATAAAACAGTAAGCAAATATGAACTCTTATCAGATTTATACCTAATACACCAATCTGTAGTACAGTTCTCCCCCACATACCTAACACCACATAACTTCTCCCCCTTTGATCATCATTAAAAAGAAAGGCACTATTGATTTAGCTTAAAATGACCTAAAAGCTTATTAAGATTAGTTTCCATGTTGATGAGGTGAGTATGTGCTAAACCAAAATATCTTAAATGCCTAGATTGACTTTCTTACTTATGAAAAACCAATGATAATTTTCCAATAATATAAATCTCTAATTGATTGATCAAACATTAAGAGCTTATAAATGAAGTAAGGAAAGATACTCTTATACAAAGGATAGTGAAAGATAAGAGTATAAGAGTGTAAAAAGAACTTTTTCTTCTTTTTCAGTCAACCTATTAATTTGCGAATGCTTGAAAAAAAATCGCATTGCACAAATACAATGATGCTCATGGTTAAGTGTGGGTAAATAGGTTCTTAAACAATTATGAATGTTCATGTGGAGAACCTATTATTGCTTTGAGATGTTTTAATGAGATGAATTGTCTATTTATTCAAAGTTGGACATGAATCAGTATAAGGATCTAAAAAGTTACCTTTTATCCTATCAAGTTTCATACTCGAGTCTCAAAGCGATACTTTATTTAGTTAAAGTGTGGTAAGGATAATACCAAGCCAACTCATCACTTGGCACTATTAGCAGAGCCTTCTACAATCACCACTATAGAGTACAGCAAGGCACTGCAGAGGATTAATTAGTACAATTTCCTCTAAAAGTAAAAGACGTTGTTTCTAATTATGAGGAGCGCATTTAGGACAGGTGTCCATTGAGCCAAAAAGATTGATCCTAATTTGTAAGAAAAGTTGTCAGCTCTAGAAAATGTAAATATAAGCTATGTAATAGCATAGTATAATAAATAACCATTTAATGATTGTTGACTTCTCTTGAGTATTCTGATGAGCCCTTGATGCTCATGTCAAGCAATTTTTTTCAACAACGTGAATCTTATATCAGAGGTAGATTAGTCCTATGTTAAGATAATCTCTCCTTTAATTACTTTAGTATAATTTCCAGATTTACATCCAAATAATGAATCATATATTTCTCGGCAAGGGATGCTTCTTAGATTTGAGTGTAGCCTAAGAGCAGTTTGCTAATTTAGTATAATTATGAATCCAAAGTAATCATAAGTGGACATTTTCCATAAAGATTTCATGCTTGTAATTGAAGCATGATAAGTATGTTCTTACTACTTGGAAACGCATTTAGAAGTATATGAGGTTATTAGTTTTGGTGTATTCCCAAGAAGGGGGGGGGGGGGTGAATTGGAATTTAAAAACTTTTTCCTAGGTTTGACCTAAATAGCAGCAGTACATTCACAACCTAGGATGTGTCTATGCAGTTCCAAATGCGCAAATAAGTATAAGGTGCGGAAATTAAAATCATGTGCAGTATTCACTAACTATAACATACATGTGCAGGAATATAAATTACAGAAAGATAAATAGTGCATACACGATATGTTATCGGGATTCGGCCAACTGTGCCTACGTCCCTGCCTCTAGCTCACAAGCCCGAGGATTCCACTAATGCTCACTTAACAGGTGGAGCGGCACTTAATACAACCAGGTCAATTAGCACAGGGCTGACCTTAACCTTTACAAACTCTCCTTGCGGGGCGGAGAAGGCCCTAGGTCAAATTTAAAGGGCTGACCCCAACCTTTACACAATCCTTACCGGACTAGATAACAGCCCCCTCAGGCCACGCCTGGAAATACAACAATATTCTCTCAAAATGAAATTGGTACAATGATAATACTTTCATGTAAAGCAGATGTGTACCCAATTACGCACAAGTAATAATCAATCCACACCAAACATGTAAGAACTGTAAGTTCAGTGGTATATATGTGCAATTCTACACTCAACAAGATATGATCGCTAATATACTCAAGAGTGTTCTAATCAAGCTATTTCTTTGAAACAAGTCATAACAAATCTCAATAATGAATAACAGTTTCAAAGATGCTCCAACAATCTTTAAATCAACTCAAAAATATTTTCTTCAATGAAATATGCTCAAGAGTTGTTTGAAAAAATAATATAGCTTGTTAAAAATATTTTGCACAACAAAAATCAAGCTATAGGAATCTTTGCAATGACAATGCAATGATCCTTAAGCTAATGAGTTTTTCCTAATACTAGATTTATCAAATAAAAATTTGTGGGAAAACTCTTGCTTGACTCCCCAAAAATAATATCAAATAATCAAGCAAAGCAATGAGAGTATAAGCAATAATACTATGCAATAACCCAAGCAAGAACTCTCGCAAATCTAAGATTAATCGATGAAATGAAGGTATGAGAGTGTTTGGAAATATTATAAGCAAAATGAGATTTTGGGTTTGAAAGAATTTTGGCTAATGATTTTTCTTAATCTCTACTTAATCCTCACAAATGAACTCATATTTATAGACCAAGACAAAAATATAACTGTTTAGGACCTATTGGGTATTCTTAGAAAAGTCTAAAATGCTTAGGAAATATTTACCCAAATTAACTCGTGTTTACCTTAGTTAAAATAGTTTTAACCCGACAAGGTTCGGGTGGTTGAACCGAGGTTCGGTTGCCCGAATAGACACAATAAATAAAGGTCCTTAAATGGGTTCGGCAGCCCGAGTTTAAGTTCGGTGGCCCGAAACAAAGTTAGAATCATTTCTTCGTAAATTCGGGTGCCCAGTCATAGGTTCGATAGCCCAAACTTGTGTGTTCAGTCGCCCGGGGCTCTTTTTGAACTAAACTACTCGGTGGCCTGAGTTGGTGGAATGTCCCTTTTGAAGGGTTCGGGTGCCCGTGAACGGTACGCACAAAAAGGTTCGGTCGCCCGAGAGCCCAAGTCAACTGTTGACTCTTTAACAGTTCAGGCGCCTGAGGAGTTTTGAACTTCAGGGATTCGGTCCCCCGAACGCTCTCAATTTCCTTATAATATTCAATTTGAATGCATTTTTAACACTCTTAAATTTTGTATGATATATGTACATGAGTGTTGGAACCTAGAGTCATACTAGGGTCTTACTGAGGCTGTTTTGAGATAGTCCCAAAAATTCGGCGTTGGTCGACGAAGGGTGCCCTAAGTTCATTCGGTCCCTATGGTCATTCTACGATTATTTTGAGCTTACAAAACCTACATGCATGACATGCTGAGATTATTACAGACCGATATAAATTATTACAGACCTAAATAATATAAATTACAACAATAAATAATCTCCAGGGTCTTTAGGCTTTACTTCGTGTTCCGTCAATTGATTTGCTAATATGAACCGGCACACAAACTTGAAAAACATTAAATACCAAGAGTATTTGTTATTATCAAAACTGGGAATGACCCATAAGGTCAACAAAGGCTTTATTGAACAATGCTCTTAGTAATAGGAGACATGTTCTTCCGATTTGCTACTAATGGGAAGGTGCCCAAGAATATCATAATTTTTATGACATTACAAATGACTGATTCCTTTACCAAATTGATCTTGATTTGGTAAATCTTTGCTTATGTAAGAGAATACTTTTTGTATTAATAATGTTTAAGGAATTTTCTTGTAGGTCAAGCATAGAGGGAATACTCTATCTTGAGTCACTATGGATGAATATAAGAATCCCTAGTAGATGCTTCTAATTGATCTTGATGGGATATATTTTGGTAAGCACTAATAGATTATTGTTTGAAAGTTTTCACTAATAGGGTTTTGCTGTATTATTTGTGATGACTGAATTTTCATTTTTGAATACCCTTGAATTTGGATCAAGCATTCAATGTCAATGCTCCAAGATGAGTTTAGGGTTGGATGGTATGCAGTACTTATTATGTCATGAATAACTCCCCTAAAACTCAATTCTATGTATGGGATAAGATATGCTATATTTTAGATATACTTACAATGTGTCCAAATTTAAGCATATCTCATCAAAAATTATATAACAAAGGAAGACATCTCGTCCACAAGAGATGGATTTACTTACTAAAGCATACTTTTGAATCCTTTATTCAAAGCCTAAGTTCTTCATATAAAAAATACAAGATTTCTATTTTCACCAAAAAATAGGCTAGTAGAGTCTCTTTACCATGTACATTTTGGAGGAATGATATCTTATGAAGACCAATGACTTAAGAAAGCAAATATTATTTCATTCCTTTTTAGTCCTATAGAACAAACCTAAGTTTAAAGCTTGTGAGGGTGTGCATACTACTTTTTCCCATAAGCTATAACCAATACTTTAAATATACATTAACTAATCAATAAGGATATATACAGTTTATAGACCATATTGGATATATCAATTGAACTCATCATATTGGCTTAATTTTCTAGAGTCCCTAGCGTAATAAATAGTTATTATACTTA
Source organism: Malania oleifera (assembly GCF_029873635.1). Classification (NCBI taxonomy): domain Eukaryota; kingdom Viridiplantae; phylum Streptophyta; class Magnoliopsida; order Santalales; family Ximeniaceae; genus Malania; species Malania oleifera. The sequence goes on along the minus strand of NC_080425.1, from coordinate 68,505,591 downwards.
AAATGAGATTTTATACTTTGAGCGCTATTATGACAAATGTTTCTAATTTTTGCACCATCTAAACTTACTTAGTCATTACAATCCCTTTAACTCTACCTAGATCATATTTCCTAATCCTATGTTCTAAGGAAAAAATCAAGTAATCTGTTTTGGTATCCATTCTTCTTTGGGTCCCAAAGGGTTTGTTTTCTCAACAACCCATAGTAGCTTCCTTTCCTTGCCTCTAGCACCTAAGAATAACGAATGTTCCCTTTTCTTTCATAATACAAGCAAGTTTTGTTTGCATGTGAAGGTTTTCTCTCATTGACCTTATTTTTACTTGATGCGGCATAATCATGGGATTTATAAGAGGATTTAAGTTTTTTTTTTTTTTGTAAAATCTATTTATTTTAACTCCCAAAAAATTATTGGAGTTTTCTTTTCCTCTTGTAAATTTGTTAATAGTTTTTCCATGATCTTCATCTTTCTTTTTCAAGAGAATATTTTCTTTTAAAATATTTTCAATTTGATTTTTCAAATTTCCTACTTCTATTTGAAAAACTTCATTGTCTTTTTCAGCATTTTCAATAAGCTCCTCATTTTCCCTTTTAAGGGAGACATTTTCTTCATTTAAGGAGGATTCCCTTTGTTTAATTAAAACAAGCTCTTTCTCAAGGTTTTTGTTTTTTTATTACAATTAATTCATTATATATTTTAGTACATGTGATTTCAAATTCATCATAAGAAGGAGTATAATCATCATCATCATCAGAACTTGTTCCTTCTTGTTCGTCAACCATGAGGCAAACGTGTGCTTCTTCATCTATGTCATCATCGGTGGATAATCCATCGATTTTGTCTTCTTCTAATGTGTATATGTGATTAGAACTAAATGTTTCTAAGTCAATACCTATTTCTTTCTCAGGCTTCTCTAAGTCTTTTATTTCTTCAAAGACCTCATATGTGTCTTGAAGCTTATCCCACATTTCTTTTGTGGTTTCACATCCACAAATATGATTATATTAATCATTACTCAAAGCACAATAAAGAAAATTTTTGGTTTTAAAATTAAATTGTACTAACCTTTTTTCTGTGGTTGACATCTCTTCTATTGATTTCAGTTACTCTTTGTCATTACTCAAGACGAAGTCTCCCTTTGTGATGACTTGCCACATCTCTAGATCATGTGATTAAATGAAGATGACCATTTGATTCTTCCATGCTGGATAGTTGGAGCTGTTGAACAGTGGTGGTCTGGTTATGGATCGTCCATGGGAAGAAGTGTCCACAAAATAAGCCATTTGATCTTTCCGCTCTGGTTTTTTCTCCGATAACTCAAGCACCTTGCTTTGATACCACTTGTCGGGCCAAGAGTAGAGTCTAGAGGGGGGGGGGTGAATGGACTCTTTTGTGTATTAGACTTTTCTCTACAAAATATAATTCTTGACAAGATACAAACAATTATATCACAATAAATATAATGTAAATCATGCACAAGATGTAAACTAAAGAGTATAGGGAAGAGAAGCTTAACACCGATGTTTAACGTGGTTCGCCCTCTTGCCTATGTCCACGCCTTGAGAGACACTCAAGGATTCCACAATCCACTATAAACTCCTTCACCGGCTGAGAAGCCTTTACAATCGGGAACAAATCCTTTTCGCTCACCAAGAGCCGCAAGGCTCACCAAGAATCCTTGCACTTCGGTTCACCAAGAACCTTCAACCATGGTTCACCAAGAACCCTTTGCGATCCGATTCACCAAGAACCTTTTACAACTTAAAAATAGAATACAAAACAAATGCTCCTTGAATGAGCTGATAATTAATACAACCAAAACCTGACACAACTCTCTCAAAGTAATGATTCACAACAAAGTTAAGGAGCAAAAGAGAAGTCGAGCACTTGAAATATGAACTAAAATATGGTGTGAGTGGGAATGATATATGAACTACTAAATCAATGTTTAAAACAAGACTTTGGACTTGTATTTATTGGTAAAATGGGCTACTAGCCATTTTATGACTGTTGGGATATATATATATATGTTTACTTTGAAAACTAGCCGTTTATAGTCGTTGGGGACTGAATGCCAACGCAAATTGTCGATTGTTTAACCCAATTAGTTGACTGATTGCTCCAATTAGTCAACTGATTCAACATATTTAGCTACTGCCCTAATTAGTCGAATAATTGCCCCAATTAGTCGATTGTTTGCCCAATCAGTCGATTGATTTCCTCAATTAGTCGACTGATTGCCCCTCAACTAAAAAAGTCTTTAACATGAAAGTTTTTGGATTTTTTCGTAGCTTTTCATAGATATCAACATCATCCTTTTTGGAGTTTTCTAACAAAATTTATGCTCCAAATATTGAAGAGTGTTCATGAAATTTGAGAGGTGCATAAATGAAGTTTTAAACCTAACCAAGACCAAGTTTTAAAAAGATTATAACACTAATATAATTTAAAACTTGTCCCATATAAAAATGCATTTGAGTATAGGATATTTTCACAAAACTCCTTATTTTGTACTTTGAAAACTCATCTATATGAAACTTATGATTTGGGGAAATCCTTTATACTCTTTAAATTAGTAGTTTATGCAATTGCTGAACTCTTTGTTTTTGTCTTTAAAAAACTCATAAGAGTAAAAATGTATGCTTTATAAACTAGTATGCATATGCAATTGCTCAACTTTTGCTCAATAATCTTACGTGAAACAATACTACAAGAGTTACAGTAGTTCTTACCTCAAACACTCCTTATTACACATGATTTTAAACTTGCTTCATTCAGATGTGCTTGAGTTCTTTCGAGTGAGTGTCCACCTTGATCTTTCCTACTTGAATGTCTACTTGGTCCGACCTTTATATTTGATCCAGTATCTTCATGTATTTGTCACTTGTACCTGTACTAACTTGATCTACAAAGACAGGTTACACTTGGAACTACAAATAGGTTAATATCATCAAAACATATTAATTATGATTATGTAGCCACTAAGGCTAATAATTATTGTTTGAGGAATATAAAATATAATTACTATTAGGAAAATATAAAAAAATTAGCATCTTTAGTTATAACTAAACCCGATCCATTGAAGTGAATTACATTTTCCATTTCAATATGATCATTTGTAAGTTTCGATTTACATTTATTAGCATGAATTAATTAATTAGTTCAAAACATTTAAGTCAATTTTTTATAGTAGACTTATTAAAAAGTTATCGGTCCTCAAATTGAAGGAGAACGAAATAATACTCATATAAAAGGCTTTGCTAAGAAATTAAGAGACATCTTAACATAACTCCATACTCTAAGATTAAATAAAGGAGGGGAATAAAATGTGTAACTCCTAAAGTTGTGAAGGGATAGGGAAGGGGTATAATATCTTGAAATTAAACGTAACTCTCTCCCACTTAATGACGTTTGACAATTCAAAATGCATGAAGCCAGTAAAAGAGAACTTTTGGAGGAGGTAGAGAATGTAAAGAAAAACTCATCTCTTAACATTGCTAGTACTCTATTGCTACTACTTTCATCCCTTACTTAGAGTGGCAGAAAAGGCCCCAAAAGTCGTCTAGGTCCCTGTTGGCCTAACAAGGCTTTCATATCTTGTTTTGATGATAACAAATAAAGGATGGTTTAACTAATTCTTGTTCAAGTGATAAGATTTCAGGAACTCTAAAATGACAAGTTCAAAAAGGATCAAGAAAGAATGACCAAAGATCACCAAGTGCTTAAATTCATACAACATTTACAAAGTGATCAAGTGGAAGCTCAAGGAGACTCAAGATAGTTAAAGCTAATGAAGCTCAAAGAATGATCAAGCTTAGAGAAAAATAAAGGACATTCATGAAGACTTCAAAGATCAAAAGAGTTTTTAAGTTTTAGGACGCTTCATGTAAATACTTCAACTGTAAATATCATTTTGGATGAGATGAAGCTCTTTAGGGGATACAATGGACTTAGAGACCTTATTTTAAAAATCCTGAAAAATATATTTTAAATGTAAGAAAGCAAGAAAGTCAAGGGTTTTGAAAACTAAATAGAAAAATTGGAATTTTGTCTGTCCAGGTGACTGAAGTTAAAGCTCAAGCGCCTGAAGAATTTCCTTAGGCGTTTGAAGATTTTCTTGAAAGAATTTTGAAGAGGCAGTGTAGCCTCAGGCGACTGAAGTTGGACCTCAGGCGCCTGACCCTATTTTCAACAGAAAAATAAAATAGTGGGCTGAAGGCTTAGGCAACTAAACCCATAGTTCAGGCGACTGAACCTTGATAACAGTTATATTTTTTAAACGTTTTGATTTCAAATTTAATTTTCTTGCGCCCCAAACTTTCTTAAAACTTGGGGGACACTCCAAGTAATCTTGGGAAGCACAAATTTGACTCTTTCTAAGCCTATAAATACATGGTTTATGAAATCGAATCACCACCAAGAATTGAAAAACATCTCTAAAAGCTCACTTGCTCTCAAAGCTTTCTTGCCTACTGAATTGCTACTGATCAACTGAGATTATTCTGAGTTGCTGATTTCTTCTCTGAGCAAAAGTTCTAAGTTTTTAAATCTTATCAAGAGAAGAGTACCGGTGAAATGATTCTTAAGCTTCATACTTCATTCTTTTTGATATTTTGATTGAAGTACATTAGTGATTTCATATTGTACTAACTAGCTCTATCTGAGAGCATTCTTTGTACACACATATTTAATCTTCTTCTTGTAGTTTTTGATGATTCAAGATTGTTTAGATCGTTGGACCAAGCATGGGGTATCACTTAGAGAGGGGGCTCTACCCTTAAGGAGGCTTGTAACGGTTTGTTCTGCCCGAAAACGAACGGTATAGTGGAAACTTTAGGTGGTATTAGCCTAAGGCGAGAACGTAGGCTGAGGATAAGTCGAACCTCGTAAAAATCTCGGTCTCACTCTTAACCATTCTCTTTATTTTCTACATATATAAATTATGTGGTGTGTATTCAAAGTGCTGGAAGCCAAAATTGAGATTGAGAAGACTTTTGACTTAAGAAAGTATGCTGATTTTTTGCGAAAACCTTAAAGGGAGTACGTTGATCATTTTCAGAAATCTTAGTTGAAAGAAAGCAAACAAATTTCATTCATAACAGGGCTTGAATCAAATTAATATAGGGCTACAACCAAACTCTACTTTGAGTATTTTAAATCAACAAAGTGCTGTAGCTTGTTTATTGAGATTATTTGTTTGTTGATTGCTTGTGTTAAGATTGAGTGTGGTTTTTGGATTGGTTAAACACCTAAGCATTATTGTGTGATTAATAAAGTAACAAAAAGGCTGTGAATTCATAAATAGATTATAAAGAAAATTTTAATAACCCAATTCATCCTCCTCTTGGGACTACACCTTAACTTTCAATTGGTATCAGAGCCGTATTATAATAAATCTTAAAAAGAAGTTATATAAATATTTAAATGACTCACGTAAGAGTAGCTCCCTTTGGAGAGGGTCAACCCACAACCAGGCCACCAATCTTCTGTGGACTCAACTATACATTTTGGAAACAAAAAATGAGAATTTATTTTCAAACCATGGATTGGAAAGCTTGGAAGGTTGTCACACATGATGACTTAATTCCTACAAAGCTAGTAGATGGAAAAGAATTTCCTAAGGAGGAAAAAGAAATGACTGAAATTGACCATAAAATGTTATAAGTCAACTCTAGTACTATAAACGCCTTATATTGTGCTCTTGATATAAATGAGTTTAATAGAGTCATGGCTTGCAAAACGGTAAAAGAAATATGGGATAAACTCGAGGTAACCTATGAAGGTACCGTTAATGTTATAGACAATAGAATTGAAATTTTGATTAGTAAATATGAAACTTTTAGGATGAATCCATCACAAACATGTATACTAGGTTTACACATATCATAAACTCCTTAAACGCTTTAAGGAAAACTTATTCCACTTATGAGATGATGCGTAAAATCCTTAGAGGACTTCCACCCGTTTGGGAACCAAAAGCCACAGCCATAACAAAAGGAAGAAATCTTAAAAACACCTCACTAGATGGACTCATAGGATCACTTCTCACTTATGAGATGGCTATGAAAGAAAGGAACCCTGAAAGCAAAAATAAGAAATTTATAGCTCTTAAAGCATCAAAAGAAAGTTCAAGTGAAGAAGATGATAATTCAAGTGAATTAGATGATGAAGAACTTGCATTTATCACTAAAAGACTCGGAAAATTCTTTAAAAGAAATAAGAAGGTCACTAGAAAGTTTAGAGGTGCAAAAACTAAAAAAGGAGAAACAAATAGAAAGGAAAACAAGATTAAAAATGATCCTCCTACTTGTTATCATTGTAAAAAGGTTGGACCTATTAAGCCTGACTGTCCACAACTCAAGAAAGAAAAGAAGAAGAGAAAAACCGCAATGAAAGCTACATGGAACGATACAAGCTCAAGTGGAGAACGAATCAAGCGAACAAGAGATGGCCAACATGTGCTTCATGGCACACAATGCTGAGGTAAATTCTTATTATAGTTTTTCAGAAAAGTCTAGTGGAGAATCTAGTAATAATTCATGTGAAAGTATGCCTTCTTATGAAGAAATTCAAGCTGAACTATTCAATTTACACAATAGGTTTATTAAAGTATCTAAGAGAAACATAGCCTTAAAAGAACAAAATGAAAATCTTAAGAATCAACTAGAAAGTTTTAAATTGGCTGAAAAAGAAAATGATTCTCATATTGATGATCTAATAAAGAAAATTAACAATATGTCTCAAAAATTAGTAAAACTATAAGTGAATGATGAAAGCAATAGAAAGAACTAGAGATAAGTGATCTCAAAAGTTAAATTGAAGATAAAGAAAAGATCATTTACAATTTTACTAGAGGAAAAGAGAATTTTGAGAAAATGGTTGGACAACAAAGGATGGCTAGTAATAAAAAGGGAATAGGTTACAACGGAATTACAAACAAAATAAAGAAGAACTTATTCATGGGATACTTTGTAGAAGAAGCAAAACACTATGCAAGTACATCCTTTACAAATATACATGAACATACTACTTGCTACTTGTGTAGGAATAAGGAACATATAATGTTTAATTGTTCACTTAAGAAGAAATATGTTATAGTTAAGAATGAATGGAAAGTAAACACTAAAACTAGACATGATTTAAAAAGAATTAAGAAGGTTTGGATTTCAAAAAGTAACACCATAAATCCTTCCTTGTAGGTATGCTTTAGGACTACTCCATCAAAAGAAAGATGGTAATTGGACAGCGGGTATTCAAGACATATGATGGGAGATAGAACAAAGTTCACGTCCCTAGTTCAAAAAATGGAGGATATGTAACCTTCAGAGACAATGCCAAAGGTAAAATCGTCGGTATAAGAAAAATTGGTAAAGAACCCTCACTTACTATTGATGATGTTTAGTTAATTGATGGACTAAAGCATAATCTTTTAAGTATAAGTCAACTTAGTGACAAAGGTCATGACATAATCTTTAAGAAAGATAAGTGTATAGTTCAAGACCTAGAAATCATGAAATTATATTCACAACCTATAGAATAAACAATGTATATTGTATAAACCTTGAAAACTTAGTCTCTCAAAATATAACATGTTTTAATGCCATAAATGAAGCTAGTTGGCTTTGGCATAGAAGGTTAGGACATGCAAGCATGAACTTATTCTCAAACCTATCTAAAAAGAACTTAGTTGAAGGATTACCAAACACAAAGTTCATTAAAGATAAAATTTGTGATGCTTGCAAACTTGGAAAAAAAAATCAAGACAAGTTTTAAAAAGAAGAAACATATATCAACTAGTAGACCCTTTGAAATTATACATTTGGATTTGTTTGGTCCTACTAGAACTCAAAGTTTAGGAGGTAAGTAATATGCCTTTGTAATAGTTGATGACTATTCTAGGTTTACTTGGGTACTGTTTTTAGCCTCCAAGGATGAAGCTTGTAATATGTTAATAAATCTATACAAGAAACTTCAAAATGAAAAAGGATATAATGTCTCAAACAAAAGAAGTGATCAAGGAAGAAAATTCAACAACAAAGATGTTGATAAATTTTGTAATAATCATGGAATTAGTTATAATTTATCAACACCTAGAACTCCACAACAAAATTGAGTTGTTGAAAGAAAAAATAAAACTCTTCAAGAAATGGCAAGAACAATGTTAAATGAACACAATTTACCCAAATACTTTTGAGCTGAAGCGGTGAATATCGCATGCTATGTAATTAATAGAGTATCAATAAGATCAAAATTAAATAAAACACCATGTGAACTTTGGAAAGAGAGAAGTCCTAACATTTCGTACTTTCACGTGTTTGGATGCAAATGCTTTGTATTAAATGATAAAGATGAGTTAGGAAAATTTGATGTAAAAGCCAATGAAGGAATATTCGTAGGATATTCATTAAAAAGCAAAGCTTTTTGAATATACAATAAAAGGACCCTTACTATTGTTGAATCAATTCATGTAACATTCGATGAAGAAAATCCTTTCAATAAAACAACAAAAGCTGAAGAAGTTCAAAATACTCAAAAATTAGGAGACTTAGAAATTGTAGAAGCAAAAGAAGAAGAAAATAAAGAAAAATCAAATAATGATGTTATTGACAATACTGAATTACCCAAAGTATGGAAATATATAAAAAATCACCCAAAAGATCAAATAATAGGAGAACCATCAAGAGGAATAACTACAAGATCCTCTTTGAAAAATTTATGCCATCACTATGCCTTCTTATCTCAAGATGAACCAAAAAATGTAGAAGAAGCTTTAAGTGATGATTCATGGATAATTGTCATGCAAGAAGAGTTGAATCAATTTGAAAGAAGTAAAGTATGAACATTAGTCCCCAAATCAGAAAATCATTCAATTATAGGAACTAAATGGGTTTTTAGAAACAAAAAGGATGAAAATGGAATTGTCGTTAGAAATAAAGCTAGACTTGTAGTTAAATGATATAACCAAGAAGAAGGGATAGACTATGATGAAACATTTACTCTCGTAGCTAGAATGGAAGCAATTAGGATGCTCTTAGCTTATGCATGTCATAAATAATTTAAATTATATCAAATGGATGTAAAAAGTGCATTTTTAAATGGTTATATTAATGAAGAAGTCTATGTAGAACAACCACCGGGTTTTGAAGATTTACAAAAACTTGAATATGTGTACAAACTAACTAAGGCCCTATATGGTTTGAAACAAGCCCCTAGGGCTTGTTATGAAAGACTTAGTTGATTCCTACTAGATAAAGGGTTTTCAGGAGGTAAGGTTGATAGTACCTTGTTTATCAAATCTAAGAAAGATGACATGCTCATAATCCAAATTTATGTAGATGATATTATTTTTGGTGCAGCAAATAATAATCTATGTAAAGAATTTGCTAAATGTATGCAATAAGAATTTGAAATGAGCATGATGGGTGAGTTGAACTACTTCCTAGGATTACAAATCAAACAAGCTAAAAAGGGAACCTTCATAAGTCAATCCAAATATATAAAAGACATGCTTAAGAAATTCGATATGGAAAGTAGTAAGCCCATAGGGACACCCAAGAGTACTTCAATAAGCCTCGATAAAGATAAAAAAGGGAAGCTAGTAGATATGAAATACTATAGAGGAATGATAGGAAGTTTACTATATCTAACGACAAGTAGGTCCGATATAATGTTTAGTGTTTGCATGTGTGCACATTTTTAATCAGCACCTAAAGAATCACATCAAATAGTTGTTAAAAGAATTCTAAGATACTTAATAGGAACAATGAACTTAGGTCTTTTGTATCCTAAGGACACCAGATTCGAAATGATTAGCTACTCGGATGTTGACTACGCAGGGTGTAAGATAGATAGAAAAAGTTCTAGCAGGACTGGTCACTTTCTAGGATGATCCCTAGTATCTTGGTTTTCTAAGAAACAAAACTCCATAACCTTATCCACAGCTGAGGTTGAGTATATTGCAGCAGGGAGTTGTTGTGCACAAACCCTATACATGAAACAACAACTAAAAGACTACAATTTAGAATACTCTACCATTCTAATTAAGTGTGATAACACTAGTGCTATAAACATCTCTAAAAATCCTATATCACACTCAAAAACAAAAAACATTGACATAAGACACCACTTTCTAAGGGATCATGTTCAAAAAGAAGATATCATACTTGAATTTATAAACACAAATGATCAATGGGAGGATATCTTTACAAAGCCTCTCTCTGAAGAAAGATTTATATCCATTGTAAGAGAACTTGGGTTGCTAAATAGTAGAGAAGTGAGTTAGAAAGGTTTCAGGTTAAGAATAAAGAGAATTTCAAAAATTTGAGGACTTCAGGCGACCGAACTTAGAGTTCAGGTGCCTACACAGGGGCTCAAGAGCCTGAGCTTCAAACCTCAGGTGACTGAAGTGCTACTGATTGTTGATATTCACCTTCACAAAATCTCCAGGTGACTGAACCTATTCTTCAGGCGCCCTCAGTTGCGGGCACTTTATATATTTTAGCGCGAAACCCTAATCTTTTCAGATTCCAGGCTCCTAAACCTTGCTTCACCACTTACCTGAAGCCCCTATCCTTAATTTCCCTTAACTTCTCACTCAAAATCCTCCAAATCAAAGCCTCCTTATCACAATCCTACGTCTTTCCCACTCTTTCTAGGATTTCCAATTGAGGTGTTCATTTGCTCTCTGATTTTGAAGATGCCTTATTCAAAGACAACTGCGAATCGGGGTTCTTCTTCAAGAAAAGATGACACCAACATCAAACAATGGTTGGTCTCTTCACATTCAAAGCATATATATTGAACCCGTCTTTGCTCCATCGAACCAATCTTTGGTAAAATTATTGACACATATTTCTTTGACTTTGAATTCCCAGAAATCCTACCTTTATTTCAGATTATCAGTTAGGAAAATTTTGTTGTTTATCAATCCAAAGGCTTATTTCCCAACCTCATCAAAATATTTTATGCTAACATGGTTCATGGGGAGAATATTTTGATTACCAAAGTTAGGGGCAAGAAGATAGTTCTAACCCCTCAAACTTTAGCTCCTATTCTCCATATTACTCCTGGCGAATTTGAATGCCCCACCTTTGCCCAATCATGGATTCTTGAACAAGGCTTCAAACTTGAAAAGTTTCTACCACTCATCATGGTCAATGAACCTGTTTACTTTGGGCATCCTCCTATGTACAAAAAACTAAATTTGAAAGCTCAGATACTTTATAAAATCATCACCAATAACATCCTACCACCTTCTGGTTCATATGATCATATTTCATACGTCGATTGTTTGTTGTTGTGGTGCTTGCTGAAAGGGAAGAAGCTTTATTTAGTAAGCCTAATTATGAAATGGATGTGGGCTAAGTTGGAAGCAAATCGAGTCACCCTTTTGTATGGTCTCAATATTATCTTTGCCAATCTTAGTATTACCACTCCTTCAAAATTGTTCATCAAAAGAACTCGGTATGACCTTTTTACTTCTACAACCCTCAAACAGATGGGTTATGAAAAACACGATGAGGGTTGGTTCTTGAAAGGAAGGAGACCACGAAGGCCAGCAACTGTACCTCCTCCTCCTCCTCCTCAGGATCAGCTCCAAGGCCCTGCAGCTGAAACCCCTGCATGGTTCATACCTTTCTTCACTAAGTTCACATCATTCAGCCATGATATGCTTGCAAGTCTTCAGTCCCTTCAGGACAATTACTCTTCACTAGACCAGCATCTTAAGCGTATTGAGCAGGCTAAGGCTAGTTCGTCTCATGGTGACCTTATGGACACTAGCTCTATTCCTCGTAGTGACGATTCCTCAGATGCAAAATCTGAAGAAGGTAGTGAGAAAGGAGATGGAGAAGAAGAAGAGGCTGATGATGTTGATAAAGAAAGTGATGATAATGCTGATGATTAGCTTAGCACTTTTTCGTTGTATAAAAAAAAAAAAAAAGCAGCTCTATGTTTCATTGTCTTTTACTGCTTCGTTTGCTTTTAATGTTAAGTTTGGTCTGTAACCTTAAATACTTATGACTTGTTGGACCTTGATGCCTATATATAATGCTTATGCTTCTTATATTACAGCTCTTTGAATTATTGGTGGGTATCTCTTTTTGATTGATGTCAAAAGGGGAGAGATATTCTAGAGCAATTATGAGAATATGAAAATTTAAAAATAAAAGCATATTACCTAAAAGCATTTGACCTATCATCATAAATGCATATGGCCTATAGTATAGGGGAGAGAAAATACAATAAGGATATAAGCAACTTAAAAATATGTTTTAATGAATGACATGTTGTTATAATTCATATGATTGTTTAATTTTTGAACTTATATGAAATCATCACTTTGATATTGTTAAAAAGTATGCTTATTGTAAGGGGGAGTCTTTTTCAAGGCTTTCTCATTTTTACTCCTTATTTGTTATCATAAAAAAGGGAGAGATTGTTGGCCTAACAAGACTTTCACATCTTGTTTTGATGGTAACAAATAAAGGATGGTTTAACTAATTCTTGTTCAAGTGATGAGATTTCAGGAACTCTAAAATGACAAGTTCAAAAAGGATCAAGAAAGAATGACCAAAGACCACCAAGTGCTTAAATTCATACTACATTTACAAAGTGATCAAGTGGAAGCTCAAGGATACTCAAAATAGTTAAAGCTAATGAAGCTCAAAGAATGATCAAGCTCAGAGAAAAATAAAGGACATTCATGAAGACTTCAAAGATCAAAAGAGTTTTTAAGTTTTAGGACGCTTCATGTAAGTACTTCAACTGTAAATATCATTTTGGATGAGATGAAGCTCTTTAGGGGATACAATGGACTTAGAGACCTTATTTTAAAAATCCTGAAAAATATATTTTAAATGTAAGAAAGCAAGAAAGTCAAGGGTTTTGAAAACTAAACAGAAAAATTGAAATTTTGTCTGTCTAGGTGACTGAAGTTAAAGCTCAGGCGCCTAAAGAATTTCCTCAAGCGATTGAAGATTTTTTTGAAAGAATTTTGAAGAAGCAATGTAGCCTTAGGCGACTGAAGTTGGACCTCAGGCGCCTAACCTTGTTTTCAACAGAAAAATAAAATAGTGGGCTGAAGGCTTAGGCGACTGAACCTCGATAATAGTTATATTTTTCAAACGTTTTGATTTCAAATTTAATTTTCTTGCGCCCCAAACTTTCTTAAAACTTGGGGGACACTCCAAGTAATCTTGGGCAGCACGAATTTGACTCTTTCTAAGCCTATAAATACATGGTCTATGAAATCAAATCACCACCAAGAATTGAAAAACATCTCTAAAAGTTCACTTGCCCTCAAAGCTTTCTTGCCTACTGAATTGCTACTGATCAACTGAGATTATTCTGAGTTGCTGATTTTTTCTTTAAGCAAAAATTCGGAGTTCTTGAATCTTATCAAGAGAAGAACACCGGTGAAATAATTCTTGGGTTTCATACTTCATTCTTTTTAATATTTTGATTGAAGTATATTAGTGATTTCGTATTGTTCTAACTAGCTCTATCTGAGAGCATTCTTTGTACACACATATTTGATCTTCTTCTTGTAGTTTTTGATGGTTCAAGGTTGTTTGGATCATTGGACCAAGCGTGGGGTATCGCTTGGAGAGGGGGCTCTACCCTTAAGGAGGCTTGTAATAGTTTGTTCAACCTAGAAAGGAACGGTATAATTGAAACCTTAGGTGGTATTGTCCTAAGACGAGGACGTAGGCTGGGAATAAGCCGAACCTCGTAAAAATTTTGGTCTCACTCTTAACCATTCTCTTTATTTTCTACATATATAAATTGTGTGGTGTGTGTTCAAAGTGCAGGAAGCCAAAACCGAGATTTAGAAGACTTTTGACTTAAGAAAGTACGTTGATCTTTTGCGGAAACCTTAAAGGGAGTACATTGATCCTTTGCAGTAATCTTAGTTGAAAGAAAGAAAACAAATTTCATTCATAATAGGGCTTGAATCAAATTAATATGGGGCTACAACCAAACTCTACTTCGAGTATTTGAAATCAACAAAGTGCTGCAACTTGTTTATTGTGATCATTTGTTTGTTGATTGCTTGTGTTAAGATTGAGTGTGGTTTGTGGATTGGTTAAACACCTAAGCATTATTGTATGATTAATAAAGTAACAAAAAATTGTGAATTCATAAATAGTTTGTAGACACCCCATTTTTTCCCAGACCCAATATAATAAACTTTTTATTATTATTAATATTACCATTATTTTTATTATTATTATCACTATTTATTACTCTTTTACTATTATTATTATTATTAGCATTTTTATCATCTTTATTATTATTATTATGATTATTATTTTGCTATTATTATTATTATTCATTATTATCATTATTATTATTATTATTTATTATTATTATTATTATTAGTATTTTTATTATCTTTATTATTATTATTATTATTATTATTATTATTATTTTGCTATTATTATTATTATTATTATTGTTATTACCACTATTATTATTATTATTATTATTACTATTATTGTCATTAATATTTATTATTATTATTATTATTATTATTATTATTATTATTGTCATTAATACTTATTTTTGTTATTATTATTATTATTATTATTTTGTTATCATTATTATTTCTATTATTATTATTATTATTATTATTATTATTATTATTATTATTTTCATATATTATTGTAATTACTTTATTACTATTTTTATTAATTTTCTATTATTACAAATTATTCTCATATATTTTTATTATTACTCTGTTATTATTATTATTATTGTTATTTTCATATATTATTATTTTATTAGTGGGTCTAGGGTTTTGGGGAATGCCTATATAAAGGCTTTATTCACACAGCCAAAAGGGGGCACTGTGCCGCACACGCACAACAGCCGCGGGCGCAAGCCAAAAGAAAGACAAAAAAAATACCCAGCCGCTGCTCTTCATCTTTTTCCTCTAACTATCCATTCTCTCATCTCTCTCTGATCCTCTCTTACTTTGCCACGGCTACCCTCCTCCTCCTTGCACAGCCGCGAAGCAGCCCACACAGCACTCTATGCACAAGGGTAGCGCCCACGCACAGACGGCAGCAAAGAAGGCAATCCTCATCTCTCCGGTCTTGCTCACTAGCTCCGGCGACACAGCAGAGAAGAAAACGCAGAAAACGTAGCCGGTGAGACTCAACCACCGTGGCACCACAGCAGCCACCACCTAGCTGCGCGTGAGCCAGTCACGCCCAGCCACCACAGCCGAGAGCCACTCAGCTCTGCAGCCCCTCTGCACAGCTCCGGCCACGTGGAGCACTCCGTCACCGCCCCAGATAGCCGTCACTGTCCCTCTCTCCGGCCCACCATCACCACAGCCGCTGCCCAAGCCACACCAACAGCCCCTACTCAGGCCAGCGTCTCCAGCGATCCTCTGCAACTTTTATTGCTCAGGCCTCTGCCTCCATCGTCTCCCCAGCCGTGCCTCCTCCACGGTGAGTCTCCCTGCTCTCTGCACACACTCACGCACACTGTTGTACACACAGCACACATAAATATACATATATATTACTGTTAGTGTTAATATGTATATGTATATTTTCTTTTATATTATGCATATATATACATATATATATATATATATATATATATATTACTGTTAGTGTTAATAGGTATATCTATATATATATATATATATATATATATTTTATTTTATATTGATCATATTAAATATTATTATTCTCTGTATATGATTATTAGCAATATTATGGTATTATTTGTGTGTTATTATCAACAGTAATGTTATGATATTATTATTTAACAATATTATTATTATGTTAGTATAAATATTATATTATTTGTACATTATTGGTAGTATTAAGTACATTGTTTATGTATAAATACGAGCATATTGTTTATTATTGTTGTTATCATCGTTATCATAATTAGCATGTTATTAATATTTTTAGGATTTGATTGCCTTATCGTTTATTAATTTTAGGGTTATGAGTGTTTCCATATTATTATCACATTTTAACTTTAGGGTTTGTTATGTTTCCAAATTATTAGTACATATTTTTTAGGATTTTTGATTTATTTCCATTTTATTGCATTTTGAATTTTTTAGGGTTTGATTATTTCCATATCATTGTATATTTATTTTTGGATTCATATAAATGCCATAATTTTGTCTTATTTGTTTCCATGTTTGTTTATATTTAACTTTTAGGGTTTGATTTATTGTCATGTTTCCTTTATTGTCAATATTAACAGGGTTTTATTAGAGTTATGTTAAAATTTTGATTATTTATAGTTAGGGTTTTTGCATGTATTTGTTAAGATATATTATTATCATATTGTATAATTAGTGAAATTATGATATATATGTATCATTAGTCTAGTAGTATTATTATGGTATAGTATTAATATTTACGTGTTATGATGTATATATATATATATATATATTAAAGTGGTATTATAATATCATATTGGTATTTATGTGTTATTAATATTATAAGATATATACGTGTTATTATTATAGTAGTATTATTATTACAGGTAATATATTATCATCATAATATGTTAAGGATATTACTTTCACATATTTATGGAATTCTCAACTATATCCTATGTTTATATTTTGTATTGAGATATCTATTATTTCTAATATTTTGGTATTATTTTAGTAAGTATTTTTGTATGGGTATATCCCTATGATTTTAATGCGGGGGGTATGAGCCTTCGGGCTTCACGTACCTTAAGTTCTGAGGGAATATATGTATATATTTATTTATTTATTTTCCCTATGTATTTATAAACTCGTAAAAAGGAGTAATTTAAAGACTTATTAGATTAACTTAGGGATAATTTCCAATTAATTAGGTACCGTTCGTAAGAACGGGCGCGTAGGGGGTGCTCGTACCTTCCCCTCGCGTAACCGAACTCCCGAGCCTAACTCTGGTAATGTAGACCTATTTTACCCCTAACGGGGTAGTTATCACGTGTTCTAACCACACTAAAGGTTAGTGGCGACTCTGACATTCCATGTTTTTTCATGAAAATATAAAATGATTTTAATTTCGCCGCCTTGGGGCACCCGCGCACCCGGGCGTCGCGACAGCTAGGCGACTCCGCTGGGGACATACGGGAGTCGAGCCATTAATTAATTAGAAATTATCCCAAGTTCAAATTTAATAAAACTTTTAATTACTCCTTATTTTGTGAATATTGTAATTTGTAAATAACTTTCATTAATTGTAGATATTTTACTTCCATAATTTGTAAATAATCTTAATTAATTAAGAATATTTTGTTTCCTAATTTTTTGAATGTTAATTGTAGATATTTTGTTTCCAAATATTAATTTTAGATATTTTGAATAAGCATATTTATTATAGATATTTTGTATACTAATCGTAAATATTTTGTTTCCTTATTTTCTGGTTTCCAAATTTTTTTGAATAAACATATTAATTGCATATATTGTGTTTCCTTATCTTTTGAATATATGTATTAATGGTAGATATCTTGTTTCCATATTGTTTATAGCATGTGAATAAATGTGGGGATAGCGGGATTAGGTTAAATTTAAATGCACACATTTTCATGCTCTATACCCGAGCTTTCCTTACTAGGATTAGATAGGAGTGTAATAGCGTTTGTCCCCACGTGGCAAGGCTTGTGGGGACCCGCGAACCACTCCACTCAGTTTAAACTTTGTCCAAACCCCTTTTGGGTGAGGATGGAGGTTAGATTGGGAACCTTTTTATCAATAGGGATTAGAGCCTACCCACACATACTTGTCTATAGTCTTCCCTAACTAGGATAGAGCCATGAACAACCCTATATATGCGTACCTACCCTAGGTTGGGACAGGAGCTACATCCTTCTCCATGTATAGTGTGTTGTATATATATTGTGAGATACCTTGTATTATACCATGCATTCTGCATCCATTTTAGACTTACATACTACTTAGCCAGTATTCTGAAAAGGCCCAATAATGAGACCATGGCCCATTCTTTCAAAAATGAAGCACTTGGCCCAAGCATTTTAAAATACGGGTCGGCCCAACCCTTTTTCAAATAACTCGGGCCCATTGCTTTAGAAACAAACTTGGGCCCAACATTTTCCTAAGCGAAAACTTGGCCCAGGCCTTATTTTCAAAAAAAAAAAAAAAAGGGTTAAACCCAGATTTCAAAAATGGGCTTCGGTCCTATTGCCTAAAAATCTGGTCCAAGCCTTTTCAAATAACTTGGGCCCAACTCTTTAAAAACAAACCATGGCCCGACCTTTTCCTAAGTAAAAACTCGGCCCAAGCCTGATTTAAAAAAAAAAGGTTAAAACCCAGATTTTAAAAGGGGGCTTCGGCCCTATTGTCTAAAAATATGGGCCAATATTTTCTAAGCAATCCAAGCCCAATTCCTTTTAAAACTAGGGTCTGATCCCATCATGAAATATATTGAAGCCCATATTTTAATATACTTGAGGTCCCAGTGCACACTAAAGTCCACAAGCCCGTATTGAACAAATCCAGTGGGTTGACTAACCTGGGTCAACCCCAACCTCATATCATAATTTGACCCTTCATAGAATCTGAGGTACATGGACCATCATCAAGGAAAAGAATTATTGAGGGAAGAATTGAATTGAAATTGTGGCCCATCAATGATTGTCTTAATCTTGAAATCTCTCATTAGTGAGATTTTTCCTAGAATGCTGACAAAGTAGTTAGTTAGGTTACATTGCATCCATGCATTCATGCATAATTTCTCACATAATCATGCACGATAGGTCACATGCATGGTCATATCTCTATTTGTATGTGTAATTGCACTAGTTACATCCATGCACAAACATTCATTGCATCCATGCATTCATGCATAATTTCACACATAATCATGCACGATAGGTCATATGCATGTTCATATCTCTATTTATATGTGTAATTGCACTAGTTACATCCATGCACAAACATCTATTGCATCTCATGGTCATGCAATAAATAACTCACACATTCATGCCTTACATAATCATGCATTCAGTTCTAAAAAGGAAGTTTTGGTCCACAGCTTTCTCAAGGAAAGGAGTCGTTTAAGTAGCAAAAAGCAACAATTAAGACCACTACACATCAGTACAATACCCGAAGAAAGGCGAGAGAAATGAGCGAACAGCTAGAAAACAGGGTCCTGGGCATAGAACAAGGACAAGAAGAATTGATTGAAAAAATGAGCAAAATTCTGGAATTGTTGATGAACAAAGGAAAAGCGGTACAGAATGATCCTGAGACAGATACGGACCCTATTCACCCTCCAGGGTTCACCCTAAATCATGGACAAACATCAGCTCCACCACCGGGCGTCATGGGGGATCCAGTGCCAAATATACCTCCATTCATCCCAATTGTGCCAGCACAGGGGTTTCTAGTGGCAGGGACTTCCCCTTTAGCAACTCCTGATATGGGGATAAATAGATTTGAGTCTGAGCGTCGTTGTGACGTATTGGAGGAGCGCTTGAAAGCAATTGAAGGGTATAATACATTTGACTCCGTTGATCCTAATGACCTTTGCCTGGTGCCAAAGGTCACTATGGAACCCACTATTCTCGAACCCATTTGCGCCTTTATTGCCAGAAAATGGCTGCACACACTGATGATGAGAGGTTGATGATGCATTGCTTTCAAGATAGTTTGACTAGAGCAGCTATCAGATGGTACATTCAGCAGGATCGAGCTCGAATCCGTACTTGGAAAGATCTGGCAAATTCCTTCATGGCTCAGTACCGCCACGTGATAGAAATGGCACCTGATCGCATGACCCTACAAAGCATGCAAATGAAACCTAATGAAACATTCAGAGAATATGCATATAGATGGAGGGACATGTCCATCCAAGTGAGCCCTTCAGTGGAAGATAGGGAGGCTATCTCCCTATTCGTGAATACATTGAAAGATCCCTACTTCGGACATCTCCTAGGGGCAACCCCACATGACTTTATGGATATTGTTTCTACTGGAGAGAGAATTGAAACGGCCATCAAAGTCGGAAGAACCAAAAGTGGTGATGCAAAAACTGACCCGAGTAAGAGTAAGAAAGATGAGGAAGCACAGATGATTCAGGGGCATCATTACCAAGAGGGTAAAACCCGATGGACAAATAAAAATTTTGCTTACAAGCCCACAGTCCATCAGATAGTGCATTCAGGTGCGCAACCCCAAGTAGTTTCCTTCGGACCTAAGCCTATTTCAAGGCAGCTAAGTGTTCAGGACACGGGAGGGAGCCCCTTAATGGAAAGAAAGAGAAAAGAAGTTCAACCTATTCCAATGACTTATGCAGAATTGTTCCCGCAATTGGTGGAAATCCAAATGGTTGCACCAATACCAGGATTGTTGCTACAATCCCCTTTCCCAAGGTGGTACGACCCAAATGCTCGATGCGAGTATCATTCTGGGGCAATAGGTCATTCAATCGAGAAATGTTGGCATTTCAAGCATAAAGTACAAACCTTAAGAGATTTGGGTCTATTGGCAATTGATGTGGAGGAGCCTGTTGTGCAACATTAAAAGAATATTTTGAAGTTCAGATCAGTTAGAGAAGTACAACAAGTTTTCAACCAGAGATATTCTGCATATAGTCTGAATAAATGGGTTTACTTTTTGACCACGGAAACAGAGAAATACAAGTGGCAAGCTTTTGATTGTTCGCCCCCTTCAGGGATGCTTTTATTTTCTTTTGTTTTCTTCTTTCTTTTGTTGCAATTTATTAAAGGTTTTGTCTCCGAAATTTCCTTTTCTATCAAAGAAATGAAATTATGCATTTTCGTATATCACTTGCATCGAGAGTTCAATGTCCAAAATTTTGTTTACTCGTGTTTCTTGCTAAGATAAGGAAAATAAAATACTAGTATTCATGAACCAAAAGCAGGGGTTAGTTATGAAAAATTCAAGCTACAAGACGAAAATAAAGGAAGATGAAACAATGTTCATCACTCGATGAGTTCAAATACTGCAAAGAAGTTCTGAAAGCCTCAGTAAAATATATGTTGGTTCCATGAATCTCATGTCAGTCCGCTAATCAAGTTTTGATCGAATGATAGATGGCCATCTTTGGCCGACAAGTTATCCCTAAAAAGAACCAAATATTGATTTACCAATTGTTAACCAAGTTGAGCCTGAATGTTAAACTAGTCTTTTCTTAAAAGCCAGTTCACCAAAATGTTAACCTGGGTTGGGTCTCCTAGCGTTTGGCAAGTCATATGAGACAACAATGGGCTATCGAAATGATGGCAGGCCCTTTTTCTGCTACCCAAAAGAAATTCAAAGAAGAAATCTCTTGCAAGCCCTTTTGAGCCTGAAAAATTCATTTATTGATTAACCCGTCAAAGGATCACACCCCACACTGGGGCAGTTTAAAAAAAAAAATCAGTCCCAAATGGAATTCAAATGAAAATGAAGTTAAGATTCCTTCATAAAAGGAAAAGCAAAAGTTACAATAAAAGAGAAGGAAGAAGAAAAGGAAGAAGAAAGAAAAATAAGGGACATACTACACATGTGATCTTTGACCAAATTACCCTTGATAAACTCGACGATTTTGAGCCTTATTGAACTCTTTTCTTCTTTAACCCAAACCCTAGCTTGCATTACAGTCCAAATGAAAGTCCTGACCAGATTGGTATACATTGTTGTATCAAATGATTTGTCAGACGCAATATTGTGTCTGAACTACGTAATGACCTGATCCTGAAAAGGTACGTAGGCAGCTTGTTCACATGACAAGTTCGGTCAATACCTTGCAGAAACCCCAAACTGGGGCAAACGTTATGAGGGGATGGGATTTTTGAGCCTTGGTTTCCCCTTTATTTTGAAAACCCATATTCTTAAGCCTACGTTTCGTCCTGAGTCTTAAAGACCATCTTGAGATCAAAACATGGGTTGGACTTGGAAGAACTAGGGGCAACCATTAAACAAGAGGTTCCTAATGGTTTCACGGCAGAACAAGGTAGAAGAATAGTTCCCCAATAAAACAGGGGCAATCGGTGAAAGAAGAAAATCGGCTATTCAGTTCGAAAAGGTAGCACCATCATCGTAGGGTTCTCAAATACTGGTATGAAATTTTCCGTTGAAATAGCATGTAAACACAGTAAAACATCTATTTTGTGCATATGGCCTTTTGATTTAGCAAGTTGATGTCCTAAATGCATGATCATTCATCATTCATTCCTCCATAAAAAAAAAAAAAAAAAAAATTCCATTCTTCAAAAGCTCCAAAAGGAGGACGGATGGTCAAAAGGGCTTAATCACGGACACATTCACCAAAAGATGATCCTTGTGAAAGATAGGTAAAATGGTCAAGAATAGTTACAGATGTACCAAAATGATGCAAACTCCATGTTGAGTTCTAGTGACGCTGATTTGGGTGCCTTAGTGTCGAAGCCAAATTTGAAGCCAATATCAATAACAAACGATGGTAACTGGGGCAGATTCTGGGTTGAGTTTTGTTTGGACTAATTCCGATGCCGTCATATCAGAGTGCACGATGAAAACATAACCAAGATCAGTGGACGAGGATCGAAACTGCGGCAGTTTTTGAGTTCCATTGGAGCAAATTCAAGAGCTTTTAGGACAGAATAAAAGTCAAAAACAGGGCCATAACCGGTGACACGTAAACACTGGGGCAGATTTTGAGCGCCTTTTGGAATTTGAAACATGACCAGAATCAACGGCAACGTGGAATTTGAAAGCACACCCAAGATCAGAGATTGGGTTGTCGATTACAAGCACGATGGAAGGAGAAGAGATTCATGCATTACCATGCATTTCATGCATTACCATACATTACATGCCTTGCATAAGAAAGAAAATACAAAGGGCATCTCATGCAACATGCATACATCTTTGCATTCACGCATCACTATGCACACATAGCAACATTTCACTGCATTCTATCATCTTAGGTAGCAACATGCATACATATAGCAATAGAGCACCATTCAATCATACTTGCCTGGTTGAATAAACTTCTGAATAATTCTTTTGCCTCATTGACTGAGCCATTCTTGCCTAGACATATTTTGAAACTAGGGCAGCTGGCCCCAATGCACAAATTGACATACTTTGAAACTATGGCAGTTGACCCCTTGGTTGTTGAGTCTCAAAGAGGGTAATCTAAAGACAGCCAAAGAAACTCGGGTTTTCATTCCCGATTGATAATCCCCAGTGGAATAATTCTGGACCCTACACCTGAGGACATATTCCAAAAAGATCTCAAGGTTTCGTACCCGATTCATCATCCCCCATATAGAGTAACCATCTCCTTAGTCCAAATTGAGTCATCTGCCTTGAAATTAGGGCATCAGCCCTCACATCCAAAAATGTTATTCACGACAAAATCGAGGTGTTGGATCACCTCAAAGCTTTCTTGATTATCTCGTTCATGCGAGTAGTTTCATCCAAATTGTTTTGATCATCTTATTCACTCTTATTGACCCATCGCGGTCCCATCTTATTGACCCATCGCAGTCCCACCTTATTAACCCTTCGCGGTCTCACCTTATTGACCCATTGTGGTCCCATTCTTATTGTTCCTTTGCGGTCCCACCTTATTGATCCATCGCGGTCTCATTCATATTTACCTTTCATGGTCCCACTCTTATTGACCCATCGCGGTCCATTCTTATTGACCCATCGCGGTCCCACTCTTATTGACCCATCGCGGTCCCATTCGTATTGACCTTTCACGGTCCCACTCTTATTGACCAATCGCGGTCCATTCTTATTGACCCATCGCGGTCCCACTTTTATTGACCCATCGCGGTCCACTCTTATTGACCCATCGCGGCCCACTCTTATTGGCCCTTCACGGTCCCACTCTTATTGACCCATTGCGGTCCATTCTTATTGACCCATCGCGGTCCCATTCTTATTGACTCTTTACGGTCCACTATTATTGACCTATCGCGGTCCACTCTTATTGACCCATTGCGGTCCACTCTTATTGACCCTTCGCGGTCCCACCTTATTGATCCATCGTGGTCTCATTCGTATTGACCTTTCACGGTCCCACTCTTATTGACCCATCGCGGTCCCATTCGTATTGACCTTTCACGGTCCCACTCTTATTGACCCATCGCGGTCGCACCTTATTGACCCATCGCGGTCCCACTTTTATTGACCCATCGCGGTCCACTCTTATTGACCCATCGCGGCCCACTCTTATTGGCCCTTCACGGTCCCACACTTATTGACCCATCGCGGTCGCACCTTATTGACCCTTTGAGGTCCCATCTTATTGACCCTTCACGGTCCCACCTTATTGACCCTTTATGGTCTCACTTTTATTGACCCATCACGGTCCCATCTCATTGACCCATCGCGATCCACTTTTATTGACCCTTTGCGGCTCTTTCTTATTGACCCATCACGGTCCACTTTTATTGACTCATTGAGGTCTATTTTTATTGACCTATCGCGGTCCACTCTTATTGGCCCTTCACGATCCCACTCTTATTGACCCATCACGGTCCACTCTTATTAACCCTTTTGCGGTCTCACTCATGTTGATCCTTCACTGGTCAGTTTTGAGAAGCCACACTTTGGTCACTTTTGATGCATTGGGCCCGGTCCAAAATCAGCGTCTTTTATCTTTGCAGGTTTGTAGCTACAAAAAACGTAGGAGAGTTCCTACCGTTACATTGAAGCAACTAAGCCTACAAAGAGGGGCAGCTGTAGACGCCCCATTTTTTCCCAGACCCAATATAATAAACTTTTTATTATTATTAATATTACCATTATTTTTATTATTATTATCACTATTTATTACTCTTTTACTATTATTATTATTATTTATTATTATTATTATTATTATTATTAGTATTTTTATTATCTTTATTATTATTATTATGATTATTATTTTTCTATTATTATTATTCATTATTATCATTATTATTATTATTATTATTTTATTATTATTATTAGTATTTTTATTATCTTTATTATTATTATTATTATTATTTTGCTATTATTATTATTATTATTGTTATTACCACTATTATTATTATTATTATTATTATTATTATTATTATTGTCATTAATATTTATTATTATTATTATTATTATTATTATTATTATTATTATTGTCATTAATATTTATTTTTGTTATTATTATTATTATTATTATTATTTTGTTATCATTATTATTTCTATTATTATTATTATTATTATTATTATTATTTTTATTATTTTCATATATTATTGTAATTACTTTATTACTATTTTTATTAATTTTCTATTATTACAAATTATTTTCATATATTTTTATTATTACTCTGTTATTATTATTATTATTGTTATTTTCATATATTATTATTATTATTATTATTATTTTATTAGTGGGTCTAGGGTTTTGGGGAATGCCTATATAAAGGCTTTATTCACACAGCCAAAAGGGGGCGCTGTGCTGCACATGCACAACAGCCGGGGGCGCAGGCCAAAAGAAAGACAAAAAAAATACCCAGCCGCTGCTCTTCATCTTTTTCCTCTAACCATCCATTCTCTCATCTCTCTCCGATCCTCTCTTACTTTGCCACGACTACCCTCCTCCTCCTTGCACAGCCGCGAAGCAGCTCGCACAGCACTCTATGCACAAGGGTAGCGCCCACGCACAGACGGCAGCAAAGAAGGCAATCCTCATCTCTCCGGTCTTGCTCACTAGCTCCGGCGACATAGCAGAGAAGAAAACGCAGAAAACGTAGCCGGTGAGACTCAACCACCGTGGCACCACAGCAGCCACCACCCAGCTGCGCGTGAGCCAGTCACGCCCAGCCACCACAGCCGAGAGCCACTCAGCTCTGCAGCCCCTCTGCACAGCTCCGGCCACGTGGAGCACTCCGTCACCGCCCCAGATAGCCGTCACTGTCCCTCTCTCCGGCCCACCATCACCACAGCCGCTGCCCAAGCCACACCAACAGCCCCTACTCAGGCCAGCGTCTCCAGCGATCCTCTGCAACTTTTATTGCTCAGGCCTCTGCCTCCATCGTCTCCCCAGCCGTGCCTCCTCCACGGTGAGTCTCCCTGCTCTCTGCACACACTCACGCACACTGTTGTACACACAGCACACATAAATATACATATATATTACTGTTAGTGTTAATATGTATATATATATTTTCTTTTATATTATGCATATATATACATATATATATATATATATATATATATATTACTGTTAGTGTTAATAGGTATATCTATATATATATATATATATATATATATATATATATATATATATATATTTTCTTTTATATTGATCATATTAAATATTATTATTCTCTGTATATGATTATTAGCAATATTATGGTATTATTTGTGTGTTATTATCAACAGTAATGTTATGATATTATTATTTAACAATATTATTATTATGTTAGTATAAATATTATATTATTTTTACATTATTGGTAGTATTAAGTACATTGTTTATGTATAAATACGAGCATATTGTTTATTATTGTTGTTATCATCGTTATCATAATTAGCATGTTATTAATATTTTTAGGATTTGATTGCCTTATCGTTTATTAATTTTAGGGTTATGAGTGTTTCCATATTATTATCACATTTTAACTTTAGGGTTTGTTATGTTTCCAAATTATTAGTACATATTTTTTAGGATTTTTGATTTATTTCCATTTTATTGCATGTTGAATTTTTTAGGGTTTGATTATTTCCATATCATTGTATATTTATTTTTGGATTCATATAAATGCCATAATTTTGTCTTATTTGTTTCCATGTTTGTTTATATTTAACTTTTAGGGTTTGATTTATTGTCATGTTTCCTTTATTGTCAATATTAACAGGGTTTTATTAGAGTTATGTTAAAATTTTGATTATTTATAGTTAGGGTTTTTGCATGTATTTGTTAAGATATATTATTATCATATTGTATAGTTAGTGAAATTATGATATATATGTATCATTAGTCTAGTAGTATTATTATGGTATAGTATTAATATTTACGTGTTATGATGTATATATATATATATATATATATATATATATATATATTAAAGTGGTATTATAATATCATATTGGTATTTATGTGTTATTAATATTATAAGATATATACGTGTTATTATTATAGTAGTATTATTATTACAGGTAATATATTATCATCATAATATGTTAAGGATATTACTTTCACATATTTATGGAATTCTCAACTATATCCTATGTTTATATTTTGTATTGAGATATCTATTATTTCTAATATTTTGGTATTATTTTAGTAAGTATTTTTGTGTGGGTATATCCCTATGATTTTAATGCGGGGGGTATGAGCCTTCGGGCTTCACGTACCTTAAGCTCTGAGGGAATATATGTATATATTTATTTATTTATTTATTTTCCCTATGTATTTATAAACTCGTAAAAAGGAGTAATTTAAAGACTTATTAGATTAACTTAGGGATAATTTCCAATTAATTAGGTACCGTTCGTAAGAACGGGCGCGTAGGGGGTGCTCGTACCTTCCCCTCGCGTAACCGAACTCCCGAGCCTAACTCTGGTAATGTAGACCTATTTTACCCCTAACGGGGTAGTTATCACGTGTTCTAACCACACTAAAGGTTAGTGTCGACTCTGACATTCCATGTTTTTCCATGAAAATATAAAATGATTTTAATTTCACCGCCTTGGGGCACCCGCGCACCCGGGCATCGCGACAGTTTGGCGACTCCGCTGGGGACATACGAGAGTCGAGCCATTAATTAATTAGAAATTATCTCAATTTCAAATTTAATAAAACTTTTAATTACTCCTTATTTTGTGAATATTGTAATTTGTAAATAACTTTCATTAATTGTAGATATTTTACTTCCATAATTTGTAAATAATCTTAATTAATTAAGAATATTTTGTTTCCTAATTTTTTGAATGTTAATTGTAGATATTTTGTTTCCAAATATTAATTGTAGATATTTTGAATAAGCATATTTATTATAGATATTTTGTATACTAATCGTAAATATTTTGTTTCCTTATTTTCTGGTTTCCAAATTTTTTTGAATAAACATATTAATTGCATATATTGTGTTTCCTTATCTTTTGAATATATGTATTAATGGTAGATATCTTGTTTCCATATTGTTTATAGCATGTGAATAAATGTGGGGATAGCGGGATTAGGTTAAATTTAAATGCACACATTTTCATCCTCTATACCCGAGCTTTCCTTACTAGGATTAGATAGGAGTGTAATAGCGTTTGTCCCCACGTGGCAGGGCTTGTGGGGACCCGCGAACCACTCCACTCAGTTTAAACTTTGTCCAAACCCCTTTTGGGTGAGGATGGAGGTTAGATTGGGAACCTTTTTATCAATAGGGATTAGAGCCTACCCACACATACTTGTCTATAGTCTTCCCTAACTAGGATAGAGTCATGAACAACCCTATATATGCGTACCTACCCTAGGTTGGGACAGGAGCCACATCCTTCTCCATGTATAGTGTGTTGTATATATATTGTGAGATACCTTGTATTATACCATGCATTCTGCATCCATTTTAGACTTACATACTACTTAGCCAGTATTCTGAAAAGGCCCAATAATGAGACCATGGCCCATTCTTTCAAAAATGAAGCACTTGGCCCAAGCAATTTCAAATTCTTAATTGGACAATTTCAAAAGATGAATCACGAGACTAATGCTCAAGTCATTTGGCCATATCAATTTATAAATTTTATAGGATGAAACTTTTATATTCAATTATTGGAATATTTTATCTAATTCAACAAATACTTGGACTCATCTTTCAAAAGGCTAAGGTCCCCTTTATTTGAAAATTTTACCCTACATTTACATAAGCTATACTTAATTATTAATTATATTAAAATTATATCTAACTAAATAACAACAATGAGTAAAATTCATGTACTTTCTTTTCATTTCAAAAATTAAATATTGTCAAGAAATCAAAATATTATTATTACTCACATTTTTTCTTCCAATGAAAATTAACTAGTTGGAAAAAATTAATCAAAATGATTAAAATGAATTTCAATTTGAACAAATAAATTCCATTTGACCATTTTTTATGCATTGTACATTCTTTCCTTTGAATTTTTAAGATATTAACTAAAATGTAAATTAGTAAAGTTGAAAATTTAAGTTTAATTATATATATTTTTTGAGGACTAGTAATCCCTATTTGGGATTACTTAAAAAAAATGCTTATAGCACTTATCGCTTAAAATAAGTACTTTCAAAGAAATATGGTGTTTGAGTGCTTATCACTTATCACTTATTACAACAAACACTTATTGCAATAAGTGCTTTCCTAGAACCACTTTTTTTAAAACTATTTTAAGTGAATTTTAAGAAGTAACCTACGATAGCTTTTGGCTACTTATAAGTGTACTATTCATAGGCAAGGTCAATTTTATGAATATAAGAAAATTTAGTGACTACTTTTTATAATTTAAAAATTACATTAGAAGATAATCATATATCATTTTATTATGCATTATAATATATTAATTACTAATGAAACTGTTGTAATTGGTGTATTCCCAAGAGGGAGTTTGATCTAACCCGTTGTTGACCTTATAGGTCACGTCTGGTTTTGATAATGACAAATACTCATGTATTTAATGAATATCTAGTTCATGTGTAGGTCTATATTAGCAGATACATTGATAGCACGTGAAAGCTTAAAATTGGAAGACCCAATTCATATTGTACTTTATTTCATGTTATAATATAATTCATATGCAAAGGGTCTGTAATAGTAAATAGGGTTTGGTTTGTAATAGGCTCACACACATCACATGCATGATCTAATAAGTAAGCTCAAACCAACCATAATGCAAAATGACCTTAGGGTTTGTTGACCGACACCGGACTTTTTTGGTGTCTTTAATTGGACATAAATGATCCTAGGATACACACCATTGCACCTATGAATGTTAGGCACTTGAATAGGGTTTGTGTGATTCAGAATAAGACCGAAATGCACACTTTGTGCACTTTCGGTCGACCGACGGTCGACCAAAACAGGCCTAGGTCAACAGTTGACCAAGGTCCTGGTCGACCGAACCAGTGTAGTTCAAATTCCATGGTCAACCGAAACCTCCCGAGGTCAAAAAATTGACCATCTGGTCGACTGAGCCAAAAATATATACCAACTACCTAGTCGACCGAGGGTCCTCATGAGAAATCTCAACTGTCTGGTCGACCAAACCAGTCAGTTCAAAATGGCTTGGTTGACCGAACCTCGGTAAAATGGAAAATGGCCCACTTTCGGTCGACCAAGTCTTTAGTTAAAAAGTGTCTTGGTCGACCGAACCATATAAACTCTGGTTGACCGAAATGGTTCTGGTCGACCAGACCTCTCGGGTTGCCCTGATTTTTACTGCGGTTAAACATTTTTTAAACAGGATTAAAATATTTGAAATGTCATTAAACTTTCCTAATAATTCCTAATAGGTCCCCAACGGTCAAAAATCATGGGGTGTCTATATATACCCCTTCATTTGGGAAAATTATACACTTTATTAGAAAACTAAAACCCAAAATTTTCTCTTAAGCAAAATATATCCTACTGCTCATACTCTCTCTAAAACCACTCAAACTTACCTTCATCACTTCTCTATATCCTTTGTAAGTGTATTGAGTGTTGGTATTTAGAGGTTTGCTCTCTCGTTTTTTGAGTGTTTTGAGTCGATTTTTTACGAGAGCATAACCTAAGTATTCTTAGGAGGCTTTGCTAATAAGCTTACCCTAAGAAGACTTGTGTTGAACTTCCGAGTATTGCATTCTCATTGCAATAACTTAGGAAGTTTGTATTTGTTTTTGGCTTGCAAAAATATTTTCAAACTTACTCAAATATCTTGCGGTATTCATATTGGCATATTTGTGAAAAGATATTTGTATTTGTTATATTAATCTTTGAGGCAATATTTATTCAAGTATATATCATTTGCTGAAATACAAACATTGCATATCTTTTGCAAAGCAAGCATATACTCTATTTGCGTGATTGACATATTCAGCTATTTGGAATATTTGAAGCTTGAATGATATCTTTGTTTAAACACCTTGATTGAGAAGATCTTAAAATACAAAAATTGCTTGTTGATACTCTCACGTACGTACTACACTAATAGAAAATACATTTGAGAGTTGAACTATTTAGACCACATTGAGCTTACATATTAAATCATCTGTGGTGTATGTGATTGAACGCATTTAGGTACAAATCTGCTTTACGTGAAAGCACTTTCATATTGTACCATTTGATTGTAATCTGAGTGATTCTAGGCGTGGCCTGAGGGGCGGTAATCCAGCCCGGTAAGGATTGGTGTAAAGGTTGAGGTCAGCCCTATTCTAATTGACCTAGTTTGTATAGGTGCCGCTCCACCTGGTTAAGTGAGCAAGTGATAGTGGTAACCCTTGTGCTTGTTAGCCAAGGCGGGGACGTAGGCAATTGGTCGAACCTCGATAAATATCTGCGTGTCACCCTCTCTTTATTGCTTTCTAGTGCATGTGTGATTGATTAAACTGCTTTATTTGCTTTATGGTATACATTTACTTTACTTGCACTAGATTGACCATAGGGTTGTGAATATACTGGTGTTAGGTGGAATACTTAGGGGTTAAACTTAAAAAATACTAATTCACCCCTCCTCTTGGGATCATGGTAAAGCTAACACCCGTAAGGATCAGTAGGGTCTTCTCCGCCCGGTAAGGAGAGTGTGTAAAGGTTAAGGTCAGTCCTGGTAATTTGACCTGGTTGTATATGGTGCCGCTCCACCCAAGTGAACATTAGTGGAATCCTCAGGCTTGCGAGCTGAGGTGGGGACGTAGGCAGTATTGGCCAAACCCCGATAACATTTCTTGTGTCTGCTTTTAATTTTCGTAATTTAAATTTTAGCACTTGAATGTTTATGATTTATTATTGTGAATGATTGAGTTTATAATTGCATAAATAGACCCTAGGTTGTGTTATAATGTTGCTGGACTTTAAACCTATGAGAAAATTTTTTAATACCCAATTCACCCCACTCTTAGGATTGCACCAAAGTCAACAATTGGTATCAGAGTCTCGTGGCATTGACTTAAACATTTTTGCTAAAGAACGAGATGACTCACATTGGTATATCCCCATTCGGAGAGGGACAGTCACCTACTAGTCCTCTCTTGTTTTGTGGTGTTAACTATACCCACTAGAAAATTCGAATGAGCATTTTTATAAAATTTATGGATTGGAGGGTCTGACATGTGATTGATAAAATAATTTGTATAGTAGTAGAAAATGATAATAGTTTAATGCATGCAAATTCACATGCCATGGATTTACTGTATTGTGCTTTAGATTCAAATATTTTACTTGAGATTATGGCATGTTCTAGTGCAAAGGATAGATGGGAAGAGTTGGACAGGAAATATAGAGAGGAAAAAGAAAATGAGACCATCACTCTAAAGGATTTTAGCTCAAATGATCCATAGGAGGTAAATCATGCATTAATAATGCATATCATTGAAGAGGTATATGATTCACCTCCTATTTTAGTTTGTTATGCAGTTGATGATTCTTATGTTGATTGTTGTAAAATATCATGTGTTGAATCATCTGTCGAACTTTGTGATAATACTGCTGATGTTGCATGCAATGATTCATGTGAAAACTATTGTATTAAATCTTGTATTGAATCATGAAATGAGTTTTATGATGAATGCATATCTTTGATTAGACAACTAGAAAAGGATTCATTTGAAATACATAAGTCTCCAGTTAGAATGTCTTACCATAAAACTTTTTTGAAAAATCGAAACAAAAGGATGGCTAAACAATTAGATGAATTAAAAGATTATCATGCTATTCTTGAAAAGAGAAAGATTTAGAAGATATTAAAAATTATATGCTTAGAAGAAGAAATGGATGATTATTTTAAAATTGCACTTGAAGTTGAAGATGAAAAGAATAATCATATTAAACCCTTGGGAATTAAAAGAAATAAATCTTTGAAAAAAGGTTCACATTTTAAGCCTCACGGTCATAAAAATGCCTCAATGAGTAAAAGCCGAATAAATATGCATAATCTTTCACGAGCATGTAAAACTTGTTTATACATTGGAAAGAAATGGCACATTAAGTATAATTATCCACTTAAAGGTGCCAGGGACTTAGACAAAGAGATGATGTGGGTAATCATGAAGGCAAACTCCATTGGATCTAAGGAAGATCGGATTCCAATAAAAATTATAAAAATATTTTAATCTTTCTTTAGTTCCTAGGTGTAGTGGTTGTGATGACTGTAGGCTTAAGGAGTGGTTTGGGATTAAAGTATGTAAACCTAGTATCGGCATCCACTTCCAATTGGACATGGCGGCTTTGCCAGGTAATTAATTTCAAATGCTTAACTCATGTTCAAAGATAAAACATCTTAAGTTAAGCAACTATTGTCCATCTCACTAGTCTGTAGTTTAGGGGATCCATCTTACACTATATATCATCTAATCCTAAACTCACTAATTAATCTTAAAAGCATAGACCAAAGCTTAGTCATCACACTAAGTATAAGCACTAATGATAATAAATTCCATATCTATCTTGTGCTAATAATAAGACATCCCGCTCACGATCAAAATTAGAAGCATCCACTAGGGGATTCATATTTTGTTGTTAAATCAAATTATTCCCTTTGAGTTTAATATTTAAATCCTCTAATCTTGATTCACATATCCCCTTCATAGAAACTCCTTACCAAACTACGATTATATTCGGTTAGGATTCACCCATTCCTTGGTTCGTATCCTTGCTCCTCTGTGTGATCAAATCTGAAGGATACTTTTCATTCTCTATAGAGCATTGTTCACAATATTCATATACTCCTAAATGCTCCTTGTTCAATATGTCTAGACATATCGACTTCTATGAAAATATTTTGAATCATGTCCACTTATAATAAATACTCTCCTACACTCAATAATAATCTTATTGTTGAGAGTATTTAAATTATTTTCACAAGCTCTCAAACATTAAATCAAATCCATTAGGGCTTCATATCCTTCGTGTCGTGTTGAATGGCTAAAATTATTTCCACTAGGTTTCAAATCTAGATGTGAAATTTGAAAGAAACCTATGCATGATCAGTTAAATTTAAAAGTCATTTTATCTCATGTCTCTCACGTGTTGAAACTCATAAGAAAAGAGGCAAAGTAAGCTTATGACCCCGAGGAGGTATCGTTTGTGACTTTTTGGTCCTCTAAGCCTAAAGCATTCATCGCCAAGATTAAATCATTGAAAATCTTAAAACACTTGGCTAAAGAATTTGAGAAATAGAAAATGCATAAAATGAATAAGTGCATAACTCAGGGGGAGCATTTCCATTTCATGGTCATATAAATTAAAATGCTCTCATCATCTTATAGTATTTATGTCTACATGTCTTCATAAGAACTACACTGAACTCAAATCCATCCACTGCTCTTTAGTGTTTATATTTGATGGATAGATTATTATTCATGAATTGATAATTACTACCTAATTGCATGCTTAGTCTAAAATGCCTCCTGCATGGCGGATGCAGTGGGTGTGAATTGCATGCTGGTAGTGAATTTTAGGGTGTTGCATGATTTATATGAATATTTTGTTGAGAACAACCATCTATCAAGTACAGGTTTTATAGGAAAATGTCCAATTTACAAACAACATGCTACCGAAATTTTGACAGAAATTTTCCAAAATAAAACCTTGTATAAAGATGATTATGATGAAATAAATGTTAAAATATTTTTTAAAAGGATGAGTGAATACTAATTGAATATTAAATTCCATCCTCACATAATCATCAAACTTTTAGGAGAGCTAAGTTTCATCCCTAGGAAAAGAGCATAAAGAACTCATATGCATCATGTTTTACTTTTTGAACATTGAGGCTCTTCTAAGAACCTTGAACATCATATCCCGTTTTTAAAGCTCTATGTTTTGATATGAATTGTTCTCGATTATGTGCTTTATTTCATGCCTTAATATATATTTTCTGATACATGTATGACCTATAGGGATGATTATACTGGTCGAATGGTAAAATGAATAAATCTTAATCCAGTATATTCGTTTTAAAAGACTTAAAAAAAAATTGCTTATACTACTTGGCATACTTAATGAAATTAATCCTAATTAAGTATAAGAAGTTTATTTCATCTAAGCTTGGATTCAATTTGAAAGGGGGAGTATCTTAAACTAAACTCTTATCTTGTTATGCTCACCAGTATTTTAGGCCTAGATGTGTTTTGTTATTCACTGTGGCATGTACTTAAATGTAATGTTCTTATTGAAAATCATAATTTGAAACGTGTTGATTTGCCACAGTTATTTGATTTGTCATATGATCTTACATGTGATTGTTAAATCTTTAGGATCATTATGGTTATGGTTTTCTGGTTATATTTTAGTATGTGCTTAATTGACAAACCAAAAAATTTGTGCTTATTTAATCTTTAAAGTTTCTTTTCCAACAAGCACACCCCCAGTATCTCTTGACAACATCCTAAGGGGGATATATAATTATATAGATATAAATATGCATATATATATATATATATATATATACATATATATATATACACACATATATATATATACATATATATCTATTTACATATATTTTAATTATTTGGCAAGAAATTCTTTCAAATAAAAAATTCTTTATGTCTTGCCTTATTATTAGTCATATATATGTTTTTTTTTTTTTAATTGCATAACTGGTTCGGTAACTACTCATGAAAATGCATGCGAACTAGTTAGATCATGTTTATGCTCAAACCTATTCTTTATATGCCGCATGTCTTCAAATTCCAAATTTCTGCGGGTCTTATGAAATGTTTAAATTATAATGGTTTGAGGATATTTCTGGTTTGACTATATTTTTCATGTCATTTAAATCTTTTAATAACCAGTTATATTATTTGTGTGTTTAATTGCTATACTTTTCAAAAACCGGTTTGAAAACCAAGGTGTAGTCCTAAGAGGGGGGTGAATTGGGTTATTAAAATTTTATTTTAATTCTTTTTAAGATTCTTAACCTCTTGTTGATTTAACAAAGAGAGTAAGGGAAAGAGGGTGGCACTGAGTTTTTACGAGGTTCGTCTTATCCCCAGCCTACATCCTTGCCTTTGGTAAACCACCAAAAGATTCCACTAAACCAGTTCCTTTTCGGGCGGAACAACACCGTTACACACTCCTTCAATAGGCTAGAGTATTGCCTCTCCAAGTGATACCCCCCACTTGGTCACTCCTTCAATAGGCTAGAGTTGCACCTCTCCAAGCGATACCCCACGCTTGGTCAATGATTTGAACACCTCGAATCATCCAAGAACTACAAAAAAATATGAAATAAACGCTGTGTACAAGAACACTCTCAAAACAGAGAATATCAGTACAAATTCAGTACTATGTACTTCAAGAATTTAAATATCAAGATGAAATAGAATTGAAGCTCAAGTAAAGAGATCATCAAGGGTTCTTTAGTGATTGAGAAAACTCAGTATTAGAACCGTAGGTTGATGATTCAGCAGCAATTTCAGAAGATATCTCCCAAATGGAGTGTGAGCAATAGAGAACTTTGAATACAAGAATGCTATGTGATTGCCTTGGTGATTAATTTCTTAGGGTTAAGGGAATATTTATAGACTTTTTAGGTTTAGTTTCCTTGTTCTCCAAGTTACTTGGAGTGTTCACCACGTTTTTATAACCTTCATATTTAAAAAACTAATTTTTATAATTTTTCCATTTAAGTTTAAAAACTAAAATCTCGTGGAGTCCGTTAGTTGGATAGGCGGCCGAGGCCTTTTTGTTTGCCAAAAATTAAATTCCATAAAATTCCAATTGACTGACTCAACTACATTCAAAATGGTCAGTCAGCTGGACAGACCAGATTGTTGGTCGACTGACTAATTCTAGTTCAAACTGTTAGTCGGCCGAGCAGGTTTATTCATTTTTGGTGTTTGTTAGTTGGCTGGCCAATCTTAGTGTGTTTTGGTCAGTCGGCTAACCAGTCCATTCTCTTTCCAAATATTTTTTATTTTTGATTTTTAAACTCTAGTTATTTGAAAGACTCTAATATAACTTTTCAAAATTATTTTTAAGGGTTTTTCAAGAACTGGTCTCTAAGTCTTTGTATCCTAAAGAGTTTCAAAAATATTTCAAAAGATATTTTAAATATGAAATACTTACATAAATACTTCTTATAACTTTAGACATCCTAAGTACTTGAGTCTTCATGCTTGTCTTTTAAGCTCTCTCTCTTTGCTTTTCTTTGACTCTCTTGTTTTTTTTTTCTTTGGCTCTCTTGTCTTCAAGCTTTAAGCTTTTAGCACATTCTCTTTAACATACACACTCTCATGATCTTCAAGCTTTAATAGATATCATCTTTACATCCATGCTTTGACACATCTTTGTGATCATTTTACTTTGTATTCTCATTCTTAAATCCTGAAATATCATTACTCAATCAAATATGTTAAGTTCCACTTGTTTGTTAGCATCAAAATAGGATGTTAAGTCTTGTAAGGTTAACAATCTCCCCCCTTTTGACGATGACAAATAAGGAGCAAAAAATTTGAATAAGCCTTAAAAAGACTCCCCTTTACGATAAGCAACATCTTAACAATATTTGTAATTTCAAGATCAATATCAATACCAATTTCAATATCATATAATATCAAATACTTCTCCCCCTTTTGATACATATATCATGCAAAAAAATTTTAATACCATGCTCAATTTTACTCAAAACTTCTCCCCCTTTTGACATCAATCAAAAAGAGTAAGATATCAAAAATGATTAAGTTCAAATAAAATCA
This sequence comes from Malania oleifera, assembly GCF_029873635.1. Lineage (NCBI taxonomy): Eukaryota > Viridiplantae > Streptophyta > Magnoliopsida > Santalales > Ximeniaceae > Malania > Malania oleifera. The sequence continues at coordinate 68,467,768 of NC_080425.1, read as the reverse complement.
CATTATAAGAATACAAACATCAAACATGCATATTAAGCATATGTACACACTTAATTCATTATTTTTCAATATGACATGTGTAGTGTGCTTCAATGATCAAATAGTCATGATACTAATTTAAATTTTCATATTTGTAATTCATATATGTGTTGTAGCATCTTTACTAACAACATTTTCCTTCTTTGAAAATTTCATTAATTCATGATACCCATTGAACTTTTGAATTTGTGATACCAATTGAAACATTAAAGAATAATACTAATTAACCATTTCATTAATTCATGATACCAATTAAAAAATAATTCATGATATCAATTAAAAAATTAGGGAGAAACAAAACATAGTATAAGCAATGAGTCATATGGGCCCCCTTGAATTTAATACATTCATATTTGATACCAATTATGTTTTTAAACTTATCATCCCATGTTTCAAACATTGATTCATATTATGTATGTGCTCATAGATACTAATATCAAATACCAATATCATATCAATATCATAACATGCACATGGATATAATTATGCTGTCTTGCTCAAATACGACTTGATATCAATATACTTCATAGATACCAATGCTAATGTCACATCATGCACTGCTCATGGATACCAATTTATTTAGATGCCAATTTTTCAATTTATCCATGTGATCTATTATTACCATACATGATCAAAAATTAATTTCATATTTATATATCAATATCATATCAAAATTTATGCTTCTTAATTATGCTTAATAACATCATGCTCAAATTTTCAATATATAAAGAGCCACAGATTATCAATATTTTCATTGTCTTTAGAGATTTCAAGATACCAATTTCAAAATATACACATGTAGCATATAACATATCATATAAGCATGAAGTATATCATTATCATGTGCATTGTACTACACTTTTGCTTAGATTGTTGCTCAAGTATCTCTTAATCTCAAATATATTAATCCTTTTTATAAAAAAAAATTTTTACCTTCAGTCAGTCAGCTGAGCTTATGGTCAGTCGGCTGACCTTTGTTTTCTTTTAAAGTTTGTTTCTTTCACAATTTTTCTGTCAAGCTCTCTTCTTTATCAAATAACTCATGCAATAAGCTTAATTTGCTTTAGATATTCTTTTCTTTTGATTTCATATGAACACCCAAACTTTATATATCTTAATACTTTCTAATCTTAAGGTTTGTATGATTTATTCATTGATTAAGGCCAACAATGTTATTTTTGTTTTTATTTGTTTCAATAAGATAAACATTAATAAGCTTGAACAATTTTATCCTTATTCTCTATTTCAGTTTTGTTCAATATCCTTGTATGACTTTTCATAGATTTGATATCAATTGAAGGATTTAGTCATAGTATTTCATTTTGGTACCCATACTTTCTTGGGTCCGGATGGTTTAACAAGTGATGCTTCTTTAATTCTCAAAACTTGTTTTGTTTTCACACCTTTCCTCTTTAATGGACATTCGAACTTAACATGCCCCTTTTTCTTATATAGAAAACATGTGGTATGTGTGTAGACATTTAAGGAGGTGCTAGTATAATTTTTAGATGCTTTTGTAAAGTATCCCATGTAAAGATTTTTTTCCTTTTATTTTCAATTCTATTGAATCCTATGCCTTCTTTATTTAAAGACATTCTTTGTGAATCAATCATTTTGTCAAAATTTTCTTTTCCTTTAGTAAAATTGTAAATGATTTTGGCTTGATCCTCATTTTCTTCTTAAGATCATTTATTTCAGAATTTTCTACATTTTTACCTTTTTCTTGGCTTTGAGTCATCTTAGTAATTTTATTCTCTAATTTAGAAATATATAAGTCTTTCTCATTTTCCATAGAGTATTGGGATCTTAAGTCTTCTAGTTCTTTCATCAACTTTTCATTCTTGCTTTTCAATCTCTTGATTTTCAAATCTTTTTCTTTTTCAGTAAGATTTTTAGATTCTAACTCTTTTATCACAACTTTATTCTTATTTTTTTATTTTCTTAATTTTTGAATCTTTTTCTCTTTCAGTAAGTTTAAGGGATTTTAACTCTTTCATCACTCCTTCATTCTTGTTTTTCAATGATGTTTATTGTTTAGTTACTTTGACTAACATCTTTTGCACTTTGAATAAATCATTTTGTAACTTTTCATAAGATGACATGTTTTCATCATTGAATTCATTAGATGAATCACTTCTATAACCATTAACTGATTTGGATTAAGTGGATTAAGAGCTTTGTTTTTTATTATCATCCCATGCCATAAAGCAAGTATAAGCAACTTCTTGATCACTTGATTCATTATGGGAACTACTTGTACTCATATTGTCCCAAGTAGTGGTTTTCATTGCCTTTTTCTTTTTATTTTTAGAATCTTTCTTAAGTAGTGGACAATTTGGTTTTATGTGTCCATCCTTCTTGCAATTATAATATGTCGGGATTTTATTATTTGATTTCTTTGTATTGGTTTCTTCTTCATCTGATTCCAAGTTTTGGATTCTTCTTTTGAATTTATTTTTCTTTCTTAGTATTCTTACAAGTTTCTTGATATGAAGGCTAGTTCATCCTCTTCATCTTCACTACTAGAGTTTTCTTTTGAAACTTTGAAGTCTATAGATTCTTGGGCTTTAGTTTTTCCACTTCTTTCAATTATTGCCATTTCATATGTGAGGAGTGAACCTATGAGTTCATCTAGGGAGGTGTTTTTAAGGTTTCTTCCTTCCGTTATAACTGTGGCTTTAGGTTCCCATATAGGTGGCAACCCATTAAGTATTTTTCGGATCATTTCATAGGTGGTGTATGTTCTTCCTAAGGCATTGAGGGAGTTAATTATGTGGGTAAACCTAGTGTACATACTAGTGATGGATTCTTCTGAGTTCATCCTAAAAGCTTCATACTCGCTAGTAAGTATATCGATTCGATTGTCCTTTACATCAATAGTACCTTCATAGGTTACTTCTAATTTATCCCAAATTTCTTTTATTGATTTACATGCCATGATCCTGTTGAATTCAGTCATATCAAGGGCACAATATAATGCATTCATAGCACTTGAATTTACTTGTAACATCCTATTGTCATTGTCGGTCTATTCTTTTTCTTCTTTGGGTATTTCCTTGCCATCTACTATTTTAGTAGGAATTGAGTTACCATGTGTGACAACCTTCCAAGTTTTCCAATCCATGGTTTGTAGAAAGATTCTCATTCATTGTTTCCAAAATTTTAAACCACAAAAGATAGGACGCCTAGTTGAGGACTGACCCTCTCCAAAGAGAGCTACACCTAAGTGTGCCATCTAGATTTTTATGTAGCTACTAGTTAGGATTTGCTACAACCCTGCTCTGATGCCAATTGAAAACCAAGGTGTAGTCCCAAGAGGGGGGTGAATTGGGTTATTAAAATTTTCTTTTAATTCTTTTTAAGATTCTTATCTCTTGTTGATTTAACAATCACACAACAAAGTGTTTACTTGTTTAGCAAAAGCTTATTTACTTGTTCAATCCACAAACCAACGACTAAAGTATTCAACACAACACAAGTAAATCAAACTTAAACAATCAACCAACAATTCAACAATCAAAGTGTTCAATCCACAAATACCGAATCAAGATAGCCTTTTAGCAATTTTCAGCTTTTCAAGAATTCAAGATATTTTCTTGTTTGCAACCCTATAAATATATGTAAGTTTGATTCAAGCCATGTAGAGAATGAAATTTATTTCTTCAATGCTAACCACAACTCAAATTTCCAATAACTTAGAATTTAAATAAACTCTTAGTTATTTTATCTTTGAGTGTTAGCCAATTAACGTACTCCCTTTGAGGTTTCCGTAAAGTATTGATCAACCAACGTACTCCCTTTCGATTTCCGCAATCCCAAATCAAAATTACTTTAATGTATGAAATTAGAATTCAAATAAATGAGCACATATATATAGTATGGAAGCGAAACTTCCACAACATAGTGCCAGATTAAAAGAGAACCCTTCAATTTGCAAGTGGAAAAGTTTGGATAGGGTGTTTTGTTTGCTTGGAGGAGAAAACCCAGATTTGTAGCTAATGGAGTTATATTCCCTTATTTGCTGGTTAGATAGATTTGGGAATGTTTGCCTTCGCTTTTGAAAATTAAAGAAAAATACTCATGACAAAAGTTAGCGAGGTAAAGATTTGGCTAGGGACAAAAGAAAATTAGAATGATAAGGTTATAGAGTTGGGTTTACAAATGAATAGCAAAGGTTCTAACAAGAGTAGCAGGCGATGGTGGGTTTGTAGAAGACGAGTGTAGTTGTGCCTCAATTTGCAAAACAGTTATTTAGAGGTTGGAAAGAGGTCCTATCCAGTTGTTTAAATTTAGTGAACGGTGAGAGGCAAAGTGGAAATTTCGGTGGTTCTGAATGAGTATTGTTCTATAGGCTGAAACATTGTTCGTTAGACGAGAAGTCCTCCTTTCGATTTTTTCAAAGAGAGGTCAACCAATGAGAAAAGGGTATTGTAATGAAGAATTAAAGTTGTTGGATATTGATCCTGTATCACTATATGTAGGAATGTTTTTTTTTCTTATAGTTATGTTTTCATACCAGGGGTTTCCAAAATCTTTAGTGAGGTGATGCAAGACAATGAAGGCTTCAGACACCTTAGTTTTAGTAAGTTTTCTTTTCATATATCCTTAAATCTAATGTTACAAAATAAAGCATCTATTATGAAGGTCATGGAGGTGCACCATTTCTATAGAAACCCGGAGAATTTATAGCAATTAAATAATAAGAGAAAAAAGAAAAGGAGAATTACAACGCGTTCATCGATGAATCGACTTCTTGGGCTCATCGAAGTGGACGTGTGTCTCGTCGACGAGAATTTACCGAGAGGCTGTTTTTCAGAGCCTGAATTTTGTCAACAAGGGTAATGTGTTCGTCGATGAATTCCTTTCTTTGGCTCGTCGATGAGGTAATGTGGCTCGTCGACGAAGCCACGTGGACAAGCTTTCTATATAAGGCTAAAAATCGTCTTTTTTGCGAGAATCTCAGGCATAACTCTCTCTTTAGAACATGTTTTCTCTACCTTCTCTCTACGATTTCGGCTCGGTTTCTCCTCGGTTTGAAGATCAAAAACTACCACAGTGATCCTGGGGAGATTCTCTACAGCCTAATTGGAGTAGAAATTTGATTTGAGCAGTTTGGGCACATCCTAAAATTAGGGTAAGTATATTTTTAGGTATTTTCAGTATTACTAGTTTTTTCTGGGGCTAGATTTTATATTTTATGAGAATATACTGGTGTTTTGTGGAATAAAATTAGGGTAGTATGATTTCAGGGTTAGGGTGTTTTTGAGAGTATGTAGGCATGGGTTGAGGACCCCAGTGGATATTTTTTTAAAAGCCCAGGTAAATAATAAATAGTTTATAATTCAAAAGATAAAAGAATGAAGATTATTTTGGGTATTTAGTCGATTGACAAGATATATATATATATATATAATATTTTCAGGATTATGGAATTATAAATGCCAGAAGCGTAATTTAGAACATTAGTAGGCAAGCTTAATTGCTAGGTAAGGGAAATATGCTATGCTAGAAAATTCAGGAATTTTTATCAGTATCAATTATAATATCTGAATATGAGTACAAGGTGTGATTTTGAATATATCAGAATATAGATTTATATATATTTTGAAATATGAGTTCTATTTAGTGTGTGGCATGAGATTGTGCTATTTAGTACAGGATATAAATAGTTTTCAAAATATCATGAATTATACATGTTCTACAGAATTATAAAATTCCAGTATACATTCAGATAGATATTTTACAAAATATTCAGAAATATGATTTATAGCATTTTCAGAATACTACGATTTCAGAACCATGATTTTCAGATATATAGAAATTTAGATATCCAGTCAGTTATACAAATATTTAGATTATTCAAATCAATTTTATAGTATTGTGGTCATTTTAGAATCATGGTAAAAACAGTAAGATAATTATAAATATCAGTATTATATAGTATCAAACCCTAATGAACTATTTAGTCAGACTTAGTCAGTAGAGCACGGTATCGTTGCTATTTCAGTTCAGAGTACAAGCACATAACTCAAATAGTATGTGGATTTTTTAGCAGTTGATTGTGTCTATGTTGTGGATAGGCTCCCTGTCATTTAGGGTTGAGGAGGCCGATCTAACTATTGGAGTTCAGTTGACTTATCCTAGTCGGCTAGCTATTGATAGGTCTCGCCTATAGGCCGCACAACCCTGTCATAAGGGGTTAAATCATGATGTTCAATTTTCTAGGGTATTATCACAGTTATCTATATGTTATTATAGTTTTATAGAATAGCAGTAGATATATTATATTTCTAGAAGTATAAGTAAGTAAAAAGAGAAATATTACAGTTGTATCTTTAACTATGTTAGGTGTAAGTTGTACAGTATATTGTTCTATCAGTTTTACAAAATTAGTAATATATCAGTTATTATTGTGCAACTCAATTGCCACACACTAGCAATAACATATTTTGTCTTACTGAGCGATGTCTCATACCGGTGATTTAACATTTTTCAAGTGATCTAGCTAGGCTAGCAGATCAGGCTCGTAGATAGAGGGGACTTTGTACTGCCCCGTCAGGAGGGTAAGTATTATGGGAAAGTCACTTTTTGGGTAGTCCTTAGGTGGTCTAGTGAGGATATTTTTGGAAATGGTCATGTATGTATATTTTGGGGAGATAACGACACTCTGGTACTGTATATATAAATTTGATGTGGTTATATGTTCTCTGTTTCCGCTGCATAGGTAGTTTATTGAGTTACAGGTCCCTCGGTCCCCACCTAGACTGTGATGATGATGATATGGCTTATATTAGAATGTATCAGAGCAGTAATTTGTTGTAGTTTATATGTATGTATGTATATATATAAAAAAATGGCATGAAAATTCAGGTTATTACAATTTCCTTGTGTTCTTGGAACTGGAAGTTGATGATACGGTTTGGTTGAAAGTTATTTTGCAAATAAACCAATTGTACTGGGGAAGACTATATATGTGGACGGAATATGTAGACATGCATTTTAAATATTGGTGGAAATGACTTCCCAGTTGACTTATTAACATGGATATTGTAGATTATGATGTAATCCTATAAATGGAGTGGTTATCTATTTATCATTCATTTAGTTGATTGTTTCCAAAAGAAAGTAGTACTCGAAGATCCAAATGGAGTGACGGTTTCCTTCCAACTAACAAGCTCTCCTGTTTGATACCTTGAGTGCTTGTAAAAGGATGGAATTTAGGCACATGTTTGGGGTTTGTAACAACAATGAAAGAAAATACACAAGTTAATGAAACCTAAACATATTTATCCATAGGTGATGAATTTCTAGATATTTTTCTAGATGGTTTATCGGGGTTGCCTCCAAAAAGAGATTTAATTTAATATTGATTTGGTGCTAGGAATAGAGCCTATATCGACTACTTTATACAAAATGGTATTAGCTGAACTAAGGCATCCTAGAGTGCAACTAGAAAATTTCCTTGATAAGGAATTTATTTGATCTAGTGTATCACCATGGGTTGCACCCATGTTATTTGCTAAGAAATATAAGGGCTCCTTGAGGCTATGCCTTGATTATTAAAAGTTGAATTGGGTTACATTAAGAATTGGTATCGACTTCCAAGAATTGATGGACTATTTGATCAATTGGAAAAATCCCAAAATTTCTGAAGATTGGCTTACAATCAAGTTATCACCAATTGAGATTTGGGAATTAAACGTTCCAAAGACAAACATAAACACACAATAGGATCACTATAAGTTTCTTGTGTTATCGTTTGGGGTTACCAATGCACCTTACATTTTCATGGATATGATGAATCAAGTCATTCAATCATATTAGGATTAATTTATTATAGTTTGTATAGATGATTTTTGATGTATTTAAAGATTCAAGAAGAGTATGAACAACACTGGTGATTAACTTTACAGACATTACAGGAGCATTGGTTATATGCTAAATGGGAAATGTGAGTTCTAGACAACTAGTGCGAAATTTTTGGGTCATGTCATAATAAAAAAATGGTTATCTATTGATTTCCTCTAATGATGATGTTGTATTGAGTTGGGAAACCCCTAAAAATGTGGCTTAAATTCATAGCTTCCTAGGTTTGGCAGGGTACTATCGCAGGTTTGTGCAGAATTTTTCTAAAATGTCTATGCCACTGATTAAGTTGACAAGGAAAGGAAAGAAACTTGTGTGGAGTGAAGAATGAGAATGAGAGTTTTAGTAATTAAAACATCAATTAACAATAGTTCCAACAGTAACTCTTCCAACTAATGAGGATTGTTATGTTGTGTTTATAGATGCTTCCTTGAATGGATTGAGATGTCTATTAATGCTAAAGGAAAATGTGGTTGCCTATGGATCATGACACTTAAAGCCTCAAAAGCACAATTATCCAACCCATGACTTGGAATTAGCTGCTATTATGTTAACATTAAAATTGTAGCGTTCAAATATATATGGAAATAAATTTGAACAATATTCAGACGATAAAAGCCTTAAATACCTCTTTATTTAGAAGGAATTTTATTTTGGAATTAGAGGATGATAAATGGGAGAAAGGTTATGTTGTTGTAGGATCTTTGGGAACTGAAAATGAGAATTAAAGTTGTTGAATATTGGTGTTGAAGCAAGGAGTATTATGACAAGACATGTAATCTATCGATTCATGTTAGTTATCATGTAACGTCCCAGGCCCGCCAAGTAGGGCCCAAAGGTTACGTATTTCAATCACCTATGTCTGATACTATACACCATAAGCATGCAGCGAAAATAAGATAAACAACCTCAAATTAAATACTAGAGTCTATCTATAAACCCCTGAAAGTAATAGCATTTATTTATTTATATTACAACCCAGTATTTGAAAACATAAACTATATATAAACTGTTCATATAGTCACCCCAAAATTTACCAAATAAAATACTACCCTGCCTGGAGCTCTAAGCTCGATCTCCTGATGGACCTGAAAATATAATCATCCACTAGGGTGAGACACATCTTAGTAAAAAAGAATAAATCATAATAGTATGTGGCAGAGAGTTTAAATAAATACAGAATATATATTCATTTATATTTCACTATTGACAGCAGCTGAGAAAACACATCAATAATAACAACATTGACCTCTAATATCAAACACACATTCATAATTATTTTTAGTATGATACCCGAGAATAGGAAAGATTACCCGCTCATACAAGTAGCTTCTCTCTGCTCTAATACTAATATCAAAGCACTCACCTTACTCCGTAAGCTCTTGGGCTATGTATATAAGCAAAGTCTCCAAGAATAGGGAAGATTATCCGCCCATACAAGTAACTTTCCTCTGCTCTAGAACCAAACTAAAAATTACCAGGGCGCTCGCCTTTCTCAACAAGCTCTTGGAAGAAAGTTTTACTTTGTAAATATACATACAATTAAATTCATATATCATTTATCTTATCAGATCACCTTCCACATAAGTTATCCACACAGAAGAACACTGTCCACACAGGACTCACATCCATATAGTATAAACGGTCCACATAGGACTCACATTCACATAGGATACACGGTCCACACAAGATTGGTCCACACAATTCACACAGGATACACAGTCCACACAGAACTTGTAACGCCCCAAAAAATTATATGTGTGGAAGTGTGGAAAATAATTATAATAATAATAATAATAATAATAATAATAATAATAATAATAATATATTAATTATTAATCTAGTGGAGCAGATTTCTTGGAAGAAAGTTTTACTTTCTAAATATACATACAATTAAATTCATATACCATTTATCTTATCAGATCACCTTCCACATAAGTTATCCACACAGAAGAACACTATCCACACAGGACTCACATCCATACAGAATAAATGGTCCACATAGGACTCACATTCACATAGGATACACGGTCCACACAAGACTGGTCCACACAATTCACACAGGATACACAGTCCACACAGAACTTGTAACGTCCCAAAAAATTATATGCATGGAAGTGTGGAAAATAATAATAATAATAATAATAATAATAATAATAATAATATATTAATTATTAATCTAGTGGAGCGGATTTCTTGTGGGGTCATCGTAGGCATAGTCCCAAAATTGGGATAAGGGGGTTATTTAGGGATTAATTGTTATTTAATTAATGTAGATTTGGAAATGTTAGAATATTAGGCATTCTGAGGTTGAACTAGGGTTATTGAATTCAGGGCTCGGGTAAGCACCGTAGATATAATTTTGGGATCCCTGCAGGCGTAGTTCAAGAAATCAGGTAAGGGGAATAAATTATAGCAGTTATTTTGGAAAATACTAAATGAATTATTTTGTGAAATGGAATATGATGAGTTACCTGAAAAATTAGTATATTGTGAATATTAGACAAAAGTTGTGTGGCATATGGCGTATATTGAAAATGTGAAATATAGTGATGGGTAATTTCTCAGAAAATAATGAATTGTGATTTATTGATATGTTAGTGGAAAATGATGAATTGTGGTATTTATATATGAATAGAAACGATTTTTATAAAAATAAGAATGTGTGAATTATTGATATGGGTATTTTGAGAAATATTGAAACACGTGAATTATGATATATGCTAGTATGTGAATGAAATGAAGATATGTTTTATTAAGAAACATTGAAACGAGGATATATATATATATATATATATATATATATATATATATATTGAAGATTATTTTCTAAAAAATGATGAATTATGCATTATAGAAATGTTATACTTGGAAATGTGAACATTGCGAAGTGCGAAAGCTGCAATGGGATCATTGAAATATGATTGATGAAAAGCTAATATCGCATAATGATTGCGGGTATGTGGTAATGATAACCCTGGCGGATGGTTATGGAAATCCTAATGATGGGTTGTGATATTAAGCATACTGTTGCTAGTGGTGTTAGTGCAACCACACGGACTCATGGAGTGTGTGGCGTGACAATCGACTAAACTATTTAGTAGAGTTGTTGTGCCCCTTGAGTTTGGATCAGGGCTATAGGCCAGCCAGTCGTACTATAGATACGGGATATATGATATGATATTTTGATCTAACCAGGTCGGCCAACCGCAGTTAGATCCAACTTTGGGCCGCACAACCCTATTTATGGGAGGAAGCATGACGTGGAAAAAAGATCCTCAGGGTAGCCATGAGTTACAGACACGATGTTGGTACTGAATACCAAGGATACTCATGTGCTGGATAGTGAAATTGAAAAGTGGATATATGTGAGTTAATAACATAAATAATTGAAGCGAAGTAAAACTCTCCGCCTGAGGGCTTACTGAGTAAGGTGAGTTCTCTGATAGGTATCAGATGTAGCCATACCTGACTGCAAAACGTATTAGGACAGAGGGAAGCTACTTGTATGGGCGGGTAATCTTCCCTATTCTCAAGAACTTCGCTGGTAAACTTGGGTTGCATGTGAATGATTTTGAAAAATGGAATTAAAAGTTTATGAAAGCTTGTGCTTTATATCTATATGATTATGAGGGTATATTAGTTATTTTCTCAGATAATATGATAATTTAAAAGAGTATATTATGATATGATGAAACTCATATTGCCACACATTATAAATAATTTATTCCGTCATACTGAGATGTGTCTCACCCAAATATCTAAATATTTCAGGAAGCTGTGACAGAGCAGATGATGGAGCTTTGGTATAGTGGGGAGTTGGTACCCTGATATACAGGATGAGTGCTTTGAGCCAGGGATGTGTGTTTCCCCTAGGATGTTTTGTTTTTGGGGAAATATGTCAAACATATATGTATAGATGGATGATTTAGTACTCTGGTATATGAATTCATTATGGTATGTGTATATATTAACTTTCAATGTTAGGGTTATGTGTATAAAATGCCTGTTTACCCAGTACCCAATTCGGGTTAGGTTATATGAATGGTACCAGAGTTATGATGTGGCCGATGTGTGATAATTAATATTTATTATTTATATTAAAAAATGGTATGAAAAATCGAGGCATCACATTTTGGTATCAGAGCCTAGGTTGCTAGGTTCTGCAGACTTTAGTAAATAGCAGAATACAATACCAGAGTATAGGAATGGATTGTGAGGAGAATAAGAGATGGGTGGTGTGAGATATGAATTTGTTATTGTTAGAGGATGAGATTGGGAATTTAGGGTTCTATCTTGCGGCCTGGAGGTAGGAGTTTTGTGGTTGTTTCTGTATTTTTCCTGGGACAGCGATTTTAGGAAAACCATGGATACCGCCAGTTCTTGTTTCTGAGTCGTAGGACTGAATCTTAAATTGGGATTGAGGATGTTATGATGATGGTTATAGAATAATGTTTCATGAGTTATAGTTTGATAAGTGTATTGGTTATGTGATAGTAATTGAGTTCTGAGACTGGTTGTTCCCTTTTCAGGATAGGCCCCCGAGAATAACAACGTAAATATTGAAAGTAGTGGTAACGAGAGGGCTTCCAACATGGGTGGCAGTGACCTTGAATAAGTGTTATGTAGTACAGGCCAGCGGGTCATGGCAGGGATTGTGTGGAACTATGGGGGATAGGACTACCCACCAGCTGATCCGGGATGCACTGTTGAGCAATTTATCCATATGAATCTCCCAAATTTTATGGGGAGAGCCAATCAAATCATTGCGAAGGAATGGATCTAAGAGATGGAAGATATATTAGCAAGTCACCGCTGTGCAAACAAGCATAAAGTTGTGTACGCTGTTTTGAAAATGACTGGGGAGGCCAAGCGTTGGTGGATGTCGGTAAAGCTACTTGAAGAACAAAGGCCAGAACCAACAACCTTGACATGGAACCGTTTTAAGGAAATTTTCTATGATCAATACATTCACTCTTCTACCAGAGATGCCCAGGTGAAGGAGTTTATGAATCTGAACCAGAGGAAGAGATCTATGCCTCTTGAATTTGAGGTAGGTACCAGTCAAGGGACTTGGAGAAGACATGGTGACAATGTAGGGTAGAGCCAGGAAATGGGAGACTGAGTAGTACAGGGCAGACCGATGCCCCCTCCCTGTCCCAAATGCTATAGGAGACACCCAAGAGAGTACCGGGTCAGAAAGGTGATATGTTATCGATGCCATCGACCTGGCCACATAGCAAAAGATTGTCGAGCACTGCCAATTTTTACGCCTACTCCTAGACCATATCAAGGAGGTTGCCAGGCACCCCAAGGCGGACAGTAGAGGAATATTGCCCTAGTGCGAGTTTATGCACTAACGTCGGGAGATGTTGAGGCGGCGGGAGATATGGTGACAGGTACTATTTTAATGCTGTCATATAAAGCTGCTGCCTTGTTGATTCAGGGGCGACTCATTCTGTTATCGCCCAGGAATTTGTTAAATTTTGTGGGATTCTAACTTAGTCATCAGATATCAGTTTGTCAGTGTCTACATCGACTGGGGTGGTAGTGTTGTGTAGGAAGGTACTTAGGAACTGTCCAGTTTGGATTCAAGGGAGGTCTTTACCAGCTAATTTGGTAATTTTAGATATGCATGGGTTCAAGATAATTTTGGGGAATGGACCGGCTAGCTGCTAACTATGCTGGTATGGAATGTTATCATAGAGAGGTAGTATTCAGACCTCTAGGAGGACAGGAGTATAGATTTTTGGGGTCATGTGTGCACACCCCACCACAATTATTACCCACCATTCAGGCGAGGGTGTTGTTGCTAGAGGGTTGCCAGGGATATTTGGATTGTGTGAAGGAGGTATCAGAAGGGGAGTTGAGATTAGAGGATATTCTGGTAGTGAGGGATTTTTCTAGTGTATTCCCTAAGGATTTGTCAGGACTACCTCCTGATCGTGAGGTAGAATTTGTTATTAATCTAGTTTCGGGGACAACACTAATTTCTAAAGCGTCGTATAGAGTGGCACAGATAGAACTAAAAGAGTTGAAGGAACAGTTGCAGGAATTGTTGGATAAGGAATTTATCAGGCCCAGCGTGTCACCCTGGGGAGCACCAGTATTATTTGGGGAAGAGAAAGATGGGTTGATGAGAATGTGCATTGGCTACATAATTTCATATTTCCATAAGTTGGCCAAAATAGTGGAGACAGTTTAATCCTAAAATTAAGATGTCCATAAGAACGTAAGATACTAAGTGGGCAACAACTGGACTCCTATATTTTGTGGAAATTCTTTATTCCCTGGGAAGGGATGTTATCATCGTAACCTGAAAACAAACCTAAGAATATGTGTCATGGGCATCACATTGCCAAGTAACCTGAAGGATCTTGTGAATCAAATAACACCTAATAGAATCATCTTTAGCAACTTACTTAGAAGAAAAATCATAATGATACTCGGATCTTTAACAATCTGCTATCGAGAAGAAAAACCATGTATGCTAGGACCTGGAGCTTTATCTTTTTGCTATATCCTATGCATATCCTACTTGGTAATGGAACACCAATTTAACCGCTTAGGCATTGGCTCAGTTGGAATTTGATTCGTATACAGCTTAATTTGAAATCTTATGTGGTTATCGGCAGTTGATTGTGGCTTTTGAAGCCATTTTCAGAATCTAATCCTTCTACCATTAGCAACTCTCTAGTACAAATAAATGTCTCATTTTCCTTCCTAGTCCATTTTACACAAGATTTATGCTATCAGACAATGTCTGATCACTGATCATAGCTGACTAAACAACTTCAGTAATATTTTTATTCGTTACCAAAAACCAAGACACGTGTGTATTGCATATTTTTCCAGCCACTGGAGCAAGATCAGGTTTGGTTTTAGTCAGTATATCAGGACTTAGACTTGCTATAATTGCAATCTTTGTTTTTCATTGAGGATATTTTCCAACTATACTTTGATATTCAACGTTTACCAACATAGGCTAGAAGTGGAATCTTAAAACTGTTGGAAGCAAGAAAAATCTAGGAACCAATTTGGTAGGAAAATGATACCTTACCCTGATTTAAAAGTGTAAGCCTTTGTATTAGTTTGGCATTAAAAAAAAAAAAAAAAATTGGGTGATTAGAATTTCAGAGAATGTTTAGAAGTTCATATAATTTTTGCTTAAATGAATTACAAAGTTATGATGAGAGTTTGAAGTGCCTTTTATACAATTGATCTAATGGGTAAATGGTTGCACATCCTTGTCTGAGATGTCCCAGTAAGTATGGTTCTTGATAAGTATGAGTCACTATTGTAAGTTCTTTTTTTAAAGATGAGGCTAACCATTGGTGGTTATCTATTGATCATTCACCTAGTTGTTTGTTTTGAAAAGAAAATAGTACTCAAAGATCCAAATGGAGTGAAGGTTTTCTTTCCAACTAACAAGCTCTCATATTTGACATCTTGAGTGCTTGTGAAAGGATAGAATTTGGGCACATGTATGGGGTTTGTAGTAGCAATGAAAGAAATATACGAGTTAACCAATCCCAACTTCTTTACCCATAGGTGATAATTTTTTAGATATTCTTCCCATATAATTTATCGGGGCTACCTCCAAGAGTAGATTGAATTTAATATTGATTTGGTGTTAGAAACGAAGCCTATGTCGACTGCTTCATATAGAGTGACATTAAATAGACTAAGGCAACCTACGGTGCAACTAAAAGATTTCCTCGACAAGAAATTTGTTCAATCTAGTATATCATCATAGGTTGCACCTGTGTTATTCACTAAGAAACATCATGAGACTTTGAGGTTATGTATTAATGATTGGAAGTTGAATCACATTACATTAAGAATAGGTATCGACTTCTAGGGATTGGTGGATTATTTGATTAAGTGGTAAAATTCCAAAATTTTTGAAGAGTGATTTACAATTAAATTATCACTAATTAAGATTTACGAATTATACATCCCAAAGATAGAATTGAGTACACACTAAGGTCATTATAAGTTTCTGGTGTTACCAATTGGGGTTATCAATGCACCTTAGATTTTCATAGATATTATGAATCAAGTCATTCAACCATACCTGGATCAGTTTATTGTAATTTTTATGGGTATTTTTTGGAGTATTCAAAGACTCAAGAAGAGCATGAACAATATTTGGGATTAATTTTTCAAACATTATGAGAGCATTAGTTAAATGCTAAATAAGAAATGTGGGTTCTAAACAACTAATACAAAATTTTTGAGTCATGTCATAATCAAAGGATAATTATCTATTGATCATTCTAAGGTTCTGTTAGTGTTAAATTTTTGGAAGACTCGAGATGGAAATTAAAGTTGTTGAGTGTTAGTACTGAAGTAAAATGCATTAGAACATGATGTATAATCCATCAATTTATGTTAGTTATCAGTTCTAATGGACTTGTTTAAAAGATTAACTCAAAACTTATTGGGTTAATGATGGATTTTACTTGAGGTTGTATTCAACAAATTTTGAGGATGAAATTTTTATAAGGAGAGAAGAATGTAATGTAGAGACCCAAAGAATTATAGTAATTAAATAATAATAGGAATGAGAGAAAAAGGAATTTTAAAATGGGGTTTCAGTAGGGTCTCGTCGACGAGTGTAGAAGTGCTCATCGACAAGCAGGGCTCTTGGGCTCGTCAATGGGTACGCGTGTCTCATCGACGAGAACTTACCGATAGACTGTTTTTAGGGCCTAAAACTCGTTGATGAACCTACTTCATGGACTTGTCGACAAGGAGATGTGGCTTGTCGACGAGGCCACGTGGACAAGCATTCTATAAAAGAAAAAGAATCCATTTTCCTATGAGGGAAATATGCAGGATTTCTCTCTCTCTCTCTCTCTCTCTCTCTCTCTCTCTCTCTCTCTCTCTCTCTCTCTACCCGTCCCCCTCTGCCTTCTCTCTAGGTTTTTGGCTTGATTCTTCACCAGTTCGACGATCCAAAGCCGCCACACTACTCCTAGGAAGTTTCTCTTCATATTTGCAGAAGTAGATCGTTGGTTAGGCCAACATGGGCACCATCCCAAAATTTGGGTAAGTTGATTTTTTAAATTTTATTAAGATATTTGGTATTTCTGGATTGAGGAAAGGTATTGGATGAGTTTATACTGAAGTTTTATTGGAGAAAATGTAAATTTCAAGATATTAAGTTAGGAACACCACGAGTGTAATTTTGGAGTAATTGGTGAGCTTCTCAGTAGGCCAGGTAAGGGGATAAACTAAGTCAGTAATTTCATGAAATTATTTATTATTATTTAACTCTTATTTCTAGAAAAAAAAAATTATGTATGTTATAGAGCTGGGTTTGGAAATACAGCAGTTGTTAATAGGAAAATGATTTTAATAAATTTTAGCTGGGAATATGATTTTTGTGCAAATCTTATGATTAGAACATTATTTACTTTTGTGTGGCACGAGTATGAAATTCTATGATTTTATGTTATATCATAATATTATATTTTCAGAATAAGCATATTATCATTATTTTTAGGAAGATATTAAAAATGGTACAGGAACTATGTTTAAAGTATGATGTTGAAACAGTATGGGGATTCCAAAATTATGTATGTTAAAATATGCCGGCGTAAGGGCCGTGGTTTTACATGATATACTACGCCGGCATAAGGGTCGTGATTTTACATGTTATACTATGCCGGCACAAGGGTCGTGATTTACAAGATATAATATGTCAGCGTAAGGACCGTGGTTTACATGATATGATATGTAAAAGTTCATGAAAATATTATTATGACAGATATTATTATGAAATAGTTATGAATCATTATATGAAACTTAGTATATGTTATCAGAACCCGAATGGATTGATTTAGGCTTTCATGAAGCATGGTACCGTAACTATATGTTCACGATCATGTATATGTTAGTGCAACCATATCTCGTAAGGGACTGTGGGAGAATGACAGTCGATGTGGTTTTATGGTTGTACAGGCGTCCCTCTTGTAGTCCATACAAGGAGGGACAGACCCATCGTACTTACAGACTTATGTTGATCTAGCGTGGTCAACCAACCATTGTTAGGTCTTACCTTTGGGATACACAACCTAGTCATGTGGGGGTATGACATGACACTAGCCAGCTATCCATCCAGGGTATTATTTCATGTACAGTTATAAAATGATTTACATGTATAGAAACTTAGTATGTTATACCATGTTATGATAAATTATGTTTTATCCAGATATGATACAGACAGTTTTACCAAATATGATTTATGTACTATTACATATATAACACGAAAATACTCATCTTGCGACACACTGATGTTAGTTTATTTCCCTTATTGACAGGTGTCTCACCCCAGCTATATAAACATTTCAAGAAACCCAGATAGAAGAGTAGATAGAGCGCCACAGTGTTAGAGGTCGAATGTCCTACCCTATTAGAAGGGTAAGTCGTTATGCTAGTCTGATGGGATTTTTGGGTTATGACCCTAGGGCACCTTTTGGTCTTTTTAGGATGTGCATATAGATATATATATATATATGACAGGTTTGGTAAAACTCTGGTATTGTGTTGGTTGGATGACTTGATATGTATATGATTTGTGTTTTCCGGTCTTTAGGTATCTACCTTAATATATAATGACAATATACGAACTCCTCAGGCCTGCCAACGTATATCGTGATTACATCTAGGCAATATAACAAACTCCTCAGGTCTGCCAATGTTATATTGTGATACACATGAATAACCACACAAAATAACCCATACACACACATCGCATTGTCCATCACACAATAATCTCAAGCAGCCAGTATTCACAACCAAATTATTATTCACAAGTAAATTGTACTCACAACTAGTCAATGTTCACAATCCAACAGTATATTTCATCATTCGGTACTCACAACAGTCAACTAAATTATAAAAATTGTATGTCTGCCACACAATTTTGTCCCATATATATTATATATCAAAAGTCATCATTTTTCCAAATGCCTAGCTGTTCAGATAAATCATATCTATCTATATATATATATATATATATATTTTTGTATACTCGAATTAACCAGTTTACTATAATTAATTCCCTTTACCTGGTTTCCTAGATTATGCCCCAAAGATCCCAAACGATGTCCGCGGTACTCACCTGAACCGTAATTCAAAAACCCAAGTTTATCAACTCAAATCTCAATAAAACACTATTTTATCATTCCTTAGGCCCTATATACTCCATATTAATAATAAAACTTAAAAATACCGTACTTACCTTGATTTTTGGAATGGTACCCCAGAACCCCAAACTAGAAATTCGCTTCACCTAAGATGCAGAGAATCTTCCCAAGAACCCCATGGTAGTTCCCGATCGTCAATCCTGGCTAAATTGGAATGAAAATCGAAGAAAAATGAGGGAAGGGCCGTAGGGTTTTTAGTGAGAGAGAGAAAGAGAGAGAGAGTTTTTTTTTATGTTTACATTTGAACTCTCGGTTTCCTTTATAAATTTCAATACTACTGAGAAAAACATCACCAATTTTCTCTGCTTCTTGGAAAACCGTCGCCGATTTTCTATTTAACCGGCCTGCTTTTCACCGTTTACCCTGTTACTGACCCTTGGTAAAACCCCAAAACCTATTGAGCCTATAGGTCATACCCTGTTTTGATTATGACATATACTCAGGTATTTAATGTCTGTCGATTTGATGTGCAGGTTTATCTTGGCAATATCATATGATGGCACTCGGAGACCCGCAGGAAAATGAAGATCATAGTTGAATATTCATTGTTGTAATTTATATTAAGTTTAATTCGAGTCTGTAATATTTAAATAGGAATGGTTTATAATAATTGGTGCATATCTTGCATATAGAACTTATAAGCTCAAGACCATAAATGAACCTTAGGGAACACCCTTCAGTTGACCGAAGATCGACCGACGCCAAATTTTTGAGGTTAATTCCCAAATGCCTTAAATTGACCTTAGGACCCAAATATCAATATGAAAAAGTTTCCTATTGCATTAAATATAAACATCATATGCATAGGTTTAAGGTATAGGGGACTTAGAATCGAAATGCACTTAAAATGCTTGTTCAGTCGACCGTACTTCACAAGTACATATTTGTCGGTCAACTGAATCGGTGACTGGGTCAACTATTTGACCACTACCCGATCGACCAAACACGACTTAGTTTATTCTACCCGGTCGCCCAAAATTCCTCCGAGTCAACCATTTGACCATACGATCGACAGAGCTCAAATCGTAAGCCAACGCCCTGGTCGACCAAGTTCCCACGTGTTTCTAGCCAACGATCTGGTCGACCGAACTACTTAGTTCAAAACCTCACGGTCAATCGAACCACGCGGAAAAGAAAAATTACCTTGGAACCTTGTTGACTAGTCGACCGCATTTTTAGTTCAAATCCTTCCCGATCGACCAAACTTGCACACTTGGTCAACCTAACCTTGCCTTCGGTCGACCGGTGCTCTCAGGTTGTCCTATTATTTTTATCACAATTAAAATATTTAAACAAGGTTAATTGGAATAATATGATTTAAAATAATTATAATAATACCCTATATGTCCCCAACGACTATAATTCTTCCCATTTCTATATATAACCTTTCATTTGAAAAATTAAGGTGTGATTAGGGATTTAGATTAGCAAAATTTTCTGAAAATTTTATTGCACAAAATCTTCCCTACTTCCATTATCACGCCTCGAACCCATAGATGGGTCCCGAGTGTGAATATAGTAATCTAACCTGTCTCTGTATCATATAAAACATACATGATACAATACCAAGAGAGGGTCCGACCCTGTGGGGTACACGGATGCCCTTACAATCATAAACATACACATCCATACTCACCAGATACATAGCAGAATATAGTCTTTCTATTCATATACAGTATCATACCAGAGTCTATACAAAGTTAGGATATACATTCCCATAATTACAAAACATGCCCCGGGTGTCAACAAAACCATCACGACAACCCGGATACAAAACTCGTACCTAAACAGGCACTAATAGCAGCTAACGACACCCTTGCTTCCAAATGCTAGGATGCTAATTATGGCTACCCGATGGACTTGAAAAACATTTGTACGTACATTCGGGGTGAGACACGTCTCAGTAAGGAAGAAAGTGGGTTATATCAGTGTGTGGCATACCGGTGTTATTTTACATAAAATATAACACCATATAATACGATACAGTTCAAAACATTTCATACAGTTCCATACAGTTCCAGTATTTTCACAATTCCATTCCAGTACATACGATACCCAAAACATACGGTCAATGTCGTCACATGAATACGCAACTATGCTATAAAACTCAAAGCTTCACAGCTACATTGCCAATACGATGTATCTCACACTAATACGCAACTACTCCATGAAACCCGAAGTTTCACGGCGATTACATTGCCAATACAATGTAACTCACACCCCTCAATGACCAGCCGAGATACAAGTGATATTTCACACTCTCAGATATAGAGTCGGACACTCTCACCCACGGTTTTGACACCGGTACATGGCATAGCGTATGGTAATTAGCTGCCACATAGCTGTTTCGGTGTATGGTAATTAGTCGCCCCTAGCCGATTTCACAAAACCTAGAATCATTTTGGAACTCACATTTCTATACTCATCAGCGTACGGTAATTAGCTGCCACATAGTTGTTTTAAAAAATACCTGGAATAATTATATACAACCATACATACCACACTTATTTGGTTTACGGAAAATCATATCGTTTTCCAATTCAAGTATACAGTTTATACAAATATGGACAACAGTCATCTTAATAATACAATTTAAACAAAAAAACGGTTTTCCAATCAAAGCGGAGATGATATCTGAAATCCCCAAATTTTCCCAAAAACTATAACCCGAAAATCCCGTATTTTACCCGATAGATTTCCCTAAATAAGTTACCAAAACATACATATGACTGTAGCCTACAAGCTTACCGATCCCGATTTTGGAAAGTAACTGATGTAAACTAAATCCCCTTACCTTAACCTGAATTCCAATTACGAACTCTACGATCCCCAAAGCTATGAACCGAGACTCCAAAACCTACAAACCACAGTATGATACATGCTTACAATCCTTACTACTATACATATTCTGAAACAGAAACGAAAACTGAGTCTCACCTCGATTTTGGCTCGAAACCCAAAACTGCTCGAAACAAGATTCCGATCCACTAGAAATGTAGAGAATCTTTCCCTGATCCTTGCAGTAACGTTAGATTTATGAATCAAGCGATGAACGGCGAAGAAATCAAAAGAGAGAGAGAGAGAGAGAGAGAGAGAGAGAGAGAGAGAGAGAGCTTCGAGTTCTAGAGACAGAGGGAGAGATTTTTAAGCTAACTTAACTTGGAAGCAACTCATTTGGATATTTATAGCCCTTTGATTTGGGTGGATTCATTGACGAATTGGCGTCCTCGTCGACAAGTCCGCCATTACCTTCATCGACGAGACGATGGCCTCGTCGACGAGCCGAGGTTCCAGATTTTTCAAAAATCCCTCGGGATCTCCTCATCGACGAGACACTAAATTTAGTCGCCTAGAACAGAAGGGACTTCGTCGACGAACTCTGGCTTCATCGATGAAGTTTGCCCAAATTACTACTTTACCCCTTTTCGAATATTAAATTCATATATCATGGTTCAGGTTCTTACAACCTCCCCTCCTTACAAAAATTCGTCCTTGAAATTTGCAATCTCTCATTACGAACACATTCCTACTATTGAATACATACACACTCTGAAATGAATCAAAGGCCATTTATACGCAGCCCCGTTACGATACATACATACTCTAAGAAGGATCGGCGGCCATTTATACGTAGTCCCGTCACAATACATACATACTCTAAGAAGGACCGATGGCTATTTATACGCAGCCCCGTCACAATACATACATACACTAAGAAGAACCGGCAGCCATTTATACGCAGCCCCGTTACGATACATACATACTCTAAGAAGGATCGGCAGCCATTTATATGCAGCCCCGTCACAATACATACATACACTAAGAAGAACCACGCAGCCCCGTCATAATACATACATACACTAAGAAGAACTGGTGGCCATTTATACGCAGCCCCGTTACGATACATACATACTCTAAGGAGGACCAGTGGCCATTTATATGCAGCCCTGTTACGATACATACATATATACATACATTCCTTCACTTATGGCGGAGGAATACCGTGGTTACATACATACATGGCCTCGGGAGCTCATAATACAATAGGACTCTCCCAGAGACTAACCATATAATACTAATACGATAATAGAGTATTACATACATACATACATACCCATACCGACTCTGTTATCATGACTACTACTCAGAACAACTGCGAACACTTCTTGCATATTTCTGCCTCTAGTTCCCAAGAAGCTTCCTCAACTGCGTGATTCCGCCACAATACCTTTACTAACGGTATTTCCTTGGCACACAACTTTTGAACCTTTCAGTCCAGAATCTAAACTAGTACTTCCTCATACATCAAAGTATCCTCAAGTTCCAAAGATTCGTAACTAATAACATACGACGGATCTGACACATACCTCCTCAACATGGATATGTAAAATACATCATGGATCCTTGAGAGACGTAGGGGAAAGTGCAATCTGATAGGCTACTGGACCCACTCGTTCGAGAATATCAAACGGTCTGATATACCTCAAGCTCAACTTGCCCTTCTTCCCAAATCTCATCACTCCCTTCATTGGAGCGATTCTAAGGAATACCTTACCCCCACCTCGAACTCTAATTCACAACAGCGAACATCTGCATAACTCTTCTGTCGAATCTAAGCTGATCTCCCAGATCAAACCCACCTTCTTAAACGCCTGCTGTACGAGTTCAGGTCCTAAAACCTGATGTTCACCAACCTCATCTCAATACAAAGGAGATTGACACCTCCGACCATATAGAGCCTCGAACGGTACCGTCCCGATACTAGCCTGGAAGCTATTATTATAGGCAAACTCTACCAATGGCAGAAACTGAATCCAACTACCACCAAAGTCTAATACACAAGTTCGTAACATATCCTCCAAGATCTGTATCGTACTCTCCGACTGTCCATCAGTCTGGGGGTGGAACGTTGTACTAAAGGTAAGCTTCGTCTCTAGTGCTTCATGCAAGCTCTTTCAGAATCAAGAAGTAAACCTTGGATCTCAATCTGAAACAATGGACATCGGCACTCCATACATTCTCACTATCTCATGCACATATAGGTCCGCTAGCCTACTCAAAAGGTAGCTAACCTTCATCGGTACAAAGTGAGCAGATTTTGTCAACCTATCCACGATTACCCAAATAGCATTCTGCCCATGAAGTGCTGACGGTAATCCGGTAACAAAATCAATGGAAATGTGCTTCTATTTCCACACCGAAATAGGCAAAGGCTGCAATGGCCCTGTCGGCCTCTGATGTTCAACTTTCACCTGCTGACACATCAGATACTTCTCCACGAATCGAGCAATCTCTCTCTTCATACCTGATGCGAACCTCAAACGACATGCGTTGAGACCCAGCAAACAAAGTTGGAATGCTTGCCCAAGAAAGCTAAAATTCAGATTTTTGGATAGATATGAATGGTAGACCTCGACCCGTTGTTTACGACAAACAAGAACTTTGGTATATACGACCTCAACCCGTTGTTTAGTGCGAAACACGAACCTTGGTATAAGGAAGACGCCACAAACGGTGGTGGAAAGCCGTTTGATAAGTCATTGGTGAACGCCACGGGAAATCCCGATAAGTTCGAAAAGTTCTTCAAAAGAACCAAGAAGAAACAAAGCCTCAAAGCCTCACATTTTTATTCTCTTCTTTTCCTTCTTACAATGGTGAGATATATATAGCTAATATGGGAGACAAGGACATTAACCACTTAACAATTCCCACACAAACATGGGAGACAAGAACATTAATACTTAGCAATTCCCATACAAACATGGGAGACAAAAACATTAAATATACCAACTTACTAGACACATTAATGACTCTCACAACTTACTAAAAACCTATGCAAGCTAAGTTGCCTTGCAATACACTTTTAAGTCAAATCCCATATTTGAATTAACACAGCCATTAAGCAAGATTAGCTCCATCACAAAGTTGAATTAAGTTAAGTAAGTCTTCATCTTTCTTTGGGCCATGCTTGGAGTGCCCCATTTTTGAATAAGCCCAAATATCTTGAATCAGCCCGTGAAGTATTTCTTTGATCTTCTTGGATCTCGCTCTGATGATAGCCCCAACTGAAACATATTATGGATCCTTCCATGGTGCTTATTGATTCTCATCATTTACTTCACCAAAAGAACTCGCGCAAATCCCGATACATCTTCGTACTACCTGGATGTACCGTATACAAAGAATGATATGCGTCCTCCAGAATCGTCCTTTTGATCTCTTCGTTTCGAACCCACAACCTAGTCCCAAACCTCAACACACCTCTGTCAAAGATGTTAAAATCCGCAACCAATCCCTGCTACAATTTCTCCACAATCTCTTCTAACTCTGCATCATTAGCCTGCGCAGCTTTAATACGCTCAAACAAGGTCGACTGGATCACCAAGCTAGAAATGAAAGCTTGATGATCACTAGACACCAACTCAATGCCAAGGCTTTCCAGATCCTGCCAGATATTATGCCGAGCTACAACTATAGATACTGCTGCATGCTCTGACTTCCGACTCAATGCATCAGCTAGCACATTAGCCTTCCCCGAGTGATAACTGATTGTGCAATCGTAATTCTTGATCAACTCTAGCCACTGCCGGCTCTACCTCATATTCATCTCCTTCTACATGAAAAATTACCTGAGGCTTTTGTGATCAGTGAAAATCTCACACTGAACACCGTACAGGTAGTGTCGCCAGATCTTTAGAGCATAAACAACAGCAGCTAACTCTAGGTCATGTGTAGGGTAATTCTTCTCATACTCCTTAAGTTATTGAGCAGCATAAGCTACTACTTTACCTTATTGCATAAGCACACATCCCAAACCCTTTAGGGACGCGTCACTATAGATCACAAAACCCTCATCCCCCGAAGGAATGGTCAATACTGGAGCAGTAACCAACCGGTGCTTCAACTCAAGAAAGCACTGCTCGCAATCAATAGTCCAGTCAAACTTCACCCCCCCCCCCCACTTGGTCAATTGTGTCAGAGGTCCAGACAAATTAGAGAAACCCTCTATGAACCGACGATAATTACCCGCCAGTCCCAGAAAACTCTGAACCTCCTTCACACTCTTTGGTCTCGCCCAGTTGACCACAGCTTCAATCTTTCTAGGATCAACTGAGATACCACACTTAGACACCACATGGCCTAAGAACGTGACCTAATTCAACCAGAATTCACACTTCTTCAGCTTGGCATACAGCTTCCTCTCTCGCAAAATCCGTAATACCAACCTCATATGGTTTTTATGCTCTCCAGACTCCTCAAATATACGAGAATGTCGTCGATAAACACCACTACGAACTGGTCCAGGTACTCATGTAAAACCATGTTCATCAGATCCATGAACACTGTCGAGGCATTCGTCAGACCAAATGACATAACCAAGAACTCATAGTGGCTATATCTGGTTCGTAAAGTAGTCTTTGCTACATCCTCAGATCTAACCCACACCTGATGATACCCTGACCATAGGTCGATCTTCGAAAAGACCTGTGTTCCTACACCTGGTCGAAGAGATCATCAATACGAAGCAATGGATAACGGTTCTTCACCGTCACCTTGTTAATCTCACGATAATCAATGCACATACGCATCAACCCGTCCTTCTTCTTCACAAAAAAGACTAGAGCTCCCTAGGGCGAAACACTCGATCGAATAAAACCCTGATCCAGTAGTACCTGCAACTGCTCCTTAAACTCTCGAAGTTCTGCTGAAGCCGTCCAGTACAGAGCTTTAGAGATTGGTGCCTTTCCAGGAAGCAACTCTATCGCAAACTTCACCTCACGATCCGGAGGTAAACCAAGTAAATCAGTAGGAAACACATCCAAAAACTCGTTGACTACCCGAATATCCTCGAGTCTCAACTCATCTTGCGGTGGTTCCTTCACACAAGTTAAGTACCCCTGACACTCCTCCAAGAGTAGCCTCCTCGCCTGGAATGCTGATAGAACCTATGGCATCGAACGCACACACGATCCTACGAACTCGTACTCCTGCTCCCTAAGAGTCTGAACACTACTACCTTCCTACGACAATCAATCACCACAAAACTGGAGAATAGCCAATCCATCCCTAGTATGACGTCAAAACCATACATGTCGTATACTACAAGATTCGCTGGTAGCAGTCTCTCCTGAATTACAACTGGGCAGTTTCCTAACATCTTACTACAGATCATTACATTCCCAGTTGGCGTAGCCACAGAAAACTTCTCATCCATCACACAGGTTTCATCCCCACACAAATTCACAAAACTAGTAGAAATTAATGAATGGGTTGCCCCCGAATCAAATAAAATGGTAGCTGAATTTGAAAGCAAAGACATGGTACCTGTCACCATGTTCCCAGTGTGTTCTACATCTGCTGGAGTCAGTGAATATACCCTCGTCAGAGCCGTGGTTTCCTGGTAGTTCCCCCGAGGCATCTTATTACTCCCACGGTTCTAGCTCTGTGCAGGTGTATCTCCCCTCAGTGCCTGACAGCTTTGTGACATATGGTCCGGCTTGCCATAATTGTAGCAATTACCCCAGAACGGCTGACACTTTCCATCATGTCATTTACAGCATTTGGCGCACGGTGCGGAGGATGGATCCCCCTGATAACTCTATCGCTCGGTATTCTGTCGATAACTTGAACTATAGTTCTTCTTCTTCTTCCACTGTCCCTACTGAGGACCAAACTGAGAACCAGAAGAAACTGACCTCTTCCTCTGTTCCTGCACCACCTCATCACCCCGAAGGTCGATCTCAACTATGGTGGCTTTATCCACCAAGACAGAGAACTCACGGATCTACAGCATCCCCACAAGACGGAGGATGTCTTTTCTTAGACCCCTCTTGAACCTACGAGCCTTCTCGTGCTCATTAAGAACCAAGTACGATGCAAACCGAGATAACTTGATAAATATGGTGACATACCTCTGCGCCATCAGAGTTCCCTGCGTCAGGCCCAAGAACTCATCGGCCTTCACATCCCGAGTGGAGATCGAAAAGTATCTCTCAAAAAATACCTCCTTGAAGCAGCCCCACGTCATACCAAATGGACCAGCTCTCTGCCTCTCAAGCAAACTCACCACAGTCCACCAACGCCCTGCCTCCCCAGTCAGCTGGAAGGTAG
Source organism: Malania oleifera (assembly GCF_029873635.1). Classification (NCBI taxonomy): domain Eukaryota; kingdom Viridiplantae; phylum Streptophyta; class Magnoliopsida; order Santalales; family Ximeniaceae; genus Malania; species Malania oleifera. The sequence continues at coordinate 68,439,536 of NC_080425.1, read as the reverse complement.
CGTATAAGACCATCTGCCTCTCAATGTAGTGGAGGACTTCCAAAATCCCCTCGGTCTTCACGACCTTGTCCTCCGCCACTATCGGATCAGGTCCTCCTGTAAATGTTATAGGGTGTATGCATGTGAACCTCTCGGTGGTACACCCCACATTAGTAGGAGAGCATTTGTGTCTCCTAACACTCCGCCCGATCTCTCGGATAACCTGCCTCGCAAAACCATGAGACACAAAAGGAGACTCATCACTTGCCGTCTCCTCGAAGCCACTCTCTAAGTTATTATCCTTGGGCTCTATTCTGAAAATAATAGGAATCGGTTAGAATTCCTATATCATACACAGTTAACACAATCAAACACCTAATCATGTTAACTACCAATCCCACGGGTCTAGGCCTATCCCGTCACACTGACATGAATCCATCAATGGTTTGCCATGATCTTTTTGAAATCGTCATTCCAGGAAAAACACAGAACACCGCCAATGAGTCCCCGTCTAGAAAAAACACAAACCTCGACCTACACTACCCATTTCCTATATCATATACTCTGGTATGTACACATCAATACATCTAACCAAGTCTACAAGACCTAACAACTTGGTTAACTTTGATACCAAGTTGTCACGCCCCGAACCCATAGATGGGTCCCGAGTGTGAATATAGTAACCTAACATGTCTCTGTATCAAATAAAACATACATGATACAATACCAAGAGAAGGTCCGACCCCGTGGGGTACACGGATGCCCTTACAATCATAAACATACACATCTATACTCACCAGATACACAGCAGAATACATTCTTTCTATTCATATACAGTACCATACCAAAGTCTATACAAAGCTAGGATATACATTCCCATAATTACAAAACATACCCTTGGTGTTAAAAAAAACCATCATGACAACCCGGATACAAAACTCGTACCTAAACAGGCACTAACAGCAGCTAACGACACCGCCACTTCCAAATGCTAGGATGCTAATTACGGCTACCCGATGGACCTGAAAAATATTTGTACGTACATTCGGGGTGAGACACCTCTCAGTAAGGAAGAAAGCAGGTTATATCAGTGTGTGGCATACCAGTGTTATTTTACGTAGAATATAACACCATACAATATGATACAGTTCAAAACATTTCATACAGTTCCATACAGTTCCAATATTTTCACAATTCCATTCCAATACATACGATACCCAAAACATACGATCGGTGTCGCCACACTAATACGCAACTACGCTATGAAACCCGAAACTTCACAGCGATTACATTGCCAATACGATGTAGCTCACACTAATACGCAACTACTCCATTAATGTCGAAGCTTCACAGTGATTACATTGCCAATACAGTGTTGCTCACACCCCTTGGTGACCAGCCAGGATACAAGTGATATTTCACACCCTCGGATATAGAGTCGGACACTCTCGCCCATGGTTTTGACACCAGTACATGGAGCAGCGTATGGTAATTAGCCGCCACATAGCTATTTTGGCGTACGGTAATTAGCCACCCCTAGCCAATTTCAAAAAACCTAGAATCATTTTGGAACTCACGTTCCTATACTCATCAGCGTACGGTAATTAGCTGCCACATAATTGTTTTAAAAAATACCTAAAACAATTACATACAACCATATATACCACACTTATTTGGTTTACGGCAAATCATATCGTTTTCCAATTCAAGTTTACAGTTTATACATATATGGATAATAGTCATCTCAATAATACAATTTAAACAAAACAAACAGTTTTCCAATCAAAGCAGAGATAATACCCAAAATCCCCAAATTTTCTCGAAAACTATAACCCAAAAATCCGTATTTTACCCAATAGATTTCCCCAAATAAGTTACCAAAACATACATATGATCGTAACCTACAAGCTTACCAATTCCGATTTCGAAAAGTAACTGATATAAACTAAATCCCCTTACCTTAACTCGAATTCCAACTACGAACTCTACGGTCCCCAAAACTACGAACCGAGACTCCAAAACCTACAAACCATAGTACGATACATGCTTACAATCCTTACTACTATACATATTATGAAACAGAAACGAAAACCGAGTCTTACCTCGATTTTGGCCCAAAACTCGAAACTGCTCGAAACGAGATTCCAATCCGTTAGAAATGTAGAGAATCCTTCCCTGATCCTCACAATAACATTGGATTTATGAATCAGATGACGAACGGCAAATAAATCAAGAGAGAGAGAGAGAGAGAGCTTCGAGTTCTAGAGAGAGAGGGAGAGATTTTTAAGCTAACTTAGCTTTGAAAGCAACTCATTTGGATATTTATAGCCCTTCGACTCGAGCGGATTCGTTGACGAATTGGCATCCTCGTCGATGAGTCTGCCATTACCTTTGTCGATGAGACGGTGGCCTCGTCGACGAGCCGAGGTTCCATATTTTCCAAAAATCCCTTGGGATCTCCTCGTCGACGAGACACTGAATTTCATCACCGAGAACAGAAGGGACTTCGTCGACGAACTCTGGCTTCATCGACAAAGCTTGCCCAAATTACTACTTTACCCCTTTTCGAATATTAAATCCATATATCATGGTTCAAGTTTTTACATCCATATTCTCCATACTCAAAGTAATATACTCTTCCATTGATCATTCTATTGCAAAACCCTTTTGAGAGAGAGTATTATGAGTTGTTCCATATAGTTTTTACGTGCTTATACTCTCATATAAGTGCATTGATTTTTTATTTTAGTGAGAGTAAGCCTAGAGGTGTTCCTAGTGATTTGATTCATAAATTCATTTGTGGGAAACCTTCTTAAGCTTGCGAGTCTTTGCATCTCATTGCAAGACTCAAAAGCTTGTCTTGTGTTGTGTGGAAAAATATTTTAAAGGCTTGTTTTTCAAAAATATATCTTGTGCTTGAACTTTTGAAAATCTTGTTTGAGATATTTGAATTTCATATTGAAGGTTAAGCAAGGATTTTTCCAACGATTTAATTTGATGAATCTTGTGTGGGAAAAATCCTATAGCTAAGTGGATCTTTGTATTGTTATTGCAAGACTCATTTGGGCTTGTATTTTGTGTGTGCAAAAATCTCTTTACTAGATTATTTTTAAATATCTCCTTATACTTGAATATTGAGAAAGTATTGTTTAGAGATATTTAGAACACCTTTGGTAGTAATCTTTGAAACCCTAAGCTTGTGATTGAGATATAGCGTTACATAGTTTCAAAGATAGTTCTAGAATATACTCTTGTGCTTGATTAGATAAAATAATTATTCTGAGTGTTGATTGCATACGTAGAGCACCGAACTTATAGTTCATACATTCTTGAGGTGCACTAATTGATTGATTATACTGTGCTTAGTGGTACATATTCTGCTTAGTGTAAGAAGCATATTTTCGTGTACTCAAAAATTTGTATTTCACATTTGTTGTATTCCAGGAACGGGCCTGTAAAGGGAGACTGGCCCTAGTAAATAGTCCCAGATTGGCTTAGACTCGATTAGGAAAGCTAGGTGCGCCATCCTCGTAAGGAGTGTTGGTTAAGGTCAGCCCCTTGAATTGACTTGGTTGCAATCGGTGTCGCTCCACCCGTTAAGTGAGATTTAGTGGAATCATCGGGCTTGCGAACTAGAGGTGGGGATGTAGGTAGTATTGGCCAAACCCCGATAACACGTGTGTCTATTTATATTTTCGCACTTTATATTTACCGCGCATGTATGTTATATTGTGAATGTTGTGCATGATTTAATTTTTGTATATCATTATCTGTGCAATTAGTGTATAATTAGAAAGAACCTAGGTTGTGTTATACGTGTATCTCGTTTAACCTAGGAGATAAATTTAAAAATTTCAATTCACCCCCTCCCCCCACTTGGGAATACACCAAAGCTAACAATTGGTATCAGAGTCTCATTGCACTAGACTTAAATGTTTTTGCAAAAATATCGCAATGGCTCAATTTGGTGTATCTCCATTCGGTGAGGGATAGTTATCTTCTAGTCCTCCATTGTTTTGTGGTGTCGATTACACCACCTGGAAAATTAGGATGAGCATATTTATAAAATCAATGGATTAGATGGCCTGGTGGGTGATTGTTAATGGGATTCGTATGTCCCTAAATGAAAATGATATAAGGTTAATGCATGTGAATTCATATGCCATGGACTTATTATACTATGCTTTAGATTCTAATATTCTACTTGAGATTATGGTATGTCATAGTGCACAAGAAATCTGGGATGAACTAGAAAAAAAAAAATATGAAGAATCCCAGGAGAAGGAGATTGTAACTCCTCTGAATGCTCCAAGCTCAAATGATCAGGAGGAGATAAATCATGAGCTTGAAATCAACGATGAGGTATATGATATTCACTCTAGTTTGTTTGATGATTCTTGTGCTGAATGCTGTGTTGTGTCATGTATTGAATCATCTGTTGATAATACTATTAATGATGCACACGATGATTCTCGTGGAAAATATTGCAATATATTGTATGTTGAATCATCTGTCAAACCTTGTGATACTACTGTAAATAATTCATGCGATGTTTATTGTGGAAAATTTTGTGATGAATCATATGTTGAAGTTTATGATGAAAGCATGCCCTTGAACTAAGAGCTAGAATGTACTTTATTTAAAATGCATAAACTTCTAGTTAGGATGTCTAAGCAGAAAACAATCTTGAAAAATGAGAATAAATGGATAGAAAATCAATTAGATGAATTAAAAGATTATCATGCTATTCTAGGGAAGAAAAAGATTAAGAAGATATTGAATATTAACTGCTTGGAAGAAAATGAAAAGAATAATCATAATAAACCCTTAGGAATTAAAAGGAAAATTCTATTCAAAAAGGGTTCAAACTTAATTCATATTTCCCATAGTCTTGCCTCATCAAGCAAAAAGAATTTAAATAAGCATAATTTTTCACGTATATACAAAATATGCTTATTTCATAAAAGAAAAGGGCACGTGTGGTTTAACTGTCTACTTAGAAGTGCCAGAGGCTTGAGTAAAGAGATGATAGGGGTTGTCATGATAGCAAACCCAATAGGAGTTGAGGAAGGATGGTTTCAATAGAAATTGCACAATTATTTAATTCTTCCTTAGTTCCTAGGTTTAGGGGGATGTGATGACTGTAGGTTTGGAAAGTGTCTGTTGCTTAAATGAAAATCTTAGTATAAGCACTCACTAAACACTATCTTGTTATACTAAGAACCTTTATCCACTTCCAAATGGACATGACATCTATGTCTAGTACTTAATTCTAAATGCTTAACCCATGCTAACATGAAAATCACAAAGTTAAGCAATTGTTGTCCATTGCACAAAATTGAGTGTTAGGGTTCTTATCACTATACCCTAAACTCACTTTTGAATATGAAAAGCCTAAATCAAAATCAAGTTATCACTCTAGGCTTAAAGCATTATTGATCATAAATGACTAATATATATTGAGTGTTTCTCATAGATATAACCAAATTAGAGGCATCCACTAGGGGATTGGTCCCTTTGAGTTTAAATTGTAAATCCTTTAGTTTTGGTTTAATCGCTTCGTTGGAAATCTTTACCAAACCACAATCATATCAGGTATTTATTCATCCGTTCCTTGGCTTGTATCCTTGTTCCAAATTGTGATAATATCTAAAATATACTTTCCAATCACCAAAGAGCATTGTTCACAACATTCACATATCCTATATACTCTTTGCCCAAGCATGGATATGATTACCATCACAGAAAATATTTTGAAAAATATCCTGTCTATCCTAAATACTCTTCTGTACCCATTAGTGATTTAAATTTTCAAAGAGTATTTATTTATCTTCCCTTCACAAGCTCTCAAATCATTAATTTATATCCTTTAGAGCTTTATGTACTTAGAGATGAGTTGAATGGCTAATATGATCGCCTATGTCTCAATCTAGATGAATGTATAAAATTCAAGTAGACCTATGCAAGTGCAACTTTAAGTCGAAAGCCATTCTAGCTCAAGCCTCTCTTACGTATTGAAATATTATAAGATATGGTCTGCCTACGTCCCCGCCTCTAGCTCGCAAGTCCGAAGATTCCACTAAAGCTCACTTAACGAGGACGTAGGCAATATTGGTCGAACCCCGATAACATATCGTGTGTCTATTTATATTTCTACACTTTATATTTACCGCATATGTGTAGACACCCTATTTTTGCCCTAGCCAAATAGAACAAGGGTCCCCTCTTATTATTTTCTTATTATTATTATTATTATTATTATTATTATTATTATTATTATTATTATTATTATTATTATTATTTTCCTATATTATTAGTACTTTACTATTATTTTGCTAGTATTTTTATTATCATTATTATTATTATTTTCCATTTTTATTATTATTACTAGTACTTTTATTATCTTTATTTTATTTTTACTTTACTATAATTATTTTTATTTTTCATTTATTATATTGTTTTTGATATATTATTATTATTATTATTATTATTAGCATTAGTATCTTATTTTGGCTATTATTATTTTTATTATTTTTAGTAATGTTATCATTATTATTATATTAGTATTATTACTTTATTAATATTATTATTATTATTATTTTACCAATAGTATCTTAATTTTTATTTTTACTATAATTATTTATTATTATTTACTATTAGTAGTAGTATTATTATTATTATTACCTTATAGATACTAATATTATTATGATAATTATTATTATTATTATTTCCATTTTCATTATTACCATAAGAATAAAAGCATAAAAAAAAAGAAAAAAAGAAAAAAAAATCAAAGAAAGGAAGTTTTTTTTATTAGGGTTTTCAAATTTTTTTTATATAAGAGCCGGAGGGGTAGGGGTGCAGCACAGCGCAGACCAAAAATTTTTTTCCATCTTCTGCTCCACCCCGAATTGTTCTCTGCTTCCTTGGTTTCTCTTTTCTCCATTCACAGCCGCCCCTCTGGAACTCCACACCAATAGGCCACACAGCCACCCAAAGACCCGAGCACACTAGCAGGTAGTTCTAGCAGGTCCCGAGCGTCTCTCTACAACTCCTAACTCCAGCCCAGCCTTCACTCCAGCAGAGCACGGCCCTGCTGCAACGAAGCCACCACCATCGACAGCGCTAGACCCGACAGCACCAGCCACGGCCGAGACGCCCACTACCAACGACCAAAGCTCCGCCTCCAGCCACCATGAGCACCAGCAGCGGCCACCAGATCTCCGTAACGGCTCCCAGCACGTTGTCTCCGTCGCCGTCATCTACGCCTCTTGCCGTCGCTGTCACCCGAACCGTCCACACCAGCAACCACCATCGGCAGCGCCAACATCGACAAACCCAGCGGCCATTTGGCAACCACGACGTCATAGAAGACTCCGGCGATCCATACTCAGTCCTGATGGTGAGTCTTCTGCCCCTCTGCATGCAAACACGTCAACACACACACACGGACACGTGATTCCATTTTATTTTATTCCATTTTATTTCTTTTTTTCTGTTTCTGTGCTAGTTTTGGATTGTATCAATATATAATATTTGGGTTTTTTTTTTTTTTTTATGCAGGTATATTTTGAGTTTTCTCCTTGTAATGTTTTTTTTAGTGTAATACATATTTAGTTTACATGTTTAACTCTTATGTTACACATTAAAATGTCTAGAATATAGTTGTAGGATTTTTATAAGTATAATAAAATTTGTTTAATGTATAAGTTTCTATTTTTGTTGTATTTAGTATTAAATTTCATATTAATCTTCGGGATTTCCTTATTTGAATTTTTAGGGTTTCCATTTTGCCACATATTGGTTTCCTAGTTCAACTATTTCTATATTATCACATATCTGTATTTATTGTTTCCATTTTGTTACACATTGATTTCTTTTTAAGGTTTGATTACTTCCTTATTATTGTTATTATTATTTATGATCAGATTAAAGTTGTATAGGGCTTGTATTGTTATTAATTATGATGTATACACATTATTCTAGCAGCATTTATTATTAGTAGTTATGTGCAATGATATATATATACATATTGGCAATGTTATTACTATAGTAGTATTATAAAATGTTATGGGTATTGTATTATTTTCTTTATTTATTTTTATACTATTTTATTTATTAATTATTTTTTTCAAAAAAACTATGAAAAGAACAAAAGAAGAGGAAATTAGAAAAAATTTGAAAAATATTTTTGACTTGACTTTCATTATTTGTCCTTTCGTTATTTAATTGTTCAAAATTCGAGATATATACAAAAATGTAAAATAAAATAGAAAAATCTGGAAAAATATTTTGAGACATGAAAATCATTTTTTTTTTTTTTTTCATCCCGAATAGGATCCAAAACCTCCCAAGCTAGTGTTTTCATACTTAGAAAAACTCTATAAGATTTCCAAATTTTGGGAGTGTATTTTGTACATTATTTTCAATTTTGTCCCTATGATTTTATTGCGGGGGTATGAGCCTTCGGGCTTCACGTACCTTAAGCTCTGAGGGAACATATATATATATATATATATATATATATATATATATATATATATATATGTATTTTTCATAGGTATTTATAAATTCACAAAAAGGAGTAATTTAAAAACTTATTAGATTAAGTTAGGGATAATTTCAAATTAATTAGGTACCGTTCGTAAGAACGGGAGCGTAGGGGGTGCTTGTACCTTCCCCTCGCGTAACCGAACTCCCTAACCTAACTCTGATAATGTAGACCTATTTTACCCCTAACGAGGTAGTCATCACGTGTTCTAACCACACTAAAGGTTAGTGGCGACTCCAACATTCATATTTTTCATTGAAAATTAAAATTGATTTTTATTTCGCCGCCCGGGGCACACACGCTCCCCGGGACGTCGCGATAGCTTGGCGACTCCGCTGGGGAAATTTAGAGAGTCGAGCCATTAATTAATTAGAAGTTATCCCAAGTTCAAATTTAATAAATCTTTTAATTACTCCTTATTTTGTGAATATTGTAATTTGTAAATAACTTTGATTAATTGTAAATATTTTACTTCCATAATTTGTAAATAGCCTCAATTAATTAAAAATATTTTTGTTTCCTAATTTTTTGAATAATAATTGTAGATATTTTGTTTCCAAATATTCTAAATAAGTGTATTAATTGTAGATATTTTGAATAAGCCGATTAATTATAGATATTTTGTATACTAATCGTAAATATTTTGTTTCCTTATTTTTTGTTTTTAAATTTTTTGAATCCACATATTAATTGCAGATATTATGTTTCCATATCTTTTGAATAAATATATTAATTGTAGATATCTTGTTTCCATATTCTTAATAGCATGTGAATAAATGTGGGGGTAGTGGGATTAGGTTAAAAAAATTGAATTCACACACTTTAACGCTCTATACCCGAGCTTTCCTTGTTAGGATTAAATAGGAGTGTTATAGCGTCAGTCCCTTCGTGGCAAAGCTTGATGGGACCCGCGAACCACTCCGCTCAGTGCGGGTTTTATCCGGACCCCTATGGGGGAGGATGAAATTCCAAACTGGGGACCTTTTATCAATAGGGTTAGAACCTACCCACACATGTTTGTACGTAGTTTTCCTTAACTAGGATAGAGCCATGAAGAACACCGTATATAAGTACTCACCCTGGGTCGGGACAGGAGCCACATCCTTCTCCATGTATAGTATATTATATATTTGTTGTGAGATACCTTGTATTGTACCATGCATTCTGTATCCATTTTAGACTTCCATACTACTTAGTCAGTATTCTGAAAAAGCCCAATAATGAGACGATGGCCCATCCTTTCAAAAGATGAAGAACTTGGCCCAAGCAGTTTAAAATATGGGTCGGCCCAACCATTTTCAAATAACTCAAGCCCAGTTCTTTAAAAACAAACTTGGGCCCGACCTCTTCCTAAGCAAAGATTCAGCCCAGGCCTAATTTTCAAAAAGGGTGAAACCCAAATTTCAAAAGTGGGCTTCGGCCCTATTATCCAAAAATATAGGCCAACATTTTTCTAAAATCCAAGCCCAAGTCATTTTAAAACTAGGGCCTGATCCCATCATTAAAAGCTTGAAGCCTATATTTTAAAATACTCAATGTCTAAGTGCATATCAAGGTCCATAAGCCTGCATTGAACAAATCCAACGGGTTGACTACCCTGGGTCAACCCCAAATTCATATCATAATTTGACCCTTCATAGTATCTAAGGTACATGGACCATCAACAAGGAAATGAACGGTTGAGTGAAGATTTGAAATGAAATCGTGGCCCATCAATGGTCATGTTAATCTTGAAATCTGTCATTAGTGGGATTTTTCCTAGAATGCTGACAAAGTAGTTAGTTAGGTTACATTGCATCCATGCAGTCATGCATAATTTCACACATAATCATGCACGATAGGTCACATGCATGTTCATATCTCTATTTGTATGAGTAATTGCACTAGTTACATCCATGCACAAACATTTATTGCATCCCATGGCTATGCATTAAATACTCACACATTCATGCCTTACATAATCATGCATTCAGTTCTAAAAAAGGAAGTTTTGGTCCGCAGCTCTCTCAAGGAAAGAAGTCGTTTGAGTAGCAAAAAGTAATAATTGAGACCACTACACATTAGTACAATACCCGAAGAAAGGCAAGAGAAATGAGCGAACAGCTAGAAAATAGGGTCCTGGGCATAGAACAAGGACAAGAGAAATTGATTGAAAAAATGAGCAAAATTATGGAATTGTTGATGAACAAAGGAAAAACGGTACAAAATGATTCCGAAACAGATATGAACCCTACTCATCCTCCAGGGTTTACCCTAGTTCATGGACAAATGTCGGCTCCGCCACCTGGCGTCATGGAGGGTTCGATGCCAAGTATACCTCCATTCATTCCTAATGTACCAGCACAGGGGTTCCCCGTGGTGGGGACTCCCCCATTAGTAGCTTCCAATCTGGGGATGAACAGATCTGAAACTGAACGTCGTTATGACGTACTAGAGGAGCGCCTGAAAGCTATTGAGGGATTCAATACATTCGACTCTGTAGATCCCAATGACCTATGCCTCATGCCAAAGGTCACCCTACCACCGAAATTCAAAATACCAGATTTTGAAAATTTTGATGGAACTCATTGTCCTCGAACTCACCTGTGCCTGTATTGCCAAAAAATGGCTGCACATACCGATAGTGAGAGGTTGATGATGCATTACTTTCAAGATAGCTTGACTGGAGCGGCTATCAGATGGTACATTCAGCAGGATCGAGCTCAAATCCGTACTTGGAAAGATTTGGCAAATTCATTTATAGCTCAATACCGCCATGTGATAGAAATGGCACCTGATTGTATGACCCTGCAAAGCATGCAAATGAAACCTAATGAAACATTCAGAGAATATGCATATAGATGGAGGGACATATCCATCCAAGTGAGCCCTCCAGTGGAATATAGGGAGGCTATCTCCCTATTCGTGAATACATTGAAAGATCCCTACTTTGGGCATCTCTTAGGAGCAACTCCCCATGACTTCATGGATATTGTTTCTACCAAAGAGAGAATCAAAACAGCCATCAAAGTCGGAAAAGCCAGAAGTAGTGGCGAAGAAACTGGTTCAGATAAGAAATGGACAAATAGGAAGAAGGATGATGAAACTCATATGATTCAAGGGCGACAGTACCAAAGAGGTCATAACCAAGGGTTTAGAAGAAATATTGTTAACCAGATAGCGCATACAGGCATAGGGTCTCAGTTTGTTCCCTATGGGCCTACGCTCACACAGAAAAATGTTCAGACGCAGAGATATGGTCCTAATAGGGTGGAACCAATTCCCATGTCCTATTCGGAATTGTTCCCCCAATTGCTCGAAAGAAGGCTCATTTCAACCATCCCTGGAGTAGCCGTACGACACCCCCTACCACAATGGTATGACCCGGATGCTAAGTGCGCGTATCACTCCAATTCTCCAGGTCACACCGTTAACCGTTGTTGGACATTTAAACACAAGGTACAATCATTGAGGGATGCCGGTTGGTTGGTCTTCGATGATAAGCAGCCAGGAATCCAGAGTGATCCCCTACCCAGTCACGGGAAAAGAAATGGTTAATATGTTGTACGAAGGACTGGGAGCCGAGGTCAGGCAAAAGAATATGTCAAGTTATGGATCCTAGAGTTCTCGTAAGGAACCCAAAGGGAGCAAAAGTACACAAGGGGCAAGTTTTTGATTATCTAGTTTGTTTCATGTGATGATGTCATTTTAATTCCCTATCTTCTGGCAGTCTGTCGACACTATTGTCTCGGACAATTTCCCTTTCATCAATAAATTGAATTATGCATATCACTTGTGCCCTGAGTTCAGTTGACCAAAAATTTGTTTGCTGATGTTTCGTGTAAAGATAAGGAAAATAATAATATCAATATTCATAAGCCAGAAAGTGATGTTAATTTTGAAAACCAAACACAGGAGGTGGAATCAAAAGAAGATAAAACAATTTTCCTCACCCTATGAAGACAGATGTTGTGAAGAAATAAAGAATCTCGAAGGAATTCAGTAAAATATATGTGCTGTGCCAAGAATTTCAAGTCAATTCACTATTCATGTTTTGATCAAATGATAGATGGTCATCTTTGTCTGACCAGTTATCCCTAAAAAGAACCAAATATTGATTTATCAATTGTTAACCAAGTTGAGCCTGAATGTTAAACTAGTCTTTTCTTAAAAGCTAGTTCACCAAAAAGTTAACCTGGGTTGGGTCTCCTAGCGTTTGGCAAGTCATATGAGACAACAATGGGCTATCGAAATGATGGCAGGCCATTTTTCTGCTACCCAAAAGAAATTCAAAGAAGAAATCTCTTGCAAGCCCTTTTGAGCCTGAAAAATTCATTTATTGATTAACCCGTCAAAGGACCACACCCCACACTGGGGCAGTTTAAAAGAAATCAGTCCCAAAGAATGTCCAAATAAAATGCTAAAAAAGTCCTTCACAAAAGGAAGAGCAAAAGTGCAGTAAAAAAGAATATGCAGGGAAGAGAAAGAAGAAGAAAAAGGAAAGAAAGAAAAATAAGGGACATACTACACATGTGATCCTTGACCAAATTACCCTTGATAAAATCGACGATTTTGAGCCTTATTTAACTCTTTTCTTCTTCAACCCAAACCCCTAGCCTACATTACAATCCAAATGAAGTCCTGACCAGATTGGTATACTTTGTTGTCTCTAATGATTTGTCAGACTTAATGACGAGTCTGAACTACGTGATGACCTGATCCTGAAAAGGTACGTAGGCAGCTTGTTTAAATAACAAGTTCAGTCAACATCTTGCAAAACGTCTCAACTCAAACTGGGGGCGTAAAACATTATTTGGGGTGATATTTTTGAGCCTTAGTTTCCATTTTATTCTGAAAACATGTATCCCTCAGCCTACGTTTCGTCCCAAGTCTTAAAGACCATCTTGAGATCAAAACATGAGTTGAACTTGACTAAACTAAAGACAACGTTTAAATAGGTGAAATTTCTAATGGTTTCACAGCAGGATGAAACAAAAGAAGAGAGGTGGCCATCAATAAAGCTAGGACAGTCGAAGAAAAGATCAGCCATTCAGTTGGTACGATTAACAGCATAGATATGGCTTTTGACCATTGTATGAATTTTTTCTTGTCTAGCATTGGAACAATGGTCAAAACATCTAGTTTGGGTGGGTGGCCTTTTGGTTTCACAAGTTGATGTCATAATTGCATAATCAATTCTCATTTCCAAACAAAGGAAAGAAAAAAAAAGAAAAAAAGGTGGAGAGTCCAAAGATTTTCAGAACCACTATATGCTTCTTATAGAGAGGTCCCCCCCCCGTCGAGAAATACGATGTCACAGAGAATCAGTCAATTTAACTGGGCAAATGTCTTCCGATCTTTTAGAGATCTGCTTATTCAAGAAGAATCTAACAACCAGGCCCAAGATTATGGTAGATAAACTCAGCTGGGGCAAGTTTCAATTTCAGTGGGACTTATTCAAGCCTTCTTAATCAATGATGAATAGGAAAATAGGGGGCCAAAAGTAGTTTTGAAATCCATTCAACTGGGTAGATCTGTGATGAGTTCATTGAGCGAGTTGACGCACCTCCATTCAGAAAATTGGGCCCAGGATCAGTTATGAATCCATTCAGTTGGGGCAAGTTGCGAGGACCAGGTCATAGGCAACAATAGTCAGATTAGAATTGATGTTTGATTATAGTGCACATTGGAAAAAGAAAGTTCATGCATCGTCATGCATTTCATGCATTACACAGAAAATATTTCATACTATTATATCATGCAACATGCAGACATATAGCAATAGAGCACCATTCATTCATACGTGCTATTTGAATTAAAACTTCTGAATAATTCTTTTGCATCCTTGACATCCATTCTTGTCTAGACATATGTTAAAATCTGGGGCAAAGCTGCTCCCATGCACCGATGACATACTTTGAAATTGTGGCTTTACCTAATGAAGCATTGATGCATTGGTTGTTAGTCTTAAAGAGGGTAATCGAACCGACAGGCCAAAGAAACTCAAGATTTTGTTCCTGATTGGATTAATCCTTGTGAATAATTCTGACCTCTACACTTGGGACTTTTTTCTAAAAATCTCATGGGCTTGCACTCGATTGATCACCCTAGCAGAGTAACCATTTTCCCAAAAGACGGACCTTCAACAGATCTCGGGATCCTATCCCCGAGTATGCATCAAAAATGCATCTGACTCTCGGGTCCTAGACCCCGAGCATTCATCAGCAATTCCAAAAATTCATCTGGCTCCGGACCTATACCCTAGCCTTCATCATCAATTTGAAAAATTCATCGTGCGAGTCCGAGATTCCCGACACCCGAAGTCATCGTTAAACCATATGTCCAAAATTCCCATCGAATAGTCATCAGAAACGCTACATAATCCACCTCGAGAAAGTCCTCAAGACCTACACAACACTCGAGCATCAGAAAACTCGCAGAATCCTACATCTGAGAAGTTCCTCGATCTTACACTCGAGCAATCACAAACTCTCAGAATCCTACAGCGGAAAAGTCCTCGAGATCCTTCACTTCGATTGCCATCAAAGCAAACTCTCAAATCCTATATCTGAAAGTCCTCGATATCCTACCTTGAGCAATCAGTGACTCTCGGAATCCTACATTTTGAGAAGCCTCTAGATCCGACACTTGAGCAACAATCAGATACTCTCGAATCCTACATCTGAGAAGTCCTCGAGATCTACACTTGAGCAATTCAGTGACTCTTAGAATCCTACATCTGAGAAGCCTCGAGTTCCTACACTTGGCAATCAGATACTCTCGGAATCCTACATCCGGAGAAGTCCTCGAGATCCGACACTCGAGCAATTGCAAGAACTCCTTCAGATCCTACTCTGAGAAGCTCTCGATATCCTAGCACTCGATCAATCAGAAAAATTCTCAGAATCCTACATTTGAGAAAGTCCTTGATATCTTACACTCAGCAATCAGGAGAACTCTTGAATCCACATCTGAGAAGTCCTCGGATCCTACCTCGAACAATCAACAGACCTCTCAGAATCCTACATCTAAGAAGTCCTCGAGTCCTACACTCGAGAAATTGACAAACTCTCAGAATCCTACATCTGAGAAGTCCTCGAGAATCCTACCTCTAGCATCAAAATTCTCAGATCCTACATCGGAAAAGTCCGCAAGATCTTACTTCGACAATCAGAGACTCTCGAATCCTACATTTGAGAATTCCTGGGATCCTACAACTCGAACATCACAGACTCCAGAAATCTAACAACATCTGAGATCTTCGAGATCCTAAATCCTCAAGCAACCACAAACTCTCAAAATCCTACGTCTCGGCAGCCTTGAGATCCTACACTCGATGCACATCATCCTCATCCTATAGCCGGGTTCTACACCCGAGGTGTGTCCCCCTACACATAAACTAATAATCGAGATCTTCACCCGATTTATCATTCTCAATATCGTGACATTTTTCAAAGACCAAGATCTACCCTAATCTCAGAATCTTACACTTGCGTGATCATCCCTTCCCTGATTGTGCAAAAATGAACAATTCTTGAGTAACCAAAGCACTGGGAGTTGAATGATTTGGTTTAAAAATAGTGTCTTTAATCTTTGCCGGCTTGTTGCTATAAAACCAAGATAGTTCATACCGTTATGTTGAAGCAACCAAGCTACAAAGAGGGTCAGCTGTAACCCCCTATTTTTTGCCAACCAATAGAACAAGGGTCCACTCTTATTATTATTTTTTATTATTATTATTATTATTGATTATATGATTATTTTATTATGATTATGTTATTCTTATTATTTTCCTATATTACTTAGTACTGTACTTCCCTATTATTTTTTTCTAGTATTTTTATTATCATTATTATTATTATTTCCATATTTGATTATTATTACTAGTACTTTTATTATCTTATTTTATTTTTTACTTACGATATTATTTTTATTTTTCATTATTATATTGTTTTTGATATATTAAGTATTATTATTATTATTATTATTATTTATTATTGTATTAATTTTATTATTATTATTCGCAATTAGTACTTATTTTGGCTTATTAGTCTTTTTTTTATTTTTAGTAATGTTATCATTATATTATTTATTATTATTACTTTATTATATTTTATTATGATTATTTTACCAATCGTATCTTAATTTTTATTTTTTACTACTATAGATTATTTATTATTATTTTACTTAGTAGTAAGTATTATTATTATTATTACCTTATTGAGACTAATATTATTGATGATAATTTATTATCTATTATTATTTCCATTTTCATTATATACCATAAGAAGAAAAGCAGAAAAAATGAAAAAAGAAATAATCAAAGAAAGGAATTTTTTTGATTGGGGTTTTTCAAATTTGTTTACATAAGGGTCAAAAGGGGTGGGGGCGCTGAATACACATCTGGGGGCGCCTGAAGCTGAGGAAAGGAAAAAAAGTCATCCTGTGACCCTGGCCTCTCTTCCACCTCCGTCCTCACCCTACATCTCTCCGTTCACTCAACTCATCCTCGCTCCCCTTTCCTCCTCTCCTGCTGCAACTCCTGCGAGCCACCAACCGCTCACGAACCGTCCGCCCCTGCCCGCACAAGCAGGCCTCTGGCCCTTCTCCAGCATGCCTCTCGGCCAGTCCCAGACAACCTCTCCTCGCACAGCCGCCCTGTCTCTCTTTTCTTTCCTCCATTCACAGTCGCCCCTCTGGAAACTCCACACCAGCAAGCCACACCGCCACCGCCAAAGACCCGAGCACACTAGCAGGGTAGTTCTAGCAGGTCCCACCCGCTCTCTCTCCTCTGCAACTCCTAACTCAGCCCATGCTGCACTCCATCAGAAGCACGGCACGGGCCCCTCTGCACGAAGCCACCACCATCGGGCAGCGCAGACCGACAGGCACCAGCCCCGCCGAAACGCCCAATACAATGACCCAAGCTCCGCCTCCATCCACCGTGAGCACCAGCAGCGGCCACCAGATCTCCGTAACAGCGCCCAGCACTTTGTCACGTCTTCCGTCATCTACGCCTCTCGCCACTCTCCATCGCTGTCGCCGTACGTCCCACCAACCACAGCACCAGCATCCGCAACGCCAACAATCGACAAACCCAACGGCCATCTGGCAACCACGACCTTCAATATAAAACTTCGGCTATCCATACTCCGTCCTGATGGTAGTCGTCTGCCCCTTCTGCATGCAACACGTGAAACCCCACACACACTGACAACGTGATTCCCTTTTATTTTATTCCTTTTTATTTCTTTTTCCTGTGTCTGTGCTGGTTTTGGATTGTATCAAATAATATAATAGTTGGGTTTTTTTTTTTTTTTTTTGTTTTGTTTATGCCAGTATATGTTGATTTTCCCTTGTAATTTTTATTTAGTGTCTACATATTTAGTTTACCGTTAACTCTTGTTCCACATTAAAATGTCTAATAATATAGTTGTAGGATTTTTAAAATATACTAAAATTTGTTTTAATGTATAAGTTTCTATTTGGTTGTTTTAGTAATTACATTTCATATTAATCTTTGGGGTTTTCCTATTTTGAATTTTAGGGTTGCCATTTTGGCACATATTGTTTCCCTATTTTTCGACTATTCCTATATTATCACATATCTGTATTTATTGTTGCCATTTTGTTACACATTGATTTCTTTAAGGTTTGCATTACTTCCTTATTATTGTTATTATTATTTATGATCATTCAAGTTTAATAGGCTTGTATTGTTATTATTATGATGTATAACACGTATTATACGAGCAGTCATGTTATTATTAGTAGTTATGTGCAATGATATATATCTATACCTATGGCAATGTTATTACTATTGTAAGTAGTATAAAATGTTAATGGGTATTGTATTATTTTCTTTATTGTTTTATATATTTTAATTTATTAATTATTTTGTTCAAAAAAAACGATGAAAGAACAAAAGAAGAGGAAATTAGAAAAATTTGAAAATATTTTGGACTTGACTTTCATTATTGTCCTTTCGTTATTTAAGTATTGTTCAAAATTCGGGATATCTGGAAAAATGTAAAATAAATAGAAAATCTGGGAAAATATTTTGAGACATGAAAATCTTGTTTTTTTTATTTTTCATTCCCGAATAGGATCCAAACCTCCCCATTCTAGTGTTTTCATACTTAGAAAAACACGCTATAAGATTTCCAAATTTTGGGAGTGTATTTTGGGTACATTATTTTCGATTTTATATTATCCCTATGATTTTGTTGCGGGGGTATGAAGCCTTCCGGCTTCACGTACTTAAACTCTGAGAATATTTATATATCTTATATATATATATCTATATATCTATAATTTATTTATTTTATTTATTCTTTATTTTTTCATAGGTATTTATAATTCACAAAAAGGAGTATTTAAAGACTTATTAGATTAACTGAAGATAATTTCCAATTAATTAGGTACATTCGTACGAACGGGCGTGTAGGGGGTGTGCCTCGTACTTCCCGCGTAACCGACTCCCGATGCCTAATTCTGATAATGTGACCTATTTTACCCCTACGGGGTAGTCCATGCACGTGTTCTAACCACACTAACGGTTTATGGCGACTCCAACATTCATAGTTTTCATTGAAAACTTAAATTGATTTTTATTTCGCCGCCCGGGGCACACTCTCTCCCGGGACGTCGCGACATCTTGCGACTCGCTGGGGACAAATAGAGAGTCCCGAGCCATAATTAACTTTAGAAATTACTCAGTTCCAATTTATAAATCTTTTAATTACTCTTATTTTGTGATATTGTAATTTTTTGTAATAACTTTTAATTAATTGAAATATTTTACGTCCATAATTTGTAATATCTCAATTAATTAAAAATATTTTGTTTCCTAATTTTTTTTTTAAATATAATTGTAGATATTTTGTTTTTCAATATCTAATAAGCATATTACTTGTAGATATTTTTGAATAAACATAGCAATTAAGATATTTGTATCTAATCGTAAATATTTTTGTTTCCTATTTTTTGGTTCCAAATTTTTAATCAGCATATTAATTCATATATTGCGTGTTTCCATAACCACCTGTGAATAAATATAATGGATTGGTAAGATATCTTCTTTCCATATTTTTAATAGCATGTGAATAAATGTGGGGGTAGCGGGATTAGGTTAAAAATTGAATTCACACACTTTCATGCTCTATACCCGAGCTTTCCTCACTAGGATTAGATAGGAGTGTAATAGCGTCAGCCCTATACACGCGCTCCCCGGTTTTCACTAATGTATGTTATATTATGAATGTTGTGCATGATTTAATTTTTATATATCATTATCTACGCAATTGGTGTATGATTAGAAAGACCCTAGGTTGTGTCATACGAGTATCTCGTTTAACCTAGGAGATAAATTTTAAAATTCGAATTCACCCCACCCCCTCTTGGGAATACACCAAAGCTAACAAAACCGTCGTCAGTTTTTCTTCATCTCCAGGAAACCGTCACCGATTTTCTCCTTAACCAGCCTAAAAACTTCTTTTCCCCATTTATTTTATTATATTATTTTCCTGGGTCCTTACATATCAATTTTAATATGATTGTTCATGAGATAACTTATATTAGTTGGGTTCACAAAGGATTTTATTCAAAATTATATGTAACAAATTTCGAAGACGAAATTTTTATAATGAGGGGAGAATGTAACGACCCCAGAAATAATATGCATGGAAGTGTAAATAATAATAATAATAATAATAATAATAATAATAATAATAATAATGATAATTAATTAACCAAATAATTATTATTATTAAGTAATATAATATGATATAAGGTACTTTGATATAATAACATAAAAAGTATTTAAATAAAGATATGTGCATATAATATATGTAAATATATATAATATATAATAATCATACAATAACTATATATGTATATATAAAGGAAGGATCTGCAATCTTCCTGATTTCGATTGACCCCCCTTGGTGCAAGTACCCCCCATGGGCGAATGCTCTCTTTCTCTCTTCTTTTCTCCTCCATCTCTCCGCAAAATTGAAAAATGAACACCATATCCGATCTCAACTCTGCTCTTGAATGTTTTAACTAGAGTGGATTCGTTGTTTAAACGTCGTGGGCACCACTCCAAGGTTAAGGTAAAAGGAATAGATTATGTCAGATATTTTTTAAAATTTAATCGATTAAAATGAAGTTTATGATTATAGTATTGTTATATATGATTTTCTAAATAATCAAGCATAGAAAAATGAGAATTTGGTATATTATATATACGTGTATTTGGGAAAAACCAAGTATTTTGAGCTAAGTAAAATATTATGTCTATTTATTTTTTAAATTGAATCGATTAAATTAAGAATATGGATACAAAAATACTATATATAATTTTTTGAATTATTCAGGCATATGGAAATGATGGATTTTGGTGATTATATCAGATTTTTAGGGAATATTTTGGAATTAAATTAAACTGCAGGGAATTGATTATATAAGATTATTGGGAATAATTTGGAATTAAATTAAACGGCATGGATTAGAGTATATCGGGTTTTCTTGGAATATAATGGAATTAAATTAAATAATTAAATAGGTGAAATTAATCATACCCTTATTTTCTATAAAATATATTTTTTCTAGGCAGTTATTATATTATGATTTATTAGTTAAATCAGTTATGACAAGGAAGAATCCTTGTCCTTCTATGGTTCTACTTTTTACCTCCCTCCTATTTTGTGGCATGAGTTATGTTATTAAGCTTATTGGGATTTTTATGATATTGTACTAGAAATGTTATGGTATTGTACTATTTTTTGGAATTTTTAAAGAGAATGCATAAGATTGTACATGGTACTCTGTTGAGTCGCGATCTTGAATACGTACATAGTGCTCCATTGAGTCACGATCTTGAATACGTATAGGGTGCTCTGTTGAGCCGTGATCTTGAATACGTACATGGTGCTCTGTTGAGCCGCGATCTTGAATATGTACATGATGCTCTGTTAAGCCATGATCTTGAATACATACATGGTGCTCTGTTGAGCCGCGATCTTGATTATGATATGACAGGATGGTTCTATATTGACTTATGAATGTGACATATTTTATATAGAATTACGAATATGATGGTTTTATACTGAATTATGAAAACGAGATTATGTTACTATTTTTACTATGCCAATTATATGTTATTTATGAAAAACGGGCTATAATAGGCTGCAAGTATATTATTAGGGAAATTATGTATTTTCAGTTATACAGGTGTGAGTATAACTTCAAATGTCATTTTGGTTACAGTTAAATATATGAATTTTTTATGATCACACTAAAACTCATCTGCCACACACTAATGATAATCTATTTCATCTTATTGAGAGGTGTCTCACCCCATGATTATCCAATATTTTTCAAATGTCATGTGGAATATAACAATGATTAGAGTAGCGCAGTGAAGTATGGGTAGGATAGAAGGTCGAGCTTAGAATTGTATTATTTTATTTATATTTTTAATGAGTTCAGATCTTTATTATGATAATGAGATTGATATTGTTATATTGGGATAATTTAGTACTATGGCAATTTGCATTTAAAGTCTTCCACTATCTGTATCAGTGATTATTATAATATGAAATATTCAAGTTATTACAAGTGGTATCGAAGAATTTTAAATGAAATTTTCTGGGTTGCTACAACTTAGGTCATCTACTTTTGATTAAAATCTCAAAACCATGCACAAGAAACCCACCTCATATAGACAAGAGATGTCTTCCTTAGTCATATGAACATATGATGATAAAACTCTTGAATATGCATAGTCAGCATATTTCTTGCATAAAGTTGAGTCTTAGGGAAATTAATCTTAGTTTATGTTACCTTCCCATTAGTGGTTAATCGAGATAACATGTCTCCTATCACCAAGAGCTTTTTAAGCTAAAAGAATAGTTCCTCTCTTTTTGATGATGATCAAAGGGGGAGAAGTAGGTTGGTATTGTAGGTTGGGTGCTATAGGTGGGTGTATTAATTACAAATTTGTAGTGTTACTTTGAGAAATTAAAAATGGAAGTTCAGATTTGTTACTCAATCTGTTTTAATGAAAGTTCAATTTATTTGTTGTTTTGTCTTAAATATAAAATGAACTTTCTGATTTGCATAGTTGCAAGGTATAACTCCAATGAATATGAAAAATCAAGTTAAATGATTTATTTATGCTTTATATGCATATAGTAAGGGGGAGCAACATTACATCTTATTCAAATCATATGCATAAATTAAAGGAGAGCTTTCAATTATATCTTATGAGAACACCAATAATTTGTCATCATCAAAAAGGGGGAGATTGTTAGCTTGAGTGGCTACATGATCCTAATTGTCATGTTTTGATGATAACAAATCATTAGTGATTCTAAGTCAAACTAATCTTTGTGTATCAAGTTAATACAGGTACGACATGAAGATACAAGATTAAATGCAAAGATCGAGTGGACATTCAAGTAGGAAAGATCAAAGTGAAAAATCACTCGGAAGAACTCAAGCACATCCAATAAAGCTAATGAAGAATCAAATGTAATGAGGAGTGTTTGAGGTAGTATTGGCTATAACTATTGTAGTTCTGTTTCACATATGTGTATTGAGTAAGAGTTGAGCAATTTCATGTGCATACTAGTATATAAGATATCATCAAATCATAAGTTTCATACTTTTGAGTTTTCAAAAACAAAACAATAAGTTTTACATGAAAATATCCTATACTCGATTTTGCTTAAAATGGTACAAGTGTTAAATGGTCTAAATATCGTATATCTTTCATAGAATTGGTCCCAGTTGGATTAAAACCTCATTCATGTACCTTAAAATTAAGTTAATGAAGAAATAGGGTAAACCGTTGATGGTTTGGCTCAGGTGCATCGACGGTTTCAGGCAGAGAGTTGAATGAAATTTGGCTTGAATGAAACCGTCCACGGTTTGAGGGGAAACCGTCAACAGTTTGGGGGCATTCGTTGACGATTTGCATCGGGATTCTACACCTAACAACTATAAGACTAGTTTTCAAAGTAATAAATTATTTTATTAGCGCAATGACTATAAAACGACTAGTAGCTCAATTTTCCTATAAATATAAGTCCAGAGGCTTGTTTAAACATTGATTTTAATTATTATACATTATTTGCAAGCACACTTCATTTAGTTCATCATCTTTGCGCTCAATATCTCTTTTGCTCTTCAATCTTGATGTACTACATTACTTTGAGAGAGTTGTGTGAGGTTTTCATTGTATCAAATATCAGCTCATTCAAGGAGCATTGTATTTGTAAATCATATTCATCCTCTTGTTGTATAAGGGTTCTTGTTGAATCTAGTTCAACGGGTCCTTGGTAAACCAAAGTGTAAGGGTTCTTAGTGAACGAAATTGTAAGGATTCTTGGTTTACTTTACTGGAAGGCTCTTGGTGAACATAAAGAGATTTGTTCCCGTGTGAAGGCCCTTGGTGGGTGTTAAACGATTAGTTCCCTTGTTGTTTAAAGACTTCTTCGTTCTTGAAGGAGATTGTGATAGTGGATTGAAAATCATGAAGTGTGTCTCAAGGAGTGGATGTAGGCAAGGGACTGAACTATGTTAATATTGTTTGTCGAGTTTTTCTTCCTTACTCTTTAATTTACGTCTTGTGCATGATTTGTATTTTATATATTGTGATATAATCATTTGTATCTTGCCAAAATTTTATATTTTGTAGAGAAAAGCACAAACACGCAAAAGAATCTATTCACCCCCCCCCCCCTTCTAGACTTGACTCTAGGGCCAACATAATTAATTAAGACCATTAGATTTAATTTAGGGATAATTCATAATTTATTATCATTCGTAAAATGGGTGCGTAGCGGATGCTAATACTTTCTCCTCACATAACTAAACTTCTGATCCCAACTCAGGTAAACGCAGACCGAAACTATTGATTCCTTGGCCTTAAGATTAGTCTAGAGACCAATTAACGAGTAGTATTTTGGTGAATTAATCGCACTTAGGAAAATAATATATTAGTGCAGATTCAATCAAACTTTCAATATTATTATTTCTCACCATTCAAAACCCTTCTCTGGGACGTTGCGACAATAACTTCATAACTCAATAAATGATTCACAATTTAAGTTATTTTATTTGGAAAAAGGAAAATAAAAAGGAAATTTATTTATTATTATTTTTTCTTCTATATTAAATAAAAATAATGTGTAAAATCAAATTTTTGTTCATGAATTTGGCATATTTTTCATTTTCTTTCTTTCTTTTCTCCATAACCAAATAAAACATGATTTTTTAAAAATATTTTTCTATCTTTTCCCTAATATTTTTCCAATTCCAAACAAAACCTATAAAAATATGGATAACCACACATTAATAGTGTATATTTTTTTTGTATTAAGTGATAGACGTATTTAAGGTGGCAATGAAATGAGAATAGTCCACCTAAAATCCAAACCTATTTGCATTTTCTCCTAACATTTTAATTTCATCAACACCATACCTTAGTTGGATGATTAAACAAACAAATACGTTCAATCTTCAATGCTGCATGGGTTTATGCCCCTTTCGCTAATGGCTTTGAATTTAAGATTAATATAATAACTTATGGAGTGCAAATCAATGGAAAAACCTTTCACATCCTTCCATGCATTTTATGGCCAAAGCCACTAATTACTAGAAGAAAGGGAAATTAGAAGAAAAAAAAAATCCATTTTGTACTATATTTTTCCTTCACACCAAATATCAGTAA
Organism: Malania oleifera; assembly: GCF_029873635.1. Lineage (NCBI taxonomy): Eukaryota > Viridiplantae > Streptophyta > Magnoliopsida > Santalales > Ximeniaceae > Malania > Malania oleifera. The sequence goes on along the minus strand of NC_080425.1, from coordinate 68,414,289 downwards.
AAAACAAAAAATTATTTGAATATAATTAAAAATTCAGAAAAATTATATGTAAATGGTGCATAAAATTATTTTTTGTTCGTTCATTTGGTATTTTTTTTTTCTCTTACTTTTTTTGATAACTAAACATAAAAAAAGTGAATTTCTTCACATATATATATTTTTTACCTTTTCTTAAAATCGTTCAAGTTCCAAACGGATTTTAAGGAAAAAAAAAAAAAAAAGTTAAATGAACTATACCGGGGCATCATTGCTTTTGCTCTATTTGTGTAGGGATCTTAACATTAATTTGCTTCCATTGCGTCGATGTTGAATGTTTCCTAGGTTGGAACAAAACTGCAGTCTCAAGTATTGATTTAATTTGTTATATGCTCAAATAATTTCAAGTTTGGGTCATTTGAGACTAGGGGTGCCAAAACGGATTGGAACCTGACGAGTAACCTATGATCCGTCCGTTTAAATCTGGTTTATGTTTACCATAAGGTGACTCGTTTAATACGAACCCAACCTGTTTAATAAATAGGTTAGGCGGATCTGGGTTGGGTATCCGCCAACGCCAGGTGACCCGTTTAATTTTATATATATATATATATATATATATATATATATATATATACACATTAAAAAATTTAATTAAAGAGATATACTATTTTTTACATTTTATATTTTTTTTGTTAAGATATTAATAAATAAAATAAAAAGTGTTGCTTTTTAAAAAAAAAATTATGACACTTTATATGAAATATTTTCAAAAATTAAAAATTAATAAATTATATTTTTAAAAGGGTTTTTAACGGATATTGGTTTATGACCCATTTATTAAACGGGTTAGGTTGAGTTTATATGTTAGTTACCCGTTAATAAACGGGTCAATCCAAATCCAAATCCGTTTATGACTCACTCAAACTCAACATGTTAACCCGTTTTGCCACTCCTATTTGAGAGTATGTTTCTTCTTCTTCTTCTTCTCTCTCTCTCTCTCTCTCTCTACCCTACTTATTTATCATAAATCCTATATTTGGAGAGGTCGTGGATTTAGGGTTATATTATATTTGGATAAGATATAATATAAAATTATATTAAAATTTATTTAAATTCACCCAAATTGAAATTTAAGACCCGAAATTCATATTCTCAAATGCAAAATAAGTATTTTTTTCACTTATATTTTCTTTTTGTCCCTCCAAGGCTTAAGATTGGACTCATTAACTTCCCCATATTTTTCAGTTTTCCTTCTCTTACTGAGAGGTGGTATTAATCAACCCGAATTGAATTAATAAATTTTAAAATATTTGATTTTGAATTGATAAAATTGTAATAAGCTCGAATTTGAGTTTGATTGGCTGGATTTGATTATATCACAATCAGCAAAGGCCAATTCAAATTAGGAATTCTTTTGAGTGTGTTGATATTGGTGGCACAACAAATTATTATTTGTTAAACTATCTACCATATCACATTTTCTTAAATTTATGGTGTGGTTTAATTGATAATTATTAATTGGATTTTATGTAATTACATGTTAGTTTGACTCAAAATCATTAATTAAAAATTATTCAAAATTTAAAAATATAATTAGTTGTCTAAAATATGATACGGGCATGTAGTCTAATATAATAATTTACATCATCACCGTTTATTTAGTGAATTCTACCATTAAAAAAATTAAAATAAAAAAAAATGGTAGTGCTATATTTGTTCAGAGGATATTTTAAATATTTGCAAAAATATCATTTTATTTTTAAATTTTTTGAAATTTATATACAAAATCTAATAAAAATAATAATAAAATGATGGATGTTCCCTAACTTTTGTACACAAAATTTAAAAATAGTACACTTGTTACTAAAAAAATAGAAAAAAATATATTTTCGGCGGCCAAAAAAATTTTTCAGATAAGTGCTTAAGCATGTCTGTGCCCTACTTAGAAATAAAATAAAAAATAAAAAAGAAAACCAGAAACCCAATAAAACAAAAACAGAAAAACTTAAAAGAAAAAAAGAGAATCAAGCGCCATAATTAACAGATTGAATTCAATCACTGTGGGCCTGTGGGACATGAGCTTGACAATAGCTGTCTCCATGATTTGGTATATGTCTACATTCATAGGAATAAGATTTAATTTCACTGAATATAAAGGTTACATCATAGTATAAAAGTATTAGAATTTTTTTTTGTTAATATTCCTATACCATACTGCAGGGCATTATCCTCGCATCCCAACTCATTAATCATTTCAGTCAATAAAATAATAAATTAGAAGCTCTTGCTTTCTTTGTATATGTATTACACTCAATATGAGTTACATACTATGAGATTGGGTCAAATATTATATATATATATATATATATATATATATATACAAAACTTAAAATTTTTTTAATAAAAATTAATTTTTCAAAAATTAATTTTTTATTAATGTAACACTTGTTATTGACACAGGCATACTACACTAAAATACTGTTCAACATATTGATTTTGGACAAAATCAATCACTAAAAAGTTTATTAAGCTTATTTTGTAATTTATTTTATTTTAATTTAAAATAGGATTAGAGTCTAGCCTAGCCTTTCTTTTATATTGTGTGGACGACCTTAGAAGGGACAAAAAGCTACAATTTTGTCTACGAGTGCCAAACAAGTTAGAGTTTATAAGCACCAACTAAATTGTTAACATCAATTTTCAAATATACACACAAATAAAACATCAAGGATAAGAATCTCCTACCCAAGGTTTGGAATCTCTAACGGTCTAATAATTATTTGAGTTTCAAGTTCAATTTTGAATATTATTTGTGTAAGAACCTGAACCGTGATAACTGGGTTAGATATTTAAAAAGATGGACATTTTGGTAAAAGAGCAGACTTCATCGACGAAGCCAGAATTCATTGACGAAACCTTTGTTCTTCTCATCGACAAAATTCAGAGACTCGTCGACGAGGAGAAGCCGAGGAGTCTCGGAAAAATCGGCGATCTCAAATTTGACGACGTGGCCATAGATTCATCGACGAAGTCTGTGATAGATTCGTTGACGAGAACACCATTTTGTCGACGAATTCGCCCGGGTCAAAGGACTATAAAAGGAAATTCTCTTTATTTCTTCACTAAGTTATTTCAAATATCTCTCTCTCTCTCTCTCTCTAAACCTCTCCATGATTCGGCATATGTCTACATTCATAGGAATGAGCAACGATTGAATCTCACTGTATATAAAGGTTACATCATATATATATTTATACTAACTATAACTATGTAAAGGTATTAGAATTTCTTTTTTAAATATTCCTATATCATATCGCGGGGCATTACCCTGGCACCCCCAACCCATTAATCATTTCAGCCAATAAAATAATAAATTAGAAATTCTTGCTCTCTTTGTGTACATATTACACTCAATATGAGTTACATACTACAACATTGAGTTTTATATATATATATAATGAAAATTAATTTTTTAAAAATTGATTTTATATTATTTGTTATTGACACAGACATATTACACTAAAATACTGTTCAACATGTTGATTTCCTTATTTGGTAATTTTTTTTATTTTAATTTAAAATAGGATTAGAGTCTAGCCTAGCCTTTCTTTTACATTGTGTGGACGACCTTAGAAGGGACAAAAAGCTGCAATTTTGTCTTCAAGTGCCAAAAAGTTGGAGTTCATAAGCACCAAGTAAATTGTTAACATCAATTTTCAAATATACACACAAATAAAACATCAAGGATAAGAATCTCCTACCCAAGGTTTGAGGAATCTCTAACGGTCTAATAATTATTTGAGTTTCAAGTTTAATTTTGAATAATGTTTGGAGTTAGAACATGTTAGAGAATTTCACTTATTAGTTTGTCTCAGATTGAAAAAATTGAGTGGATAATGGGTGCTTATATATATGATTAGACTCAATACCCAATAAGATTAAGTTTTTGGGTAAAGTTAGTATTCGTCCATGTGTATCAAGTTCACCCATGCGCTCCTCCTATATTAGCCAACGATTTGTAACTCTAGGTGAGCTACATTGTAAAAAGTCGAAACTATTGGGGTGGATCTAGGAGCAATATTACACACGAGCAAAAATACACAAACAAGAATGGAATGCCAGATTTACGTGGTTCGGTCCAACCTGACCTACGTCCATGGAGAACATACAACTTCACTATAAACTAGGAGAATAATACAAGGAGGAGGAGTCACACTGCTCAACTCAAATCTCTCTCTCTCTCTCTCTCTCTCTCACACACACACACACACACACCACAACTCTCTATTCCTCACTTTCTACACACTCTGCGCACAACACACCACACAACACTTTTGGCACACAAGAACTCTCTGTTCTTGCCACCCACACACACAGCCAAGCACAATTCTACATCTTGCCCCACTCACAGCACAATTCGTGTAGACACGCTGTTCTGCACACACACACAGCTCTGCACACAGCTCTCTGCTGCACACACACACAGCTCTCTGCTGTACACACACATAGCCACGCCCAATTCTACATCTTGCCCCACTCACAATTACACACACACAAATCTCCTTTATATAGCCTTTAAAGGGGGTGTAATTCAAACAAGGTGGGCAGGGTTAGTGGCTGCATTTCAACCATGGTAGGCAAGGTTGGTGGAGGGCTGCTGGTCTCCTCTGCAAAATCAACATAAGCTACTAGGATTGGTGGCTTCCGTCTCCACCTATGGCTCACAGCTCAACAATCTCCCACTTGGAGACGGAGACACCATTTCAACCAGTGTATAGATAAATGACGTGCTCACATCTGTCTTCAACCATGAAGATCAAATGAAGTTGAGCACAACTTTAACTTCTCTGCAGTCACCACATTCGTCAAGACTGATCTAGTGGTCGTCAACTTCACAATTGGTGTAAAGATGTCGGTGTAGTCAACTCCTTCCTTCTACTCGAACCCTTTGACTACCAGCTGGACCTTATAGTCAATTCCTTCCTTCTGCTCGAATCCTTTGACTACCAACTGGGCTTCGTACTTTCTGGAGCCATCCTGCTCCTCTTTAATCTTGTACACCCACTTGTTGTGAAGAACTTTCTTACCTTTGGGCAACTCAACTAGTTCCCACGTTCTGTTAGATGTGAGGGACTTCATCTCCTCCTTCATCGCAAGCTACCACTTGCTCGTATCTACCATCTAACATTCTTCATTATAACATTCAAGCTCCTATCCACTTGTAAGAAGTAAACAATCCATATACCTTTTATCTGGTACATTGGTGCCGTCAAACATCTTGATCTATGAGCTCTTCTTGTTTGACATCTCCATTCACCAATCTAGATATGGAATTAGCTCAAATGAACAACACCGTTGGATCCGAAATGACCAAAAACCTTAGAAACAGTTCAAGTCGTTTGAAAAACCGACCCGAAATGGCTCCAAAAATCTTGGTCAAACTTATAGTCAAAACGGTTAATTTTTGTTAAACTTAACGGAATATTCTCACGCTGTTACTGACGCCGTTTGATGACATGACACTGTAGGGCCCACCTGCTGACTTGGTACTGGAGCCCACCTACTGACGTGGCTTGCTGACTCGACGCTGACGTGGTGAGCTGACATCAGCATCTTCGACCTCCAGACCCTCGTCGGCTGATTGATGGCGCGTGGGAGAGTGTGAGGCCACCTGCCGGTGCGTGGGATGTTACCTGGTTGTCGCTGGCGTGTGCAGGCACGTGTGGCCTCGTCTGAGCTCCGTTCGAGCTCTGGTTACCGCTATTGGCTTAGTATCGACCAAAGGAACACAATGGTGGTCTCATAACACAATTTTGAGATACTCAATAGAGGCTTCAATCTAGAGATTTTGCTCTGATTTAACGATTTTGCTCCAACCTCGCTCTGAAACCAATTGTTGGGGTGGATCTAGGAGCAATATTACACACGAGCAAAAATACACAAACAAGAATGGAACACCATATTTACGTGGTTCGGTCCAACTTGACCTACGTCCACGGAGCACACACAACTTCACTATAAATTGGGGGAATAATACAAGGAGGAGGAGCCACACTGCTTGACTCAAATCTCTCTCTCTCTCTCTCTCTCTCTCACCACAACTCTCTATTCCTCACTCTCTGAACACTCTGCACACAACACAACACTTTCTGCACACAAAAACTCCCTGTTCTGGCCACCCACACACACAGCCACACACAATTCTACATCTTGCCCCACTCACAACACAATTCGTGCAGACACGCTGTTCTGCGCACACACACAGCTCTCTGTTGCACACACACACAACCACGCCCAATTCTACATCTTTCCCCACTCACAATTACACTTACAAAAATCTCCTTTATATAGCATTAAAGGGGGGTGTAATTCAAACAAGGTGGGCAGTGTTGGTGGCTGCATTTCAACCATGGTAGGCAAGGTTGGTGGAGGGCTGTTGGTCTCCTCTACAAAATCAACATAAGCTACTGGGGTTGGTGGCTTTCATCTCCACCTATGGCGCACAGATTAACTGAAACGTGAAACTAATTCTCCTAACGTGCTTACAGTTGGAGGACTAAGTAAGGGGGAGATTGTTGAGAATTCCACTTATAGGTTTGTCCCATATTGAAAAAATTGAGTGGATGATGGGTGCTTATATACATAGTTAGATTTAAGACCCAATAGGCTTAAGTTTTGGGGTCAAGCTGGTGTTCACTTATGTGTATCAAGTCTACTCATGGGTTCCTTTGGTCTTAACAAAACATGGGATGGGATGAGATGAAAAAGAATATGAAATTATTTTAAGTTGTATAATTTGACTAAGTTCACTAAATTTAATTATAGTGAACTAAAAAAATTATGTCAGCTTTTAGGATATAAAAAGGGAGGGATTCGTTTTGATCTTGTAAAAATTCAATTACTTTGGTTTTTTGACCATAATCGAATTAGGGAATTAGATTAAATATTATTGATTTATACTAATATTTGATTGATAAAAAAAAGTTGTCCGTCAAAGTGAGTAATGATTTTCATGCAAAGGCGGAGTCATACTAGTGTCACACTTGTGTAATGTTGCATTAACTTTTGAAACTGCACAAACTATTTAGAGGTTATATTATGTATGGAAAAGAGTTAGGACCTTGTTATCTTACGAAAAATAATCTTATTTTCTATTTTAAGCATTTCAAGCAAAAATATCTTGTTACTTTTTTGGTTTTTCTTGTTTGTATAGGAAAGGAAGAAAATATTTTTTATTGTTCTTTAGATTCTTAGTATAAATCTTATAAAATTGAAAAATGTGGTATTTTTGTAATCATTTAAAATTTTAAAAATAAAAAATGAAGGCTATTTTCCATTATTAAACAAGAAAATATTGGGTGTCGGACATATACCATATCAGCATTCAAATTCCAAACATGGCGTCACAGATAGAGAAGGAACAAACATATATATTGTAGTGTTAACATAGTATTATAATATATAGGTAATTATGTGAAAAAATTTGGGTTGCAAACTTTTTCAAACCATATAGACATCGTAATTTCTTAGGTAGTATAATTTATTAGCCTTAGAGTTAATGAGAAATTTTAAGTGTATATATATCTAAAAATGAGAACAATGTTATCAAAATATTTAAACTTAATAAGAAAATCAATGAATAGTTATGAGTTATTCCTTATAAGCAAATGAACATCAAACAAAAAATCATTTCTTCAAGAAATAAACTTATAAATATGATGAATAGTTGAGAGTAGGGGTGTCCGATCGGTCGGCTTGACCAATTAACCGAATTAATCAAAAAAAATTCGGTTAACTCTCCATTATAATCGAACTAACCGAATTACACTCCATAACCAAACTGTATCCGATTGAACCGAATTTTAGGTTAATTCTGTTAACCGAATTTAAGCGAATCAAATTACAATTAATTATGAAAAAAAAATGATTGCCTAATTTGTATACTTTCAAAATTCAAATTAATAATTTATATTTTATTATTAATTAATTACATAATTCAAGAATTTTATGGATTTAGGGAATTGTGGGAATCCTAAATTATATAATTTAGATTTAATTATTAATTAATTACCTAATTCGGTTATATCGATTAACCAAAATTCACTCTCCATAACTGAACTGAAAACTAAATAACTTTAAAAAAAAAAAAAAGACGACACCTCCATTTATTTATTAATATACCCTCACTTTTTGTGTAAGAATACCATGATTACAAAATAAAATAAAAGGGAGAGTACAGAAAAGCTAACACCAGCAACCAACCAAACTAAGACAACAAAACTAAACAACTGAATATAACAAATTATAAAACCGAGACGAACCAAATTAAAGATTAACTAAACCAAATCGACCGAATTTGATTGATTAATTCAGTTAAAACCAAATTATATTCACCCCTAGTTATGAGATATTTTTACTACTTATGCTCACCCCTAGTTATAATTTTTGTAATATTAATACTTAATATCATAATTATTTATTTTGATTCTTTAGATGTACTGATTAAATTGATGATGTTATTTTACATGATAGTTTTAAAATAATAATAGTTTGAGGGTATAATAAAGGTCCTTTATATATAGTGGAATCATTAGTGAATAAAGTCTATTTCACTTTTTGCCTCATTAGAAAATTATAATTTAAATCTTACAAATATGGTACTAAATTAATGGTAAAAAAGACGTCGCACTAATTAGAAAATTGGTTGAAAATTTGTGTTTAAGATTATGAAAGTTACCCGTAAAATTATTGATAGATTAAAAATTTGTATAATAATATTTTTATGCCTCAAAATATTTTCTTAAAGGCGCATATATTTGTGCATCGCTTGGGTAAAATCATTTTCAATTTTCACAATAAATAGGTATAATTACAATTGTGATTATAACTATTTGAAATTATAAAATTTAAATTAAATTTAGGATTATATGCCATTTTAAATTAAATCACTGCATTCATGATCATTCATGAAATTTCCCCACTTTAAATTGTTTTTATTTGCCAATTTTTTTAAATAAAAAAGTATAAATTCATTCCATTTATAAATACCTAGGAAATCGTGCATCACCTTCCCTCTCAATTATTTCACGATCACTACTTCCCAATAGCTAATTCTCAGCTCAGGAAAAAGAAAAGAAAATGAGAGGGAAAGATTCAGGACTGAGGGAGAAATCAGTAAACTCACACAAGGATGCCAAAAAAAATCATCGGAGAGATTAGATTCATTTTCTCCAAGAACAAGTAACGGCGCAAAACATTCAACAAGAGATGAAGAGAACAACGTCACCTTCACTCTGCTCTCCCATCACACTTTCTTCTTCTCTTCGAACTCTCCGTTCCACCGAAACCCTCAGATCTCAGAGCCGGAGCCAGCGACGATGACTTCTCTCCATCCCACACAATGACCCTATCCCGACGTCAAGGCCCCGACTCCGAAGAAGACCCAAAGCGAACCACTACCTACGGTGGCGGAGGAGGTGTCACCGCTATGCGGGTCATTGTGCCCTTACAAGGGGTTGTTCAAGGCAGGGGTGGGCTTGTTCTAGGCTCCGTCATCCCTTGTGCCCTCTTCTACTTCCTGCAATTCTACCTCAAGCGCAACCGCTCTGCTCCCAAAAACCCGCCCCCGCCGTCGCCCCCGCCGCCGCCGCCGGGCCAGCTCCCGGACGTTTTTGGATTGTCCCGAACACTCTCGCGGTCTCTTCTGTCGCCGAGAGGGTCCAGCGGACCTGCTCCTGTGTCTGCTAGGGCTAGTTCTATTGCCAAGTCTGGTGATTCGCCTTACGACGTTGGGCTGAAGAAGGCTTCGGAGGATCCTTACGATGAGTTGAGCAATCCGGATGGCGTTATTCAGCTCGGATTGGCTGAAAACAGAGTGGGTTTGTTTGTTTACGATTTTGTTCTGTTTTGTTTTAAGTGTTTTGGTTGGTAATTGGACTGTGGTGCTCACGAAAGGGGTTCTGGGTTTTGTGGGTGTAGCTGTCGTTGGATATGGTTCGAGATTGGCTTGCGGAGAATGCAAAGGACCCCATTAATGGCAGAGCTTTGGGTATAGGTGGGATTGCTACTTATCAACCATTTGATGGATTGATGGAGCTGAAAGTGGTAATTAGCTCAACTGCTATGTTTTAACTTTATATCTCTTAATGGATTGAAAGTTGGAGTAAGCGGATGGACGTGCTATGTTTGATTTATTGTGTGCTTTATGTTCTTGCCATTGGTTCTGAGAATTCAACTATATTAGAATTTATAATTCCTGGTTATTTATTTATTTATAATCGATCTTTTCTACCCTCTGCACTCAGCAGGAAAATTTTGATGTAGTTGGCTAGAAGTTTAAGAGTAGTCGTACGCGGTTGAGTTCTTTTGCTGGAGGGTGCTCGGAGAGTAGTTTTAGATAAATTTTCAGATTGATAATTCTGTAAACCTTTAGCATTTATAACAGAGTCCTGGTGTGTTCGGACTTATGGTCAACTACCAACTCCTCTGAACTGTGGATCGTGGTTATTATGTATGGTTAGTCTTCTTGCTCTGTGCTGTAGGTCTTGTGCTCGCGCCTGCATATGATCATGTTTACTGCAAACTTCTTGCTATTGATATTAAGCTCCAACTGAATTCGATTATGCAACCAACTTTTAGTAATTTTTAATGAATACCTTTGGATGTCATTGTATTGAGATGAAACTTTGAATTGGATTATACAAAGTGGACTTTGTCATTGGGGCATACAAATCACCTTGTGACTCACGAGCACAGGCAGAACCTTGAAATTTTTTTCTTCACCGGGCTTGGACCATGTTTTTGAACAATCTCAGTACATATGGTGCAAGACGATTCCACATATTGAGTTTGGAATGGGTTTAGGTGTTTTCATGTCTCACCTAGTGCACCAACCAAGTCCCTAGCCATTTTATCCCTCGCACACAGATTAGATGATGCATATTGGCCTGATGTTGTGTCCACACCACACCTGCTGGAGAAAAAGGATTACCAAGTATGCAGTTCAGAGGTGGGAAAGACATAGTTTCCCACCTTGACAGAGAAATAGGGAAATAGGGTCATTGACTCCTTGTTAGAGCAGAATGGCAAGAAAGGGCATGTAGTTGCCAAACTCATATATTGGGCTTAACTGAGTTGAATTGTGTTTTTTCAGTGTTGGGGATTGCACAAAATCCTAGCTCTGGATAAATATCCATCAGTGATTTATACAAAATGCAGATCCCACATTTCGTGTGAATTTCACAGAAATTGTTTTGCAGATGGAGTTGCCAGCTGAATTTTGATTGATTGCTATTGTCTTTGTACGGACTTGCCAAGTATGCTCCAAACATTTCCCCTTTTTGTCCTTTCCTTTTTAGCTTTTTCAGGTAGGGTGGAGGGGTTTGGGGGAAGGAGGTGTGTGGCAGTTTATTTTGGTTTATTTTAACATAACAACAATGGGTCTATTCAGTAGTCATGTTACAGGTTGATGCAGTTGGTGAATTTCCTCCTGGTTTTATTAATGTGTTTAATTATGCCCAGTAGTTCACTGATTCTTTTTTTTTTTTTTTAATTAATTTTTTTGCTGGTAATTATATTTTTTCATTCAATTCTTGGTCATAAGCATCATGCAAATGTTATCATCATATAACATGAGTTTGGATATGAAATATTCGTTTGCCTTAAATTCTATATTTGCATTCTGGGATAATTTTTTTTGCTAAATTCAGTACTGGTGACTGGATGGGCAACCAGTATGAGTTGGTCATGAATATGACTTGAAAAGAGTGTAGGACTCAAAAATACTATGACTACAATGATCCTTAACCTCGTGAGACCATGACAATGACAACAATGATCCTCAGCCTTGTGATCATCTTTATCAGTACCTTAGTCTGGCAAATTTGATGCAGAGATGCACATCCTTACTGAACCATGTAGGGGCATAGAATGCCCGATTTAAATTTAAATCCTGAAATTTGTAGTACTTCTTTTGGGAGCCTTTCTGATAAAAGATAAGGTCTCTGATTTGAAATATTTCCTGCTAATGTCAAGCTTCTCAACTTTCAAACACTTAATGCTTTCTTTTGTAGGCTCTAAACATTGCATTCTTATGGATGAACAATAGCTGGTTGCATATCTCATTGAACTTCTCTAATATCACCACTCCTGCAGGCTGTGGCAGATTTCATGTCTCGAGTTACAGAAGGAACATTTTCATTCAACCCATCACAGCTGGTTTTAACAGCTGGTGTAGCACCTGCTGTTGAGATCCTCAGCTTCTGCCTTGCGGACCCAGGAAATGCATTTCTTGTTCCCTCCCCATATTGTCCTGGGTAATTTTATTTTGTTTTATTTTTTTTTAAGGTTCTCATTTTTGGTGACCTGCTAATGGGACTTGAGGCTTGATTTGTTGTTGTAGCTATTTGATGAGGAAACTAAGCTTAAAAATTACCATTTGCAGTTTTGATAGGGATGTGAAGTGGCGAACTGGAGTGGAGATAATACCTGTTCCCTGTCGAAGTGCCGACAACTTCAATTTAAGTATAAGTGCCCTCGACCGGGCATTCAACCAAGCTAAGAAACGTGGTCCAAGAGTTCGTGGGATCATAATTTCAAATCCCTCTAATCCAGCTGGCAATCTGCTTAATCGAGAAACACTTTACAGCCTCGTGGACTTTGCTAGAGAGAAAAATATACATATTATCTCGAATGAAATTTTTGCAAGCTCTACTCATGGAAGCGAAGAGTTTGTGAGCATGGCAGAAATAATCGATTTGGAGGAGTTTGACCGGGACAGAGTTCACATAGTCTATGGTCTATCAGAGGATCTCCCTCTTCCGGGTCTAAGGGCTGGGGTCATTTATTCTTCAAATCGGAATGTTGTGGCTGTTGCCCAAAAATTGACAAGGTTCTCATCCATTCCAGCCCCAACTCAATGTTTGCTCATTTCAATGCTTTCAGACGTGAAGTTTGTTCGTGAGTTGATCAAGACCAACACAGAGAGGCTTCAAAGAATGCATGCAGAGTTTGTGGCTGGATTGAAGCAGTTGGGCATCAAGTGTACAAAGACCAGTGGCAGTTTCTACTGTTGGGCTGACATGAGTGGACTAATCCGCCCTTACAGTGAGAGAGGAGAGGTCGAGCTTTGGGACAAATTGTTGAAAATAGGTAAGATCAATGTAACTCCAGGATCTTCTTGTCAGTGTATTGAACCGGGATGGTTCCGGTATTGTTTTGCTACGTTGACTGAAAAGGATATTCCTGTAGTCATGGAACGAATTAGAAAAGTTTCCGAAACCTGTAAATCTCACAGTTGAAATGTTATGGGTTTGTTTATTTCAAGCTACAGAATCAAATCACCTACAGAATATTTTTGCTCTTTAAAGCTCTTAGCAGTGATTTTGTAGTTGCAGTCCTAGATTGGGAGCAGCCCTTCAATTCAAAATCCCAAAAATGCAAAGGATTAAGTAGTGTTGGTTTCTGAGTATTCTATTGTCTTTTAACATTGGAAATAGTGATCTGAAATGGGAATTTGGTAGCCATGAAGAGCTTGCTTTAAGAAACATGTTCAGCAGTGAAGCTATCAATTGTAGGAGTTATTAGTCTCTTGGTTTGATCTCATTCTTCTCTTTCTTTTATTTTCATCTCTTTTTTCTTTTCCTCTTCCTTTGGAAAGGGCATTCTTGCATCCTTATCCTTTTCAGAAGTCAGAGATCAGTCTTGTTTTCCTACGCAATGGATTTAACATTTTCTTAAATTTCAATAGTGAAGTCCAAGTATGATTTCTGTCCTGGGTAAGCTTTGAAAGCTGTAGAAAAAGACATGACTTGGCGTCCAGTGAGCCAAACTGCTTTTGGGTTTTGGGCTGGGTTCATCCTGTAATTAGGCTCAGCTCAATTTATTCAAGATTGGGGTGGGGGTGAACCTAGTGGGCTTTACATGAACAATTATAGGTTTATATTTTGCGTGCTCATCGCGTCAGTCCATGACCAATACAAGTGATAACGAGTGGCATCATTCTTTTGAATAAAGTAATGGGCCAGGTTCAAGTTTTGGAATATTTCTTGCAAGTATAACTGAGATTAGTTATTTTTATTTTTTAATTTTACAAATGATATCCTAAAGAGATAAAAATTGAACTAATTAATTAAAAAGTGGTAAGTCAAATCATAGGAGTGATGTAAAGAATTAAATTTAATGTAGTCTAACTATGTGTTATTAAATTAATGGAAATGAATGATAATAAGAATAAATAAAAATTTGCTAAGTTCCACTAAAGTTTGTATTTTCAAATCAATACAAAACAAAAATATATATGATATATAATGTATGCCCAACTTACATTTGAATAAGTGTCATATTTTATTTTGTCAGTCTATTTATACTTGATAAATAAAATTTTAGAAAGTATTTGAATAAATTTTTATTAAAAAAAAAGTCTCTAATTAAATTGATTGCATGTCTAGGAGATCAAATCAAAGCAACCTTTATCCTCGAGGCTTTTAGAGGATTTACAAAGTAAAAAACAATTACAATGTCACGTTCTTGCATTCACAACACATGCAAGAGGGTCCATCAAAAAGCCTTGGAGGAGAACCCGAATATTATGATGAAACATGTTAGGCGGGAGATTCGAGCGAGTGAGAGTTTGCAATGAAAGACGAGATGAAGTCCCTCAACTCCAACAAAATATGGAAACTAACTAAGTTGCCCAAAGGTAAAAAAGCTCTTCACAACAAGTGGGTGTACAAGATTTAAGAAGAGCATGACGGATCTAGGAGGTACAAAGCCCGATTGGTAGTCAAAGGTTTCGAGCAGAAGGAAAGAATTGACTACATTGACATTTTTGCACCGGTTATGAAGTTAACAACCATCAGATCAGTCATGAGCATTGTTGCCTCAGAGGGCCTACATCTTGAGTAGTTGGATGTGAAGACAACATTTCTTTACGGTGATCTTGATGAGGAGATTTACATGCACCAACCAAAAAGATTCTCAATAAAAGGTAAATAGGATCTTGTGTGTAGATTGAAGAAGAGCTTGTATTGTCTCAAACAAGCTCCCAGGCAATGGTACAGAAAATTTGACAGCTTTATGTGTAGAAAAGATTTTCAGAAGTGTAATGTCGACCACTGTTGTTACTTCAAGAAGTATCATTCTAGCTATATCATACTATTGCTATATGTCGATGAAATGTTAGTTGCAGGACCAAATATAGGAGAAATCAGGAAATTGAAGCAGCAAATGTTAGAGGAGTTTGACATGAAGGACTTGGGTTCAGCCAAACAGATACTTGGGATGTGGATCTCTAGAGATAAGCAATAGGGAACGTTGCAGTTATTTCGGTCAGAGTATATTAGTCACGTTTTACAGAGATTTAACATGAGTAGCACCAAGGCAGTAAATACACCATTGGCCAGTCACTTTCATCTCTCCAGAATTAGGCTCCCCAGAAAAATGAAAAGAAGAACTTCATGGCTAAGGTACCTTATGCCTCAACCATTGGAAGTCTCATGTACGTCATGATTGGTACTAGACCAAACATTAGTCAAGCAATGGGAGCTGTTAGTAGGTTTATGTTTGTCACGCCCCGAACCCCAAAATGGGACCTAAGGGTGAAAATGTAACTAATCTATCTCTGTATATGATCAAACATCCAAAGATACAGTACAATGGATGAGGGTCCGACCCCGTGGGGTTCCCAAGCACCCTAAACACATCCAATCACAAACATATACGTAGCGGAAAAGGTCATCTATATCCACATGTGCAGTACCATACTAGAGTCCATACAAGAGCAAAACATGGCTCTATCAAAACGTACAAACGGATGCCCAAAAACATCTCAAAATGGCAACCCACCACAATACAGTCCTAGCACTTACCCAAGCGTTAAACGCAGTACACCGGCCACTACGCTCCCTACACCAAGACGCTAGTTCCGGTTACTCGAAAGACCTGTAAAAAATGTATGTACAGTAGAGATGAGACACCTCTCAATAAGGAAGAACTCATGTTATATCAGTGTGTGGCATTTGAGAAGCAACATACACGCAGTTGAATGCAATCCAGTACTAATTTACACAGTGCATACACGCACACATAACACATGATCAGCAATCCCGGTGTCGTTACACCCTTCAGCCCGAAGCAGGTCCCCAACAATCCGGCGTTGGCCCAGCCAACCCGCGAAGCACGGCGCCACCGGCACATGGCTAGTCCTCGACTCCCATGGCATCGTACCGGCGCTACCTGGTGGATCCACACCCTTCGGCCTGATCTGCCGGTATAGGCTCACACCCTCAGATATAGAGCCAGACACTCTTGCCTATGTGGCAGGCGATACACACACGCCCTCGGATATAGAGCCGGACATTCTCAATACCTAGAACAATTCGGAACCCCGTTCCTACTAGCATTTCAACATATCACACACACATGCATGCTCATATAACCAAACAAACCACACCCATTTGGTAATCTAAATCATGGTTTTCCAAACAAATACAGTTTAAACAAAGTCAAGGTACAATCATCCCAATAACAAAGTATAAATCAACATATACATAGGTTTTTATCAAAACTAGGAATGTAGCCCGTCGCCCCCTTTTTCCCAAAACTGTAATAATGAAAAACCCATAGTTTTTCCCATTAGATCCCCTTAAATGAGTAACCAAAACACACATAGGATCGTGAACCACAATTCCACCGAGTCCGATTTCAAAAATAACCAATATAAACATAGTTCCCCTTACCTTTTCCCCGAATAACAAATCTCAAACTCCAAGACCCCTAAACAGCGAATCGAGTTCCAAAACTTACAAATCACAGTACAAAATATACTCACAATACTATTAACTACAAAACTACCGGATCAGAATTGAAAATCGAGTCTTACCTTGATTTTACACCGAAACCCGAAAATCTCCGAAACGAGATTCCGATCCGTAGAATTTGTAAAAAATCCTTCCACGATCCTCGTGGTAACTTCAGATTTCCGATTCCATCAACGATTGGCGAAGAAATCTAGAGAGAGAGAGAGAGTAGGGAGATGTTTAGAGAGAGGGAGATATATATTTGAAGTTTCTTAATGAAGAAGAAATGAAATTCCTATTTATAGTCCTTTGACCAGACCCTATTCGTCGATGAAATGGTGTCTTCGTCGACGAATCTTTCACTGACTTTGTTGACGAATTGGTGGTCTCGTCGACGAATTTGGCATCTCCGGTTTTTCCTAAACTCCTCGGCTTCTCCTCGTCGACGAGTCTTTAAATTTCATCGACAAGAAAAACAAAGGCTTCGTTGATGAAATCTGGCTTTGTCGATGAAATATGCCAAATTCCCAATTTTGCCCCTCTCTTATTTATTTAACCCATTGATCACGGTTCGGGTTCTTACAATGACAAATCCAGGAAAGACTCACTGGGAAACAATAAAGTGGATTTTGAGATATTTACGTGGCACTATTGATAAGTGTCTATGTTTCGGCAAATGAGATTTAAAAATTCGAGGATATGTAGATGCCGATTTTGCAGGTGAAATTGATCATTGCAAAAGCATTACCGGATATGTGTTCACTGTTGGCACAATAGCTGTTAGTTGGATGTCACAGATACAAAACATTATTGTTATATCCACTACAGAATCTGAGTATATAGTAGTGACAGAAGCCAGTAAAGAGATGATTTTGTTTCAAGGTTTGTTAACAGAGCTCGAAATAAAGCAGGAAAGAAATGTTTTGCACAGCAACAGTCAGAGTGCGATACATCTAGTAAAGAACTCTATATTTCATTTCAAAACCAAACACATTGGATTACGATATCATTTCGTCAGATCTTAGTTAGAGGATGAAGTGTTGACACTAAAAAAAAATCTAAAGTAGCAAAAAATCAGGCAGATATGTTGACAAAGGTGGTGACTACAGAGAAGCTGAAGTTGTGCTCAACTTCACTTGGTCTTCATGCTTTAAGACAAATTTGAGCACATCATTATCTATATACTAGTTGAAATAGTATTTCCGTTTCCAAGTGGAAGATTGTTAAGTTGTAATGGAAACGGATTAAATGGAAACGGAAAATTAAATGGCCTTGAAGATGATGAGTTGTAGATGAAAATGAGCCACAGAGGAGCCAGCTTTTATGCGCTGGAATGATAATGCCCGTGTGCTAAAATAACCCATTAAATATCCCAATTACTCCCTTCCTTTCATATCCATTCAATATAGTTATATAATGAAGCAATTGTACATGAATGTAAATATAGTGGAGTGAGTGAGCGAGAAGTATGAGAGTGCTGAAGGTGAGAGAGAAAAGTGTGAGAAGAGTTGAGTTGAGTGTATATCTCCTCCTCTTACTTTTCTCTCAAGTTATAGTATATTCGGTGTGCTCCGTGGATGTAAGTCTGATTAGACCGAACCACATAAATCTGGTGTTCTTATTTTGTGTGCTTATTTTTTTTTTTTTGTGTGATTATTGTTCCTAGATCCCTAACAAGCACAAACTTCCTAAGCTTTATTTATTGCCTTTACTTTTTCCATCTTCATAGCATCCAATCTTTTAGTGATTGCAGCTAGATGTGTTTGAACATCAATGTCATCCTTCAGTTCATATCGCCCCCCACCAAGTATTGCTCTCAATGGTTGAGCTACGATTGGTTTTCTGTCAATCCAGGTAATCCACTACTGAGCATTTTCAGCTAAATAATCAAGAAACCCAAGTGCCTCATTAGGCTTCTTATTGAAGAAATCTCATGTACACATTGTATGGACAAATTGCTTTGATTCAAGGGTCAAAGCAGTGTGAAATAATTCACCAATCGCCATAACTCAAACCCATGATGAGGACACATGCTGACTAGCTCTTTAAATCTTTCCCAACATGCATAAAAGGTCTCATTAGCTCTTTGCATGAATTGACTGATTTGTTCCTATAAAGATTGAGTTCTCTATAAGGGAAAAAACTTATGCAGAAATTCTTTTTGCAAGTCAGACTAGCTAGCAATAGAATTTGACCTAAGAAAATTAAACCATGTTTTAGCCTTGTCTTTTAATTTAAAAGGAAAAAGATATAATCTAATCTTCTTATTAGTAACAACCCTATTCATGAATATAGTGCAAGCAAGTTCAAAATCAATTTAGTGCTAATATGAATTTTCAGACTCCAACCCATGAAACTGAGGTATCACAGACATTATTCCATGCTTAATATTAAAATTCTGTACATTCTTAGGCAATATGATGTAAGATAATTGTGTGATTCGTGTGGACTGCAGATAATCCTCAAATGTCTAAGGAAGTTGTTCAGCCATATTATCAATAGAAAAAGGATTTTCTAAATCAGCCTCAGAATCAAAATTAAGGCTAGGGAAAGAATCCTCTAATCATTTAAGAGCCAGTTGTGCAAACTGTTGATATGAATTTTTGAGAATAAATAAATAAATATATAAAAGATTACCCTTCTTGTGAAGAGATTTTAGAGATTGCAATCTCACTCCAAATCAAAATAATTTTTCATGAAATTTTATTGTCTATCTCATTTGATATTCGTGCATACAAGTATAATATACATTTTATGTATGCATTAATATTATTTATATTTTTATAAACATAAATATACTAAATATTATTTTATAATTGAAACAAACTTAAGCTCAATTTTTTTTAAAGCTAAAATCAAGCTCAAATTCAACAATTTCAAACTTAAGATTTCCTAGTCAAATTAAAATATCCTATATGTTGATTCAACACGATTCAAATATACCTCTACTTTCAGCATTAGAAGGAATTTACAATCTAATGATATAACTCCACGCTTAATAAAATATAAACAGAAGAAAGAATGGTTATAGAATGACCCAAGTGGTTTGTAGTGGGATGGAGAGTCAATGTTGGAGGTTGGGACTGTGGTTAAGAAATTCTTCCTCAAGGGAGCTGGACAGAAAAAATGCTTGCCTAGCTATTTTAGATCATAGACTCTTTGCTTCTCCGTAGTATGTTAACCAACAATCTGCTCTGCCTTTTTTTCAATGATTGGAGTTGAGGGTAGGAAGGAACTGGCCCTTCATCTTGAGAAAATGAGGCAGAAGCCTCCCCAGTGACTGAACTAATCGACCAAAATACTCCAAGCTTCCACGCTTCAAAGGGAATTGAAGGAGCAATAGAAGAAAACGGGACAAAATATAATCAGTTATTGTTTTTCTGTCAAAGAAATTGAGAGAAAATAAATGAATGATTTTATTCAGAAATTACAATTGTCAAGAACAATTGATAATGGATTAATGGTAAATCTCATAAATGAATAAAAAAAAGAATGCTGTCTTCCAATTTCTTTCCCTAATAAATTACCTTTTTGTCTCCTCTCCGCTAACCTTAATCTAATCCCTTCCCAGCTACACAGCCATTTCTCAAAGCTATGCCAACTAAATTATGGGGTAGTCTGATAAGCCCGCTAATTTACTGTGATTGACTTACACTATGATTCCAATCCGGACCCGATGGATTCAAGAACTTGAACCACCTCAGCCATGCTTGGTCTCCTGGAAGGAACCTCAGAAGTACAAATCAGTCCTAACTTCATAACCTGGATGAGCTCATTTTCCGCAAAACCACGCAGGCTTCTATCAAAGCAATCTGTAGCAGAACCACTCTCTAACAATGCCCTCACATATTCACACAAGACCACCACCTCGTTTGCTTCTGGACTCTCCACAGGTTTCCTCCCGGTGACCAACTCCAATAGAATCACTCCATAGCTATACACATCACATTTATCACTCAATCTCAAACTTTGAGCCAACTCCGGTGCAACATATCCAACAGCAGTGTGAAATTTGGTTAAACCATGGTTGTCCAAAATGGGAAGCAATTTCCCGAACCCATAATCAGACAACTTGGCCTCATACTTCTCATCTAAGAGTATGTTAGTAGATTTTATGTTGAGATGAAGAACGGGAGGTCTACAGTCATGGTGAAGGTAAGCAAGGGCCCTTGCTGTTCCAAGAGCAATCTTAAACCTCCTAGACCAGTACAGTTCAGTATTGCCAGTGCTCGTGCTTGTACCTGGATAACCTAGCCCGTGTAGATTGTCATACAGGCTCCCATTTTGAACAAATTCAGATAAAATTAACTGCATCGTAGAGGACCAATAGTAACCCTGGAAAGCAACCAAATTGGGGTGCTGAAGGTTCCCTAGTCGTCCAATTTCATGCTCAAATTCATCCTGGTTTCTGATCCTTCCCAGAGTTTCAAGCTTCTTCACCGCAATTGAGATCCCACCTTCAAAATTCGTTTTGTAGACTGTTCCTATCGAGCCACTACCAATCATGCATTCCTTGTCCAGCAAAGCTTTGGTGCCAGCCTCCCAGTCTTCATACTTTGAGGGCAAAGTTTTGCTGAATAGAACCAGCTTTCCAATGATGACATTGGAATCGCTTGAAGCTAGCGGGGTACTCTCTACAACCAATGTCTCATCATCTCTTCTTTGCTTCCTACGAGCCCTGATGTTAAGAAAGCTTATTGCACAAACCCCAGTAAGGATCACTGCAGCAGCAACAATTGCAACAATGACTGAAACACTTAGCTCCTTGGGCTTTCTCGTCGACAAAGTGTTGCCACTGCCACTTGCAGAGCAAGGTGTGTCCAAAGGGGGACCACATAGCCCAGAATTGTGGAAGAATGCCGTGAAGCCAAAAAGCTGGATGCTTGGGATTGAAGGAATGGTGCCAGAGAGGTTGTTGTAAGAAAGATTAAAATGAGTTAACATTGTCAGATTTCCAAGGGAGGAAGGGATGGACCCAGAAAGGAGGTTTTGCGATAGATCAAGAAAATGAACTTGTGACAGGCTTCCTAGACTAGGTGGAATGGTTCCATCGAGTCTGTTCTGATGTGCGTTTAGAATTTCCAGGTGTGTCAAGCTGTATATTGCCGGAGGAATTTCTCCAGTCAAGGCATTGCCAGAAACATCCCTGCAGCAACATTATAATTTTTTTTTCAGATCAATTAAAAGCAATGTCAAAATATAGAATACTTCAATATGGTAATTGGACTCACAACTCAAGGAGAAACGTGCAATTGCTCACGTCGTCCGGGATTTCACCAACAAGGTTCAGATTTTGCAAATCCAGAACCCGAAGCAGCTCAATACTTCCAAAACCCACCGGGATTGTCCCATTTATCAAATTATTACCCAATCTAAGAATCAATAAGTTCTCCAAATTCCCAATCTCACTTGGGATACTCCCCGTTAGCCTGTTAAACCCTAAGTCCAAAACCTTAAGGCTGCTACAACTCGCAATGCTTACTGGAATCTTCCCTTCCAAACCATTGGCTGAAGCGTCAAGAATTTCAATTCCCTCACTGCAAGTTCTGATCTCAGGAATGTTCCCCTGAAATCCATTATGTGAAACATTGAAATGGGTAAGATTTTTCAATTCAATAACATCATATGGGGCCAACCCAGTGAGCATATTGCTACTAAGATCCAAAATCTCCAAGCTCTGGCAACCAGAGACCTGATCTTGGACACTTCCTGTCAACGCATTGCTTCTGAGAGACAAATAAGCTAATCTTGGGATAATGCAAACTTGCGAAGGCAAGCCACCGCTGAGATTGTTGAAAGAGAAGTCGAACCCAGTAAGATTTGAGCAGTTCCCAATAGAGACAGGAATGGAACCAGAAAGATTATTCTGGGAGAGCGATATGAACTTGGTTTTGTAACAGTACTTAAACAAAGCCGATGGAATTTCCCCAGTATAACCATTCCTCGACAAATCAAGAAAACGAATACTCCGTAAATCGCCAAGAAAGTCGGGAATGGACCCTGATAACGCATTAGAACTCAAATTAATCTTCCAGAGTGTCTCAATGCTCGCATATTCTTGCGGGATATTTCCTGTAAATCGATTCCCAAACAACGATATGATCCGCAAGGATTTCAACCCAGATAAAGCCGGCGAGAGGACGCCGGAAAGACTAGCATTCCACAGAAGGATCTTCTCTACGAACCCATCTGAATTGCAGAACACACCATTGTAATCCCCACAAGGGTCTTTGCTGAGATCCCATGATTTCAATCTTCTGTATGGATCATCAGAAATGTTGGCTTTGAACTGAAGCAGGATCTCCTTTTCAGTGGTGGGTGAGACTGTGATGGACTGAAGGAAAGCAGCTAGCAAGAGGAAGAGAACATGAGGAAGAAACGGCTCGAATCTTCTCATGCTCGTAAAAGGATCTTCCCGGCCGGCATTATAGACTCCGAACCCGAAAGTGAGCTAAAGAGTAGAATCTGGGTACGTCTGCAACTCTAGTGAGAGGGGGGTGATTGAGAGAGGTCCGATTATGAGAAAGACAACATCACGATCACGGCTAAAGAGTAACATTTTCTTTCTCCGTCAAATTGCCCTAAAATTGAAGAAGCTCCAAGCGTCAATGCAAATGAAAATTCACGACAAATAAGAAGTATGCTTATTTTGGTTTCTGGGTTGTTTCCGGATCTCTCAGAAAGGAACAAAGATCCTAAAATTTTGTTGACTGGTCGAATCAAAACCCTAAATTCCAAGTGAAAAAGCAGCAGAAGGAGAGAAAGAAGGAACAGGAAGTGGGGGTCAAGCGTGGCAATGTGAAGGGATTGCTCGTAGCTTGCCTTGGCTGGAAAGGAAGCAGGTGAGCCAATTTAATAACTGCCATTAAAGATTACTGTCTCTACAGTTGCCCACCAGCTGAAGTCGGAAGATCAAGAGCAACCACGTGCTCTCTCTCTCTCCCTCTCTCTCTCTCTCTCAACATTGAATGGAATTAACAGGCACCCTCTCTCTCTCTCCTTCTCTTTCTCTCTCTTTCAACCATGTAGGGCCTGTAGACACAGCATTTATTTTGGCGCAACCACCAGCCACCTCACTATTATTCACACTACCAACACCACCACCAGGACGGCACCACCGCATATGGCGTAGAAGAAGCAGAGTCGAAAAGAAGAAAGAATAGGCTATTTAAACATAAAACTTGCCCAGTTGACCAAGCTTTGCATTGAAGTTTCCAATTCAATGATTTCAATCTCTGCGATGTGAACTTGGAGAAGACATTCTCTCTCTCCTCTCTTTATTATTAAGCTGAGAATGGGCCCAGAGTCCCCATTCCCCTGACCCAAATTGCTCTCTTAAATAACCAAAACAACAAAAACACTTTCCCGCAATAAAACCGACAGTAGTAATATACAAGTCCATGCGTTTGGCAAACAGGGGGAGGCAGAATCAACGGCCAAGAAAGTTACAGTGCAGGCGATGGAAGGGCCAAGGGTGGTGATTTTTCTGGACTCCACGTGGCACCCTCTTGTCCGTTTGATTTAAGAGCCTGCTGATCTTTATGCTGTTAAAAAAAAAAATGTGACATCAAATGGCAAATTGGAATGGAAAACAAAATAAGGAAAGAATTCGGAAAGGGGGTGTTTGGATGGCAGGGCAGCTTGAACCGCATTAACGGTGCAAAATTGGGAATAGGAGGGTATCTTGGGTGGACCCCACAGCACAGCCTTCTGATGTGTTCTCCCCAGGAGATGAGATGGCCAGGTCAGGGTGTTCCACACGCAGTCATGCGGGGCGTGTGTCTCACCTTCCATTCATTTTCCAACTCAATCTACCTCAGACCATTTTTTTTTGTTTATTCTTTTTTTTAACCGTTGCCCTAGTTAATTGAATTTTGTTACAAAGATTTTTATTTCATTATTATTAAATAATTGACCACTTTAGTTATGGTTGGTGTTGTAAGTTTTGAATTAAGTTAATTTAATTATGCACCTTTGATAGTTTTGACATTTCAAATTTTGGTAGTCAAATATGAATGTAACTTTGTGCAAATATTAAAGAGGGTCATCAATGCTTATTAGTAGTCTTTTCTAGTTATTAGATAAGATTTTATTTATTTATTAGATTACCCATTAAGTAAAAAACTTTAATTTTAGCAAAACTTAGTAAAACGAGAAATATTTTTAAGTAGTATGTGTGAAAAACGATTGAAAATTGTTATGTCTTTCTCTACTTAAGAGCATATAATACGTACATGTTTTTAAAATTACTATTTTTTAGAAAATAACGAAATATTATAAATGGTTGACAACCTATTCAGCCATGGTTCATATTGAAAATCATAAATAAGTTCTTGTATTTTGCATCTCCCGTTAATATTTCTTCCAAAAGAGGAATTCAATTTTATAAAAATAACAGTAAAATGTGGAAGGGCATGTGACTTGAGCATGGGTTTGTTGTTGCAAGCAAACATAATATTTGACTTCTTCTAAACTTTAATTTTAATTCATTGGATAAAAAATATTTCATAAACTTAGATTAGATTTGGTTTGCAGAATGTCTATTTTTAAGAATAGATTAACTTTAATAGGTTAGTCACAGTTAGTTATACAAGAAACTGTATTGTTATTATAAAATAAATAGTAATATGAAACATTTTATGAGTGAAGAATACACAATGAATGAGTATTTCTAAATTTCATCTATAAGAAATAAACTATTCCCTTAATTGTTAAAATTTAAACTACATTTCGTTTTATTCCAATGAATAAACCAACGAGCCGATTACTTCATTTCTTTCAAATATTTCACGGGGGACAAGTTTTTTTTTGTTATTATTATTATTATAATGCATTAAACTTCAATGTAGGTATTAATACATATGGGAAAGTTTGATCTATAGTGGCGATAGTGGGCCGTGCATGGAGTAAAAGAATGCATGGGTTGGCAGCTTTGCATGGCTGTGAGGTGGGCGTCATCGCCTCCTTTGCACTCTGCAGAGTCTCCCCCACATCGATCACATGGATGCATATGTTGTGGGCGTCGAGGGCTTCATTTATGAATGTGGGACTGGCTCCTACGCTTGTCTTTCCTATTGCCATGTCCTTTTTGCTTCTATTCATGGTTAATGTAATTAATCAAGTCTGTACGTGGGTCCGTTTTTTCTTTTTAACTTACAACCTGTGTTGGATATTATCAAGGTCTTAAATTTGGATTTTGACCCAAATTTCAAAGCTTCAAAATACAAAAATTTTAATTTATATTAATGTAAGTACAGTATAACATCGTCTCTGTGAGTCGTTTCAAAGTCAATATAAGATTCTCTTAACTCTCTCTCCTTAACACCTAGATTTTGAGGATGAGTTCTCTAACATGATATCAAAACAGGGTCTTGGGCTACTTAACTCTTCCGTGGGTTGGACTTCTTCTCGCCTCATTTCCCCTCATGGGCTCGAGGGAGAGTATTAATGTCCATTCAGTCATACATCGTCTCTGTGAGCAGTTACAAAGCCAGTATAAGATCTTCTTAACTCTCTCTCCTTAACACCTAGATTTTGAGGATGAGTTCTCTAACAATTTCGATTTGAAAAAATAACGAAAATCAGTAGTAAAACATGAAATTCTTTATGAAATTTTAGAAAAAGTTAACAGCCATAATAATGTAAGTTTTAGAACGAATATATTACAAGTTAAATGTATCTATGTTGTGTGTGAGATGGAAAAGTTATAATATAGTGTATGTGTATCAAACATATTTGTAAGATAATGTATATTAAATATATTTAGGTAATACAAATGAAATCCATAAATCATTTAAATATTATTTATCATACAAATAATGATAATTTAGACATGAATTAGTTAAATAAAATGTTGTGGTAAGTTTTTTTTTTTTTTCATATAATTTCAAAAGCACTTGTAATAATCTCTTGTTTCGATAAAAAATAAATAAAATAAACTAAAAGAAAATTTTTCCATCACTCCTAAATCTCTTATTTGAATTATGAGGAAATTTCATTGTATAATTAAAATTTCGATAAGTTTCACTAAAATTTCGAGATTTTGATAAATTTCAAATGATTAGTCGATATTTCGACGGAAATTATGCAAGATGGAAATTGACTACCATTTCGATTTTGAGGGTGAGGAAAACCGAAAATTTTGATGGAAATTTCGACAATTTCGTGAAAATTTAAGACCATGGATATTATTAACACATGACATAGGTATCATAGTTATTGCTCTTCATATTTGGAACATAAGATCTACCCCTAGCTAGCTTTTTAGGAGCTTGTCTGTGCCACCTTCTCATTGAGGTAGTACATGTTTAATTTGTGGGGTTCCGTAAGAATGGTCCTATTTTGGAGGTTAAAATCATAGTGTCTTACGATTTACCTAGACACTATTGAATAAAGAAAATAAATTATCTTTCGAACGATGTTAAATCCCACTAAGAATAGTATTATATATAAATATTGTGATCCCATTTTAATATGTTTTATTTGGTCCTAAGATAACCTTATATTGCCACTAAAATTATAATTGAACATGATGATAGTTTTGGAGAAAATTTTGGATGGTCTTGACATGAGTGGTCCTCTAAAGCCACTCCCATTCCAATACATGAACATGTGACACTAAATTCTTTTACCAAAACATGAGAAAAATGACTAAAATGTCCACATGTTAGAATAGGCATGCATGATCAATGATCATCAATTATGTTACTAATGTGGATAACTCTAATGCCACCCAAATTTTCTTGTAATTTTGTGTTCAACATGTATGGTTGGTGCTGCCATTAAAATTTGATTGAGCCAACATGACATTTGATCAAGCTTCTCTAGACTCATTGTGGTCCGTCCCTTTCCCGAACCCTGCATACACGGGAACTTTGTGCACCGGGATGCCTTTTTTTTTTTTTTTTTAGGAGTTTGAATTTTAAGACTTGAACTTGGATTTGTGTAGGCTTAGAAAAAAGTCAATACAATTTTACATTTTCCTTTATCTAAATTCACACAAATTCAAATCCATAAAACTTAAGGTAAGGTACCACAATTAGAGACTATTTTATCAGCTTGGTAGTGTGTCCATTCACTACTATCCTCATTAACAAGGATCAGATCCCTAATGAAGTTACCTTTAATTGACACAAGGCATTCCTTCTCCTACCTGTTGCTCTATTTGGTTGCTCATATCCACCTACCCGCTTCCCTTTTGTCTTTTCAAATATCCTAGCCTTGTTATAAAGAGACATAAAGATACTGCAACATGTCTCCTTATTCTTTGAGGTCTCTTATCCCTATTGAGCTTGTGGGCAATGGCCTGGTGGTCTACCCCTAGCAAGCCTTCCAAAGCCTAAGAAAAAGGAATTTTTTTTATTTCCTATGCAGATGTACAGGGGACTTCTAGAGCTTCGCCAATATATAGGAGGGCTCCTTTTTGCACATATTTTCTTTTAATTACCTCTTGCTGCTACAAATGAACCACGATAAACTCTTTTACTAAAGATTCTTTTTAGAGACAAATATCACAACTTACATCTAGTTCCTTAATAGTTAGGATCTCTTATACTTTTGCCTCACAAGATATGAAATTTATTGAGAGAGAGAGAGAGAGAGAATGGTTTAGATAACTATCCTTTAGCATTCAAGGATTGATCATCCCAAATCTTTGTCAAGGTTCAATACTTGTGGATGCTAGAAAGGAGATAGTTCAAAGAAGATAAGTAATCTCCCATACACCCCCCCCCCCCCCAACCCATCAACAATATTTTTTTTTATCACATGTGAACCTTTCCTATCTTTATTCCTTTTAGTGCTTAACAAAAGAGTATATCAGTCGAGCTTCCATCACCACTAGGATTTGCCTCACCCTAAAGTTAGCTATAGCCATGGACACTACCAATTTGGCATTTCATAGGGTCTTCACTCCTTCCAAATCCTTATCATTGAAGGTAATGACTTCGTCCTTCCTAACTTTCTTCCAAGTATTCTCCTTCTTTAAATCAATAGGAGTTAATTTGGGAGACTTACCTTTGTTGAGGTTGCTTTGGGATTAGAAAGTAATTTTGCAAGTCTTTCATATGTAAACTCTTCCACAAAAGGTGGATTCACCTCCTCCAAAAGGCTTTACGCGTATGATTGTGGTCTGGTCAAATGTAGAAACCAGCATAAGCCCTTCCTTCGCCAAAAACGCTTGCAAGGTATTGGTACTACTTTTTTTTTTTTAATAAACATATGGTTTTAGAACTTTAAAAAAGGTAAAATGAAAAATTAAGGCTCTACTTAGATCAAAACTTTGTTTGAGGAAAGAAAAAGTAAAGTCTGAAAAAACATTTTATTTTTTATCCCAAATTAATCTAAGACCTTTTTCTAATGCGCTAATGTGTGAATGAAAATTATGTGAGAATTAAACATTAAAAAATACATCCACTAGCACGAGTGTCCAAAGAGATAAAAGGAGAGTATCCCTTACTTTCACATCTTACTCATTTTCCAGTTATATACCAACTCTTATTCACACCTATTCATATTCCCATCTATAAATTATAATTATATTTTTTTTTTTTTAAAAAGCATTAAGTTCTCATAGGAAACCGTGTCAAAACCAAAGGAATCCAACCAAATCATCACTCGGCAGAGACGTAAAGTCAAAAAGAAACAATCGACAACGACCCATAATAAAGTTGGCAATCCCATTGTTTCCTTTACTCCCGAAGAAGCAACCATCCTCTAATGTTGACAAAGCTCATAAACCTAATCATCACACCATGACAATAATTGTAATACTCTCAAAATCTACACCACCCCATCTGGCACTCCCTCATTGGGTTTTGTCAGCTTTTCATGGATTGAATGGTTCTCCAAAATCCCATCCTTTTTCCTTTATGGTGGATAGTTATTATATGTCCATTTGATCCAGGAGGCAGCAACATGCATAGATAATAGGAGGCACACGAAAAGTTACTTGAAGAGGCATCATTTAGGGAACAGCTTCAAGTTGGCAAAGAGGGATCTTCAAAGAAACACAAGAATGGGGTCGCTGACTGTCTTGTCTTATTTGTTGTGAGTCAAGTAAGATAAGAGAAGAATATTTTGATTGCAAATTGTCACAACAGCTAAAATTGTTTGAGCCACATGAAGAACATCCATGGTGCGAGGTACGGTGTTCTAAACTATACAATTGGAAAATGTTCAAACCTTGAGAGAGGATGGAGTGCACAAAACCCTCTAGACAGTGGGATTCGAGTAAATGAACGGGTCAAAAAGTGTTGTGGAGGTAAAAGTAGTGCAATTGGAGTAGAGGAGCAAGTCCATTATATAAGCTCTCAACCCCCACAGTTTTACCATCAATACAAAAATTAAATAATAATAATAATAATAATAAGTAATGCCCACCTAAAGATCTCCCCACCTTTCTCCCACAGCTACATGCACACACTAAAACACAAAAATGCTACAAAAGGGAAAGAATAAAATGAAAAGGCAAAAATGTCTGAAACCACCGTGCAAGACAGCATAGACTTTAATGCATAATTGTAATATAATCTACAAGAAGCCTGAAGAAACCTAAATTAATTTCAAAGAATTTTGCCCCTTGTCCAGTTTAATGCTTCTAATCAGATATTACAATCATATACAAATGATAAGTCAGAGAGACTGAGAGGGAAAACAATGACAACTCCAACAAAGAAGCAAACTTTTTTTTTCCTTTTTGTTTTTGCCTTCAAAAGAATTGACTGCTTTAATGTAGGTGTAGTTCACCTTAGTTGTTACGTCTTTGGCTGCTATTTCCCTTCCAATGCTGCTCAAACACCACCACATTATCATTAACCTCCCCCAGGATGAAGTGACTTTCATCCAACCAATACATGGTTCATATTATATGTGCGCGTGTATATATATATAGAAATGCAACTCTGACCTGTTTTGTCTGGACAGATATTTCCACCCTGAACAGGACTAAAATCAAGGGCTCTCACTCCAATAGTTGCTCCTCTTCCTTCTGCAATGCCTTCAACCGCCTTTTTGCAAACACTGTAAATATAATAGTTGTGGCCACTGTAGCACAGAAACCAAGAATATTGAAGACAATCTGTGGAGCTGAAAGGGAATGCCGATCATGCGAAGCATCTGCCAAAGCTCTTATCAAGATCCCCCTGCAACAGTAAAACAAATTGCTCACAACTTCAACAGCATGTTATGTGACCATCAACAGTGATCTTTCATCCTTATGGCTTATACAACCACAATGTGTTAGAAAAATAGTGGCATTTATTTCTCCCGTGCTAAAAAGGATAACAAAAGGAATATTAATAATTTAATAACCAGCAGCCAGAAAATAACTAGATCAGAAACAAGAAAACTTAAGCACGCTCTTGGCTGAATAAATCTTCTTTAAAATAAATAAAGAGGAGGGAGAAAAAAACTTTTGTGAGCCAACAAATTTCATGCACCAAATTTAAATCAGAACTAATTGTGGGTTTTTGAACACAGAATCAAATTGGAACTCTATCCTAAGAACTGCCAATTCCATGCAAAAACACAGCAAGCTAAGACCTGCCCTCATGAGAGCTTTGGCAGTTCAACACCGAAGGAATTAAAATTGAACTCTTTCCAGACTTGCCCTCATGAGATCCTGCAAAGCAGCCGCAGCAGCAGCAGTAGAGGTAATGGAATCAAGAGAACTTTTAAGCCTTGCACACTTCTTAACAGATCATTAGACATACCATAAAATGCAGAAGTGCTTCAAGCGTGTTGTATTATAGAATACCCTAAAAATTAAAAGGAAATTAGGAAAGTTTTATAGGACAGCTATGAGACCAGCTATACTATGTGGATCAAAATATTGGACAAATAAGAAACAATATATAAAAATAAAAGTTGTCGAAATGAGAATGCTAAGGTGTATGATATTAAAAGATAAAATAAGGAAAATAGTTATTATAGTAAGTTAGGCACAGCACTTGTAGAAGACAAGGGAGAGACGGCTTAGATGGTTTGCACACCTGCA
The DNA here is from genome assembly GCF_029873635.1 of Malania oleifera. Lineage (NCBI taxonomy): Eukaryota > Viridiplantae > Streptophyta > Magnoliopsida > Santalales > Ximeniaceae > Malania > Malania oleifera. Next base: position 68,382,519 of record NC_080425.1, on the reverse strand, counting down.
AAGATCAAATAGAACACAGGTGGGGAATGAGCTAGTTATTGTGTACCAATAGAAGTGGTAGGGGTAGACCTAAAATAATGTGAATGAGACAGTAAATGATGATTTAACAGCCATCAAATTGCTATAGGAAATTGCCCAACGTCGTGTAAACTGGCAGAAGAGGATTCATGTATTCAAACCACTAAGTTGGATTTAAAGCTCGGTTTGTCGTTGTAGTTAACTAGTTATAATTAACAGATGGGGAGTTTGTGGGGATTAATGTGTGAATGAACTTGTCTTGTGCTGCATGGATGAATTAGACCTTAGAAGGGTAGTTAAGACATGGAAGGAAGTAGGGTGGGGTTGGTAGTGCAACTTGAGGGATTTCCAAATTTTAATATAGTGCCATCACCGATAATTTTCAAGCAATTGAAGCTTCTGTATGCATCAGTTTGTTGCTCCCCACCAATATAAGATTTAGTACAGGCAGCATGAATTTGCACAATCAAGGGAGATGTGAAGTAAACTGCAGAAAAAATTTGCAAACAGGAGCACCTGCTAGGCTGCTACTATGGGGCCAACATGTACAAATGTACCATTGGATGGGGCAGTCACAACTCATTAAATGAATAAATAGTGGATTTTCTTATTTATAAGCAGTAACCAAAGTTTTTTTTCTATTTCTAAGGCTCAATAGCAATGATGGTCTTCAACAATTTGTTGCTACAGTGCAGGATCTTGACATGTAACCCATTCAATGTATCATGACCCTCAAAAGAAACAAATCATGGCAAGGGGATATTGCAGCAAAACATTATTGAAGGCGCAACCATTCTAAGTGTAGATGCAATGAGAGCGATGGAGCCTGGATGCAAACCAAGCAAGGAGTGAAAGGACTAAAAAACTTCCACACACATTGCAAGTAATGCCAAAACTGGCTTCAAACAAGACATGCTCTACAACATCCATATAATAATAATACTTCCTCCCAATATCACTACATGATCCAATAATCATAGCCTGAGCTCAAGTTAAACAGAGTCAACAAAATGCAAAAATTGGATTTTGAGACAAACACAAACCAATCCTTTAATGTGCTCGGGAGATGAAAAACCGTTGATGCATTTACCAGCAAAGACACACATATAAATATTCTTTGGTTCATGCATGCACTTATGTATATATGTAATTCACACAAATTTTGAGTGAAGAAGCATTTGAGAGAAACAAAGAAGGAGCTCCTACGTGTAGATTGCAACAAAGATTTCTGGCACCATTCCTGCCAATGATCCCAAGAGGTAAGGACCATACTTCACATCTGTTGCCACAGCACAGTAATTGTATATGATATATGGAAAAGGAGAAATCCTGATCAATGCAACAGCTCGGAACTGATTAAACCAATTTCCTTCACCAGCGAATCTTATAACAGAAGCTTTCTTAGGATATTTTTCTAACCAACCCTGTGCAGGAATCAAGAAAGACAGTTGAACATGCATAAGAAAAGAGAGGCTTGTAACCATATAAGATTAAAGGGAAACTTTAAAAACTTGAATAAGGTACACACTTGGATTTTGTGATAGAAGAGAGAACCAATGAAATATGGAAGTGATATTCCCACAGCTGCGCCAGCTATAATAAGTAAGAATCCAAAGCCATAGCCAAAAGTCATCCCAGCTGCCCACATGGAAGGTGTAGATGGTAAAAGCAAGGTTGGGAATAATGCTACAGAAGCAAAGATTACAACTGCCAGTACTGGAGTGCTGAATGTTGTTGTCTCCCAGTTAATTAGAGGGATGATCTCCTGCAAGATCAATGGCAACAATCAAAGGGTGAGAGACAACAAATGCAGCTCAAAAAGATCCAACAACTTGAAAACTACAATCCATTACCACAAACATTAAGTAATCCCAATATTTTAGAAGAAAGTATTGGAGATAGCGACAATTGGGAAATAAATTCCAGCACTCCCAACTAGCAACATAGCTAATAGCTATTAATAACAATAGACTTCAATATTATTTTCTGCTTTAGAACTTCAATAGTCAGAGCACTTGCATGCTAATCTGCCTAATGAACATTCATAATATTAATCCTAACACACACAGACACAGACACAGACACAGACAGACACAGACACAGACAGACAGACACGCACGCACCCCCACCCCCACCCCCGCGCACGCCCCGGCGCACGCGCGTACGCACACACACACACACACAGAGCACTTGCATGCTAATCTGCCTAATGAACATTCATTAATCCTAAGCTTTTACTCTTTACAATTCTTCTTTGACATAAGAAATAAGAACACATAGTTCCCAGAGACGCATTTGCCCAAATATTTTGAATGAAGTCTCAATATAAAAATTAAAAAAAAGGGGGGGGGGGGGGGGAGCCCGGTGCACAAAGCTCCCACGTATGCGGAGTCCGAGAAGGAGCGAACCACAATGAAGTCTCAATACTCAGCCGAAATGTTTGAAGAGAAATTAAAGCAGTTCATGTTGAGTTATCAATTCTACATAGATCAACAATATAGCACATATCACAAGATTCATCTTCTTCTTATTGCACGACAAACCTAGTGTATGTAATTTACTCAGTTCATAAAACATTGTCAACATCTCAATTAAAGACGCAGACCGCATTAAGGAATTTAATGACCATCTACTTTGAGGATTCTTTAGTGTGGGGGGAAATTCCCATACATAACAATGAGAAAGGAAGTTGCCTTATGTTAAGACAAGGATAAAAGCAACATGAGAGAATGAGGCTAGAGCGGCAGCATGGATTTTGACAAAAAAATCCAGGATGACTTGGATATGTTGATTATTCCTTACACATTGATCTTATTAGTCCTTCAATAGAAGTTTGGCAGGTTCTAGAGCTGCAGCTGGATACATAAGAGGCCCAATGTTTCTGGGTACATATATGTTGGAAATTGCAATGCCCTGAAGTCTACAAAGAGATGTAGCAGGTTACCAGGTTGTAAATTTAAAATAAGAACCATCCAAGGGATAACAAAGCACTTTGCATGGTTGCACCCCCCTCAAATAGTTGGCAATAGGGTGCCAGATCACACGATGAGAGATGGGGATCTTGCTAAAATAACCAATAACCATCATAAGATATCCAAAAGCCGGGCACATCAGTTCATTACAAAATAATTATTTACTTGTTAAGGGCGGAAGGTGCCTCCTTGGTTTCAAGGAAGCCTTCAATAACATCAAGCCCTAAAAGGGTTCATAGGCCTCACTTCGCACATGGGTATGCATCAACTGTCAAGAAGTAAACCACTCTTATTTAAGGCACCTCAAGGCCTTGACCTAGAGATCCCTAATCCCCACATGGGCAGCAACAAGTAATATGCAAATATTTAGCCATAATGGTTGTTTCATCACAACTGTCAATGCTTTGTGGATCTACCTTCCAAGAATATTCAAATTTAGGTTTTAAACTGAAAAATACCCGTCTCATGGCTCCGTCCTCAGAAAAATCTTCAGCTTGCATATTCACTCCAGCATATGTGATACTTGAAATAAACTAAATATTAATTACATGGCACCAAAGCACAGATGCAAATAAAAAAAGGGAAAATCCAGCACAGTCCATAAGAGAATCACAACATGCAAATTCACAGTACACAGCATGCCAATTCAAACTGACAATCCTGAGAGGTAAAGAGTTAAAACACAATTCTAATCAGAGTTTTCAGTTACAAGATTGCATTGGTCCAACAATTAACAGAGCAATACTACCCTCGAATACAACAAAAACATAAACAATAATTAGAGATGCTCAAATTGAAGTTTATTAGCTGCCTCTCAACCAATGGAAACGCTGATTAAACAAAATGAATCTTCAATCTCAGTCACAACCCATATATCACTTCGCAAAAAATATGAAAATCAAATTGTGCGCAATAATAACGTACTGAGAACCACAGAATTCTGTAATTTCTATTAAAAAACGTATGCATTATTGATAAACCTGAAACACGAAACCGCGCATGAACAATGAATAACAATCTGAAGAAGGAGAGGAAGAAGAACCTTATCCATCAAAAAGGGTCCGACCCATTTGAGACAAACGCCAGCCAAGGCCCCCAACAAGACGAATAAAACAACCACTTTAACCCACCAACAAAGAGATCCTTCCCTTGCAGAAGATGAAGCCTCCTCACCTCCATCGCCCTCCGCTTCGGAGCCCGTCAATTTCACGTAATCCCCGCTGTTGTCCTCCATTCTCAGCTTCAGCTCCGGGACCATCTCATCCTCATCACCGTCATAAGTCATCAGGAAACCCTAAAAAGCCAAAAGCCCCAATCCCCTCTATTTTCCGCCCAAACAAACAGATTTGTGCTTGTTCCCCTCCCTCTTTCTCTCCCTTTCTCTCTCAATCTCTCGGACGCTCGGGTTTCAAACCGGCAATGGGAGAGGATCGGAGAAAGGGAAATGGAGAAAAACCGTTGCTTAAAAGGGAGGAGCCAAAGATGCCATGCGAAGCAAACGAGACTGGCAGATTATGGGCAGAGAGAGAGAGAGAGGGCGAGCGTGAACCAAAGAAAAAGCCAGATGTATCTATTAAGAGAAAATACGAGGTGATTATTTACTAATTACTCATTAGTTGTTTTAATAACTAAATACCTATATAATCTACTAGTACCTATTTTATAATCCCACAGTTTTTTTTCACAAACATGCCCCAAGAAAACTCCAAATTTAAAATATTATAAGTTTATTATTAATTTTTGTTTATTATTAATTTTTAAGAAGTCACCGTTAAGTTCCACTTCCCTAATGAAGTTTTTTAAAATTTTATGTTGACTTATAAAATTAATTTTAAAATATTTAATATTTAATTGCACTCATGTGGGTGCCACACCTTTAATAAATAAGAATATAATAAGTTTATTATTAATTTTTAAGAAGCCACCGTTAAGTTTCACTTTCTTAATGAAGTTTTTTAAAATTTTATGCTGGCTTATAAAATTAACTTTAAAATATTTAATATTTAATTGCACTCATGTGGGTGCCACACCTTTAATAAATAAGAATATCAATTTGTTTGGATTATGCATGTGCTCTTAATTATTGTACTTGTGTTGTAAAATATATATATATTTATGTAAATGACTATCTAGATAATATGTTACAACCTTTGATATGTCTACGTAATGATTCATTATGTGATTAACCTTTGGGATACCAATATATTTGTCTATATAAGGACATGTTTTACAACAAAATGTGATAATAAGATAATTAGCAACATCTAGTTGTTCAAGAATTAGACTGTTGAATTTCTATAGTTCCAAACTTTTTTTTTTCCTCTTTTTATTTTATTTACAACACGTCATCAGCACGATCAAGTCTGTGATAGTATATCAAGTTTCGTTAGTATTATTCTAAAGTAAGAATTTTGTTTACTTTAACATTTATTATCTATATAACTTTAATTTTTCGTCACACTATATTTATATATTAACTATATCTCTTATCTTTAGTACGTATCCTTAAATATTTTTATGTCGGGATGTATGTGAGAATAACATTTCCATTTAACATTTACCTAACTTTGAATTTTTATTTGTTTTCAAAATGACTTTATGATGTCAAACCTCACAAAGCTTGAATTCGTTACCCTTAATATTTCTGGAAGAAATTATCTGCCATGAGTACTTGATGCTGAAATTCACCTTAATGCTATGAATCTTGAAAGTAGAATTGAAGAAGGAAGTCAAGCATCCCTACAGGATCACACAAAGGCAATGATTTTCCTTCGACACCATTTACACAAAAAATTAAAAATTGAGTACCTTACTATTAAGGATCCATTAGTCATTTGGAACAACTTAAATGAGAGATATAAATACCAAAAAATGGTAATTCTTCCAAAAGTTCGATATGATTGGATAGATTTGCGACTGCAAGATTTTAAAACTATAAGTGAATATAATTCAGCCTTATTTAAAATTAGCTCTCAAGTGAAGTTATGTGAAGAAAAAGTTACAGATGATGATGTGTTAGAAAAAAAATATTCAACTTTTCATGCCTCGAATGTGCTCCTGCAGTAGCAATATCAAGAGCGTAGATTTACAAAATATTATAAGTTAATTTCTTGTTTACTTGTGGTTGAACAAAATAATGAACTTTTGTTGAAAAATCATCAATCTCGTCCAACTGACTCAATACCATTCCTTGAAGTGAATGTGACTTTTTCTCAAAGTTGTGGACGAGGTTGTGGTGGTAAAAGGGGTCATGGTAGGAAAAAATGTTGGACCCATGATGATCATCCTTCAAAGTTTCAAAGCAAATGTGCTGAAAATACTCAAAGGAAATGGGCAAAAAATAAAGAAAGCTTTTAACAAAATAACAAAGTATAAAATAATGACAATATTTGCTATAGGTGTGGAACAAAAAGTCATTGGTCTCAAATTTGTCGCACTCTTAAACACCTAGTTGATCTTTACAAGGCATCGTTAAAAGGAAAAGGGAAAAATGTTGAAGTGAATTTGTCTGAATCTGTTGGCCTAACATAACTTTCAAATCTTGTTTTGATGATAACAAATGAAGGATGATTTAATATGTGTTGTTAAAGTGAAGATATTTCAGGAATACTTAAAGACAAAGTTCAAAAGAAAGAATAGTAATGAAAGTTCAAGATCGCTAAGGACTCAAAAGCCATATTCATATTTAAAGTGATACAAAGGAAGTTCAAGGGACAAGAAAATGAGTAAAGTATGTGGAAATCTAAAACTAACTCAAAGCTCAAGTCAAAGGTGTTGATCTCTTAGGTCATGCTCGGCTTTGATCATGACCAATACTGTGTTATTTAATGGTTAATGAGTTTGTGTGCAAGTTCAAGTAGAGATTCCAATTTGGTGCACATGGACTTGAAGAGGATAAAGACCTTGAATTTTTTATATGTTGTATTTTAATTTAGTTTTTATTCGGGTCTATAATAATTAAAGCTTAATGGACTGTAATAATCAATGCATTACATGCATGATAAGGTAGATAAGCTCAAAGGACTTAGACTGACCTTTAGACCCTCATGTTTGCATAAAAATGTGCCCTATCATTTTAATATTAATCATCATATGTATAGGGACAACATTGTAAAGGGACTAGGACCAAAATGCTCTAAAAATGTATGTTCAGTCGACCGAATTATAATGCACATAAGCATTCGGTCGACTGAACCTTCATTAGGTCAACATTTTAACCCTTCGGTCGATTGAACCGAAAATGAGCTATAATGCTCTGGTCGACTGAACCAACATGTGGGGTGTTCCCAACCGCCTAATCGATCGAACTTTCAATACAAATAATGGCTGGTCGACCGAACACCTATTTTTGGTCAACTGAACTCACTTCGGTCGACCAAACTCTTAAAACGGTCAACCGGTCCTCTCTAGTTGTCCGAAATTACCGAGGTTAAAAATGTTGTTATTATTATTAACCTCGCTTGAACTTTAGCAAAAATGACATATATGTCCCCCAACGATTATAATTTTCACCTTTTCTATATATAGGGGCTCATTTGTGAAAATTAAGAAGTGATTAGCAAAATCATTAGTAAGAAATCCTCTCAAACTTAAAAAGCCTATTTTGCCAAATACTATCCCAAATACTCTCCTACTTCATTTTCTTTGATCATCCAAGCACAGAGAGAGTATTTAGATTATTAGTGCTTCATTCTAAATAGCCCTATACTCTCATTGAAATTTATATTGTTTGATTTTTGTATTAAGAGTTTGGTTAGGGTTCTTCCGACATATTTAACTTGATAAATATAGTGTTGGGAAAACTCATTAGCTTGAGGATCTTTGCATTGTCATTGCAAAATTCCTTAAGTAATAACTTTTGTGTGCAAAATATTTTACAAAACTTGATTTCAAACAACTTTTGTGCTTGATACAATTTGAGAAAATATTTTTGAGTTCGTTTGAATATTATTGCTATTATCTTTGAAACACTAATCTGATATTGAGATTTGATATATTTTGCTTTCAAAGATTAGGTTATTTGAACACTCTTGTGCATACTTAAGATTATCATTGTACTGAGTGTAAATTGCACATATACACCACTGAGTTTATCGTTCTTACATGTTTGATGTGCATTGATTATACTGTACATATTGTATTACATATCTGCTTGTGTAAGAAGCGTTTGTTTGTACAAAAATTTCATATTTGTTGTATTTCAGGCGTGGATCTGAAAAGGGAGACTAGCCCTGTTGAATAGTCCCCGTTATTGACCTGATTGTAACCGGTGCCAATCCACCCGTGAAGTGAGCTTATAGTGGAATCCTTGCGTTGGTGAGTCAAGGCGGGGACGTAGGCACTTTGGCCGAACCTCGATACATTTCTTATGCATGCTTTTAATTTTCGCATTTTAAATTCTAGCACATGAATATTTTTATTTTACTATTGTGAATGATTGGGTTTATGATTGTATAGACAAACCCTAGATTGAGTAATACTATTACTAGATTAGTTAAAACTAAAAGATAAATTTTTAAATACCTAATTCACCCCCCTCTTGGGAATACACCAAAGCTAATAATTGGTATCAGAGCCTTGTTGCACTAGGCTTAATAGCTTTTGTAAAAGACCGCAATGACTCTTATTGGTGTATCCCCATTCGGAGAGGGACAATCACCTTTGAGTCCTCAATTGTTTTGTGGTGTAAATTACACCCACTAAAAAATTCGAATGAGCATATATGTAAAATCTATGAATTGGAGGACCTAACAGTTGATTAAGAAAGGAATTTGCTGGCCAGTACAAAATGATATTAATTTGATGCATGCAAATTCTTATGCCATTCAATTATTATATTGTGCTTTAGATTCTCATATTTTTCATGAGTTTATGGCATGTAGAAGTACACAGGAGATCTGAGTTGAGCTAGAAAAGAGATATGGAGAGACGTAGGAAAAAGAAATTGTCACTCTAAACGATGATCAGGTAGTGGCTAATCATAAGCAAGTTGCATTAGTAGATGATGAGGTATATGAATCTTACCCTACCTAATTTATTGATTCATGTAATGAAGCATGTGATGATTCTTATGTTGAATCATGTGATATATCATATGTTGAATCATCAGTTACCTCTAATGACTGCTTTGATGATAATGCATGTATTAATTCATATGATGTTTACTGTGATGATTCTTGTGCCAAAACATGTGATGAACTATATGATGAATCATCTATTGTTTTTCATAATAATACCTCTTATGATGCATGCATTGATGTAATTGAGTGTTATTATGATATACCTAATGCTGAATCATGTAATAAATCTAATGATAATGGCATGCCCCCTAACAAGGAACTAGAATGTACTTTATTGAAAATGAATAAGCTTCTAGTTAGGGTGTCTAAATAGAAAATATTTTTTGAAAAATGGATATATAAGGTTGGCAAAACAAATAAAAGATCTAAGAAAATATCATGCCACCTTAGAGAAGAAAAGCATGAAGAAAATATTGAAAATAACCTGCTTGGAAGAAGTAATGGATGTTTATTCTAGCATAACACCCAAAGCTAAAATTAAAAAGAATAATCATAATAAATCCTTAGAAATTAAAAAGGAAAATCCTTTTAAAAAAGATTAAGGATTTTCATGTGATTCCCATTATCGTGCCTCATCGAGCAATCATAAGAATCATAAGCACAATCTTTACAAAACTTGCTTACACTATAAAAGAAAAGGGCCAGAAGTGCCAGAGGCTTAGATAGGAAAATGATGTGGGTAATCATGAAGGCAAACTTCGTAGGATCTAAGGAAGATCGGATTTCAATAGAAACTATATAAATATTTGAATCTTTCCTTAGTTCCTAGGTTTAGGGGTTAGTAATGTCAATAGGCGTGGGAGGTGGCTTTGGTTCAAAATATAGAAGCTTAGTATACATATCCTCTTCCAAATGGACAAAACATTATTTGCCTAGTAAATAATTCAACTTGCTTAACTCACGCTTAAACATGAATATCTAAAGTTAAGTATACTCCGTCCATTACACAAATTTGAGTTTTAGGAAATAAATTCTTCTATTTAAACATCTTGTACTAAACTCATCTTGAAAGTCTTAAATGCCTAATAAAATGTTTAGTCATCACTCTAGGCTTAAAGCACTATCAACCATAAATGACCAACATATATTGAGTGTTTTTCATAAGACATCCTTGAAATCAAAATTAGAGGCATCCACTAGGGGATTGTTCCCTTTGAGTTCAAAATACAAATCCTCTAATTTTGGTTCATCTCCTCCATAGGAAAAGCTTTACCACATCATGATCACATCTGGTAAAGATGCATTCTTTCATTGGTTTGTATCCTTACTGTAAAGACCCAAACTGCAATAAGCTGGGTTCGTCGACGAAGGAATCACACTTGTTGACGAAGTCCTTCAGAGCCTCGTCGACTAAATTCAGAGCCTCGTCGATGAGCAAATACCAAGCGGGTCAGAGAAATATCCGGAACTTGGACTCAGTGACAAAGGGATGGCTTCGTCGACGAGCTGTGTGGTGGATTCGTCGACGAAGACGCCGCCTCGTCGGCGAGTTGGACTTGGTCAAAGGCCCTATAAATATCCATTTTGGTTTCTTAGTAGCTAAGTTTCTTTCCAAAGCTCTCTCTCTAAGATTCTTCGCTATTCGTCATCCATTTCTAAAAACGAAAGTTCCTACGGGGATTAGAGGAGGAAGTTCTACAACTTTAGCGGATCGGATTGTTATTTTGAGGATTTTAGGGTTTTTCCAAAAATCGAGGTAAGGATCTGATCTCAATTTTGATTGGATATTTGGATAGTAGTCGGAATTATAGTAAGGTTATGTTCTGTGGTTTTAGGTTTTCAGGATCCTGGGTTGTCGGTTTAGATCAATTTTGTATGAAGTTTCGTTTCGAGTTTAAGGTAAGGGGAAATTGATTACAATAGCATTTTCGGAAAATTAAACCGCTAAAAAGTTAGTTTATACTTATATGTATGATTTAACTACTTATTTGCCAAATTCTACTGAGTAGAAATATCGGTTTTATGATTTTTTTTATTTTTGGTAAAAACGAGGATTCTGGCGTATGATCTCCAAATTTTATGAGGATCACTTATTTGCATTTATATTGTAATAGGAGATGCTTGAATCCTTTACTTTTCCATTTAAATGATGTTTACTAGATTTTTATCATTTAGCGGATTTTTGAACTAAACTCGTGTGATATATATTGAAATGGAAATGTATGAATTTTCTATACTATTGATATAGATTATGGGAACAGAGTTCCAATTTGTTATGCTGAGTATGTGGAAATCAGAGGCTAGTGATACACTGAATTGTATAAGTAAACAAAAGGAGGTAAACTGAGTGGATCGGTTTGAACCCAATGTGATTATCTGAAATTGTAAAAATACTGGAATTGCACACGTTACTATATTTTGCTATAAATTGTATATATGATACTGGAACCACAGCTTGTAACCAAAAGAAGTTGAAATAAACTTCAGTAAAAGGGGTTGAAAGATACTCCAGTTTGGGGGTTGAAATAAACTCCTAGGGCTAGGTACCGATGCTGGCAATACAATGCAACCATACATGAGAAATCAGTATGGGTATATTAGATGGTCGACCTGTGAGGAGTTAGTAAGCTGTTGGTAAAAATAAACCAGGGGGCGGTCGGACTATAAAAGATGCTCGGCTTTGTCTGCACGAACAGGACACTGTTAGAGGCAATCAGTGCACAACCTGTGCCACGGGATAAATAGGAAAATTGTCATATCAAGCTGGAGGTGTTCTGATAATCATATGCATGATTTAAATACTTGATGTGCAGATAAATGTTATATGTTACAGTATTATAAACAAAGGTTTCAAACGTATGAGTTTGTATGAAAATATGCATATATGCAGTCACACACTGTTGTAACATTTTCTTCCTTACTGAGAGGTGTCTCACCCTATTATACAACCTTTGTTTTCAGGTCGATCAGTACGTCGGTCCTAGTAGCTAAAGGGACTGGGGAGATTGTATTTTGGTTTAGCTTACGTAAGCTTTCGAATCATGTATTATACTTAGATGAAGGTCCTTTATAAAGGATTGTAATAACATGATTTATTTTATGTCTAGATTTATGTACTTGTGGATGTATTAGTAAGCTCTAGTATAAGTCTAGTAGAAATCCCAATGAATGTTTATGTTTTTCCGCGACATTTACATTATAATTATGTATGGTTTACACCCTAATGTCCCTATTTAGGGTGGGTTATCTATGTATCTTGAACAGGTACAGATATTTTGTATAAGGGAGTGACACCTGGGTCCATATAAAGGGCCGGGTTGTTACAATACTAGTGCAATCAACATTTCTAAAAATCATATCTCACCTTCACGAACTAAACACATTGAGATTAGACATCATTTTTTTCGTGATCATGTGCAAAAAGGAGATGTGGCTCTTGAGTTTGTATGCACTAATGAACAATGGGCAGATATATTCACTAAACTACTTCCCGAAGATAAGTTCATACAAATTAGACGTGAGTTAGGTCTAATGCACAGTAGAGAGGCATCTTAGATGTTTCATAGTTTGTATAAATTTAGGTGGAGCTCTCAAGTTAAATTTAAATTTAAATTTGAAAGTCTTCACAACTTATATTGCTGTTAATATGTCTTAGTGGATTAGACTTGATGAATTTTGACTATTGCTTGTGTGTATGACTCTTTTATTTACAGCATGATCATATTGGACTTTATGCATATCGATGGTTGCTTGTGTTGCACAACTCTTTTGTCCACTTCATGATGATATTAGAATTTATATTTGACTGTTGGATCATATTGAACTGTTTGAGTAGTTATGGATAAACTGTTAGGATATATAAACTCAAACAGGTTACATTTTATACAGGATTTGTTTTTTAAAAGTCCAATTTACAAATGACACTCCTCCGATTTTTCAAAATATTTCCAAAACTTATAATGTATAAATGTAACACTTACCCATTGCCTCAAGTTTTAAATCTTATAGCCCTTTTTGCTGTTGCCAAAAGGAGCAGATGGAGAGGGGCAAAAATAATTGGGTAAAAGTAATTTGGTTAAAATAAATTGGATGCATATTGATAGGGGGAGCCTTCTTAGGTTTATACCCATATTTTTGCTGGTTGTATTTGTCATCATCAAAAAGGGGGAGAATGTTGACCTTATAGGTAACGACCAGTTTTGATAATGACAAATACTAATTATATCTAATGGGTGTTTGAGATTATGTGTGGGAACTTAAATTGATAGATCAGAATGCACATAGAGAAAGTGAAGATTGAAGACCTACTTACTTTACATTGTAATATATTTCATTTGTGTAATTGGTCTGTAATAGTAATTAGGGTTTTTACTTGTAATAATCACACACATCACATGCATGGTCTAATAGGTAAGCTCAGACTGAAATATAAATTGAAACAGGACCTAGAAAAGACCCTAGGACACTCATCATTGCACTTGTATACGTTAGGCACTTGAATAGGGTGATTGTGTAATGAAAAAGGACGAAAATGCACAAAATGAGCACTTTCGGTCGATCGACCTGTGCACTTCATTCTACCCTCGGTCAATCGAAGACGGTCTAGGTCAACCGGTTGACCATAGTTCGGTCGACCAAGCTTATGAAGCTCATTTGACCCCAATCGACCAAACCTCCTTGAAGTCAATAGTTTGACTTCCTAGTCGATTGAGAGAATTTTGTATTGCACCAACCTGGTCGATTAAGTTCCCACGTGTGGGAATCCAATGGTCTGGTTGACCGACCAGTTTAGTTCATTCCAACCGTAGTCGACTGAACCTCGCAAAATTGGAAAAATCGCCTCGGACATACTTGTTCGGTCGACTGCACCTGCAGTTTATTTTTGGCTCGGTTGACCGAGCCTCAAGAACTTCGGTTGACCAAACCTGTAAGAACCCGAACCGTGATAGCTGATTGTAATTAATTAAGAGAGGGGTGATATGGTAATTAAACAGGCTTCGTCGACAAAGCCAGAGTTTGTCGACGAAGGCCTTACATTTCTCGTCGATGAAGTTCAGAGGCTCGTCGAAGAGGAGAAGTCGAGGGGTTTCGAAAAATTGAAAATCCTAGGCTCGTCGACGAGGCCATCGTCTCGTCGATGAGCTATCTATATGACCTCATCGACGAGGATGCAATTCGTCGACAAGAACAGTTGAGTCAAGGGTACTATAAATAGATATTTTCATTACTTCTCAGCTAAGAAATCTCCTTTTATCTCTCTATCTCTCTAGAAACTCTTCCTACTCTTCATTTCTCTAGATTTCTTCATCGTTCATCACGAGAATCGTTAATCCAAAGTTACCACGAGGATTGCGGCAGGATTCTCTACAAGTTCTATGGATCGGATTTTCGGTTCAGCTGTTTTTGGGTTTTGGAATAAAATCAAGGTAAGGCTCGGTTTTCAATTCTGATTCAGTAGTTTTGTAAAGAACAATGTTGTGAGTATTTTCTGTACTGAGATTTGTAGGTTTTGGAACTCGGTTCGCTATTTAGGAGTCTTGGAGTTAGAGATTTGTTATTTAGGGGAAAGGTAAGGGGAATTAGTTTATATCGGTTATTTTTGAAATCGAACTCAGTAAAACTATGATTCACAGTCCTGTGTGTGTTTTGGATACTCATTTGGGGGAATCTAAAAGGGAAAACTATGAGTTTTTCATGATTACAGTTTTGGAAAAAAGGGGGCGACGAGCTGCATCCCTGGTTTTGTTGAAAACCGAATGTATATGATGATTTATACTGTGTTATAGGGATGGTCGTGCCTTAACTTGTTTAAACTGTATGTGTTTGGAAAGCCATGATTTTATATTACCAAATGGGTGTGGTTTGTTTGGTTATATGAGCATGCATGTGTGTGTGATTGGTTGAAATGCGAGTAGGAACATTGTTCCGAATTTGTTCCAGGTATTGAGAGTGTCCGACTCTATATCCATGGGCGTATGAAATCGCTGGGCCATGTTTAGCAAGAGTGCCTGGCTCTATATCTAAGGGCGTGAGCCTTACCGACTGATCACCGAAAGGTATGGATCCACCAGTTTAGCGTCAGTATGATGCCATAGGAGTCTAGGACCAGCCATGTGCCGATGGCGCCGTATTTTGCTGGTTGGCTACAGGCCAACGCCTTATGTCGTGAGCTGGCTTCGAGCCGAAGGGTGTGATGACACCGCGATTGCTTGATTATGTGTGTGTGCATGTATGCACTGTTATGAAATTAGTACTGGAACTGCATTTAATTGTATATGTGTTGCGTCATGATAACACTCAAATGCCACACACCGATATAATATGTATTCTTCCTTACTAAGAGGTGTCTCACCCCTACTGTACGTACATATTTTTCAGGTACTTTAAGTAACCGGAACTATCGTCCTTGTGTCGGGAGCGTAGTGGCTGGTGTACTGCGGGTAGCGCTTGGGTAAGTGTTAGGACTTGTGTTTTTGTGGGTTGTTGTTTTGAGATATGTTGGGCACTCGGTTGTACGTCGTATGATAGAGCACTATTTCTGCTCTTGTATAGACTCTGGTATGGTACCATGCTTGTATAGAAAGACCTTATTTTCGCTGCGTATCTCTGGATGTGTATAGGGTGCCTAGTAACCCCTCGGGGTTGGACCCTCAATTATTGTACTTTATCTTGGATGATCTGTATGGTATAGGGACAGGTTAGACTACATTTTCACCCTTAGGTCCCACTTCCGGGTTTGGGGCGTGACAACTTGGTATTAGAGCTAATCAAGTTGTTAGGTCTTGTAGACTTGGTTAGGCATAGTTGTGAGTACATACCAGAGTATAGGATGTTTAATGTGGGTAGAGTTGGTTGAGGTTGTTTTGTTGCTAGATCAGGACTTGTCAACGATATTCCGTGTTTTTCTTTGAATGACTATTTCAGTAAAAGCAGGGCAGACCATTGGTGACTTTTGTGTCGGTGGGATGGGACAAACCTGGACCTGGTAGGGAGTAGTTGACATGATTAATGCTAGATAATTGTGTTAACGGTACATGTTGTAGGAGTCTTGATAGAACTCTACTGTGTTGCAGCATGGAGCCCAAGGATAACAACTTGGGAAGTGGCTCCGAGGAGACTGCGAGTGACAAGTCTCCTGTTGTGCCTCAAAGACTGATAAGGCAGGTTTTGCGGGAGATTGGGCAGAGTGTGAGGAGACGCGAACACTCTCCTATTGCTGTGAGGTGCACCATTGAAAGGTTCACACGCATGCATCCTCCGACGTTCTCTAGGAGACATTACCCAATGATAGCGGAGGACTGCGTGGAGAAGACTGAAAGGATCTTGGAGGTCCTGCACTACACAGATAGGCAGCAAGTCCTCTATGCTACCTTCCAACTATCTGAGGAGGTGAGTCCATGGTGGACTGTGGTGAGTCTACTGGAGAAGCAGAGAGCCGATCTAGAGGAGGTGACGTGGAGCCGTTTCAAGGAGGTGTTCTTTGATAGATACTTCTCGGCTTCTATACGTGTTACTAAGGCGAATGAGTTTTCTGCTCTAACTTAGGGGAGTATGACAGTGCAAGGGTATGTGACTCGTTACATAGAGCTATCCCGGTTCCCGCCGTGTTTGATCTCGATCGAGTATGAGAAGACTCGGAGATTCGAGAAGGGCCTGAGGAAGGACATCCGCAGATTAGTGGCTATGCTTCAGATCTGTGAGTTCTCAGTTTTGGTGGATAAAGCCACTTTGATTGAGATTGATATCCAAGAGGACGAGGTGGATCAGGAGCTAAAGAAGAGGCTAGTACCTTCTCGTTCTCAGTTAGGATATCATCGGGATCATGGAAGAAGAGGAGCAAGGGCGCGGGTTACCGTCATAAAATCGAGCGCCAGGGTTCTCAGGCAAGCCAAATTAGTGATCGTTGTACCAGATGCCACAGATGGCACAAGGGTGAGCACCAGTCATTTGGGGGTAACTGTTACAACTATGGCCAGCCAAGTCACATGTTTCGTGATTGTCGTGCACCGACGCGAGACGTGCCTGCATCCAGTATGAACCGAGGGAGCAATCAGATACCTCGGGGAACCATTTAGGTGAATATAGCTCCAACCAGAGTATTTTCTCTTACTCTAGTGGATGCTGAATATGCAGGGAACATAGTGACAGGTACCTTATTATTGCTTTCAAATAAGGTTTCTATTTTGTTTGATTCGGGTGCAACCCATTCTTTTGTATCTGTGAGTTTTATTAAACGGTGTGGGGTTGAGACTCAAATCATGAACGAGGTATTATCTGTTACTACACCATCTGAGAGTATGTCATTCTGTAGGAGGATGTTGGAAGACTGCCCAGTGGTAGTTCAGGGGAAGCTACTACCAGCAAACCTTGTGGTATACGACATGTTGGGGTTCAATGTCATTCTGGGGATAAATTGGTTGTTCACCAATTATGTTGTGATTGACTGTCATAGGGGAGTAGGAGTATGAATTCGTGGGATCGTGTGTGCGTTTGATGCCTCAGGTTCTATCGGCATTACATGCGAGGAGATTACTCTTAGACGGATGTCAGGGGTACCTAACTTGTGTGAAGGAACCGCCATAGGATGAATTGAGACTCGAGGACATTCGGGTAGTTAGTGAGTTCCCGGATGTGTTTCTAGATGATTTACCCGTTTTACCTCCTGATCATGAGGTGGAGTTCACAATAGAGTTGCTGCCTGGTAAGGTACCGATCTCTAAAGCTCGGTACTGGATGACTCTAGTAGAATTTTAGGAGTTGAAGGAGCAATTGTAGGAATTACTGGATAGGGGTTTCATTCGACCTAGTGTTTCGCCCTGGGGAGCTTCAGTATTGTTTGTGAATAAGAAGGACGGGTTGATGCGTATTTGCATTAATTACCTTGAGATTAACAAAGTAAATGTGAATAATCGCTATCCTTTACCTCCTATAGATGATCTCTTTGACCAATTGCAGGGGACGCGGGTCTTTTCGAAGATCGACTTGCGGTTAGGGTATCATCAGGTGAGGGTCAGATCTGAGGATGTAGCGAAGACTGCTTTGCGAACCAGATACGGACACTACGAATTCTTGGTCATGCCTTTTGGGTTGACGAATGCTCCGGCGGTGTTCATGGATCTGATGAACAGGGTTTTCCATGAGTGCCTGGACCGGTTCGTGGTGGTAGTCATTGACGATATTCTAGTATACTCGAGGAGTACGGAAGAGCATGAGGACCATCTGAGGTTAGTATTACATGTTCTGCAAGAGAAGAAGTTGTATGCTAAATTGAAGAAGTGTGAATTCTGGTTGAATCAGGTGGCATTCTTAGGCTATGTGGTGACTGGTGATGGTATATCGGTGGATCCTAGCAAGATTGAAGTTGTGGTTGACTAGGTAAGGTCGAAGAATGTGTAGGAGGTTCAGAGTTTTCTAGGACTGGTGGGTTATTATTGTCGGTTCGTGGAAGGTTTATTTAAACTGTATGGGCCTCTAACTCGATTGACCAGAAAGGGAGTGAAGTTTGAATGGACCAGTGATTGCGAGCAGTATTTTCAAGAGTTGAAGCATCGGCTGGTTACGCTCCAATTTTGACAATCCCTTCGGGGGATGGTAGTTTTGTGATTTATAGCAACACGTCTCTGAAAGGTTTGGGGTGTGTGCTTATGCAACAGGGTAAGTGTCATGCCCTGAACCTGAAAATGGGACCCAGGGGTGAGAATGTAATCTAACCTATCCCTATATCCAACGAGGCATCCAAAGATATAGTACAAAGGATAAGGGTCTGACCCCGTGGGATTTCTAGGCACCCTATACACATCCAAACAAAATCATATATGCAGTGGAAAAATGTCATTCTATATACATACATGGTACCATACCAAAGTCTATACAAGGACAGAATCAAGGTTCCATCAAATAACGTACAAACAAGTGCCCAACATATCTTAAAATGGCAACTCACAAAAAACAAGTCCTAACACTTACCCAAGCGCTACCTGCAATACACCGGCCATTATGCTCCCGACACAAGGACGCTAGTTCCGGTTACTCGAAGGACCTGTAAAAATATGTACGTACTGTAAAGGTGAGACACCTCTCAGTAAGGAAGAATACATGTTATATCGGTGTGTAACATTTAAGTGTTATCATGATGCAACATACACGCAATTAAATGCAGTTCCAATACTAATTTCACAACAGTGCATACACGCACACGCACACACACACATGATCAGCAATCCCGGTGTTGTCACACCCATCGTCCCATAGCCGCCCCGCGACATACGGCGTTGGCCCGTGGCCAACTCGCATAACATGGCGCCACTGACACATGGCTAGTCCCCGACTCCTATGACATCGTACCGACGCTAAACTGGTGGATCCACACCCTTTGGCCTAATCTGCTGGAATAGGCTTATGCCCTCGAATGTAGAGTCGGACACTCTCAGTGTCTGGAACAATTTGGAACCACGTTCCTACTAGAATTTTAACTAATCACACACACATGCATGCTCATATAACCAAAAAAACCACATCCATTTGGTAATTTAAAATCATGGTTTTTCAAACACATGCAGTTTAAAACAAGTCAAGGCACGACCATCCCTATAACACAGTGTAAATCAATATATACATTTGGTTTTCAACAAAACCAGGGATACATCCCGTCGCCTCCTTTTACCCAAAATTGTAATCATGAAAAATCCATAGTTTTTTCCGTTAGATCTCCCTAAATGAGCAGCCAAAATACACACAGGACTGTGAGCCACAGTTCCACCGAATCCGATTTTGAAAATAACTGATATAAACACAATTCCCCTTACCTTTTCCTCAAATAGAAATTGCCAAACTCTAAGGCTCCTAAACAGCGAACCGAGTTCCAAAACTTACAAATCATAGTACAAAAGATACTCACAACCCTGTCCTCTACCAAACTACTGGATCAAAAAAGAAAACCGAGCCTTACCTCAATTTTAAGCCGAAACCCGAAAATCTCCGAAACGGGATTCCGATCTGTAGGTTTTGTAGAGAATCCTTCCATGATCCTCATAGTAACTTCAGATTAACGATTTTGGTGACGAACGATGAAGAAACCTAGAGGGATGGAGAGTAAGGAGAGTTCTAGAGAGATAGAGAGAGAGAGAGAGAATTGAGTTTTCTTAGCTGAGAAGTAAAGAGAAATGATATTTATAACCTTTTGACTCGACCATCCTTGTCAATGAGATGGTATACTCATCGACGAGGTCATATAGACAGCTCGTCGACAAGACGATGGATTCGTCGACGAATCCTGAAATCACCGATTTCCTAAAATCTCTCAGCTTCTCCTCGTCGATGAGCTTCTAAACTTCGTCAATGAGACTTACATGGGCTTTGTTGATGAATCCTGACTTCGTCGACGAAATCTGCTAAATTTCTAATTTGCCCCTCTTTTATTTATTTACACCCATATATCACGGTTTGGGTTCTTACAGTAAGGTAGTACCATATGCTTCTCGGTAACTGAAAGAATATGAGAAGAATTATCTTACGCATGATTTGGAGTTGGCTGTTGTTGTATATGCACTGAAGATCTGGCGACACTACTTGTATGGTATGCAATGCGAGATCTTTACTGACCACAAAAGCTTCAGGTACTTTTTCACGCAGAAGGAGCTAAATATGAGATAGAGACGGTGACTTGAGTTGATTAAAGACTATGATTGCACCGTCAGTTATCACTCGAGAAAAGCTAATGTGGTGGCTGATGCATTGAGTCAAAAGTCAGATCATGTGGCAATATCTATAGTTGTGGCTTAGCATCACATCAAACAGGATCTGGAGAGCTCAGGTATAGAGTTTGGGCGTGGTGATCATCAGGCTTTTATTGCTAGCTTGGTAATCTAGCTGACTTTGTTTGAGCGTATAAAAGTTGCACAGACTAGTGATGCAGAGTTGGTGGAGGTTATGGAAAAGGTACAACAGGGATTGGCTACAAAATTCAACCTCTCTGAGGGAGGTGTGTTGAGGTTTGGGACCAGACTATGTGTTCTGAACGATGATGGGATCAGAAGGACTATTCTTGAGGAAGCGCATCGTTCGTTATATACGGTACATCCTAGTAGTACAGAGATGTATCGGGACTTGCACGGGACCTTCTGGTGGAGTGGTATGAAGAGGCAGATTGCTCAGTTCATGGAGCAGTGTCTAACGTGTCAGCAGGTGAAAGCTAAACATCAGAGGTCGGCAGGGCCGTTGCAGCCTTTGCCTATTCTGATGTGGAAATGAGAGCATATTTCCATGGACTTTGTGACCGGATTGCCACTAGCACTTCATGGGCAAAATGCTATCTGGGTGATCGTGGACAGGTTGATGAAATCTGCTCATTTTATACTAATGAAGGTTAGCTATCCTTTGAGTAGGTTAGCAGACCTATACGTGCATGAGATAGTGAGAATGCATGTAGTACCGGTGTCCATTGTATTAGATCGATATCTAAGGTTTACTTCTTGATTCTGGACGAGCTTGCTGGAAGCATTGGGGATGAAACTTACTTTTAGTACAGCGTTCCACCCCCAGACTGATGGACAGTCGGAGAGGACGATACAGATCTTGCAAGATATGTTACGATCTTGTATGTTGGACTTCGGTGGTAGCTGGATACAGTTTATGCCACTAGTAGAGTTCGCTTATAATAACAGCTTCCAAGCTAGTATCGGGATGGCACCGTTCAAGGCTCTGTATAGTCGGAGGTGTCAATCTTCTCTGTATTGAAATGAGGTTGGTGAACATCAGGTGTTAGGACCTGAACTTGTGCAGCAGGCGTCTAAGAAGGTAGGTTTGATCCGGGAGAGGATTAAATCAGCTCAAAGTCGACAAAAAAGCTACACAGATGTTTGCCGCCGTGAGTTAGAGTTCGACATGGGGGGTAAGGTATTTCTGAGAATCGCTCTGATGAAAGGGGTGATGAGATTTGGGAAAAAGGGCAAGCTAAGCTCGAGGTATATCGGACCATTCGAGGTTTTTGAGCGAGTGGGTCCAGTAGCCTACAGGATTGCACTACCCCCAGCACTCTCGAGGATCCACGATGTGTTTCACGTGTCCATGTTTAGGAGGTGCATGTTGGATCCTTCACATGTTATTAGCTATGAGGATGTGGAAATTGGGGATACTTTAGCGTATGAGGAGATACCTGTTCTGGTTCTGTACAGTAAAGTTCAAAAGCTTCATACTAAAGAAATACCGTTAGTGAAGGTATTGTGGCGGAACCACGAGGTTGAGGAAGCTTCTTGGGAATTGGAAATGGAAATACGTTGGAAGTATCCGTAGTTGTTTTGAGTATATGTACATTACTCTACTTTAGGTTGGGATAGGTAGTTAGTCGTTGGGAGTGTATGTTATTGTGTACTCCTGAGACGGTTTATGTATGTAGCCACGGTATTCTTTCGCCTTAAGTGAGGGTATGTATATATTATGATGGGGCTGCATTGTAGTAGCCACCAGTTTCTTTCTAGAATTGCGTATATGAATTTTCTTGTATGTTGAGTTTGTGAATGAGAGATGGCAAATTTTGAGGACGAAATTTTTGTAAGGTGGGGATGTTGTAAGAACCCAAACCGTGATAGATGGATTTAATTAATTAAGAGAGGGGCGAGATGGTAATTAAGTAGGCTTCTCGTCGACGAAGTTCAGAGGCTCGTCGACAAGGAGAAGTCGAGGGGTTTCGGAAAATCAAAAATCCTAGGCTCGTCGATGAGGCCATCGTCTCGTCGACGAGGATGCAATTTGTCGACGAGAATAGTTGTGTCAAGGGTACTATAAATAAATATTTTCATTACTTCTCAGTTAAGAAATCTTATTTTATCTCTCTATCTCTCTAGAAACTCTTCCTACTTTTCATCTCTCTAGATTTCTTCGTCGTTCATCGCTAGAATCGTTAATCCGAAGTTACCACGAGGATCATGGAAGGATTCTCTACAAGTTCTACGGATCGGATTTTCGGTTCGGCTGTTTTTGGGTTTTGACATAAAATTGAGGTAAGGCTCGGTTTTGTAGAGAACAATGTTATGAGCATTTTCTGTTCTAGGATTTGTAGGTTTTGGAACTCGGTTCGCTGTTTAGGAGCCTTGGAGTTCGGGATTTGTTATTTGGGGGAAAGGTAAGGAGAATTAGTTTATATCGGTTATTTTTGAAATTGGACTCGGTAGAACTATAGCTCACGGTCTTGTGTGTGTTTTGACTACTCATTTGGGGGAATCTAACAAGGAAAACTATGAGTTTTTCATGATTACAGTTTTGAAAAAAAGGGGGCGACGGGCTGCATCCCTGGTTTTGTTGAAAACTGAATGTATATGATGATTTATACTGTGTTATAGGGATGGTCGTGCCTTGACTTGTTTAAACTGTATGTGTTTGGAAAGCAATGATTTTAGATTACCAAATGGGTGTTGTTTGTTTGGTTATATGAGCATGCATGTGTGTGTGATTGGTTGGAATGTGAGTAGGAACGTGGTTCTGAATTTGTTCCAAGTACTGAGAGTGTCCGACTCTATATCCGTGGGCGTATGAAATTGCTAGGCCATGTTTGGTAAGAGTGTCCGACTCTATATCTGAGGGCGTGAGCCTTACTGACTAATCACCAAAGGGTATGGATCCACCAGTTTAGCATCGGTACGATGCCATGGGAGTCTGGGACTAGCCATGTGCCAATGGCGCCGTGTTTCGCTGGTTGGCTAAGGGCCAACGCCGTATGTCGCGAGTTGGCTTCGGGCCGAAGGGTGTGACGACACCGAGATTGCTTGATTATGTGTGTGTGCGTGTATGCACTGTTGTGAAATTAGTACTGGAACTGCATATAACTGTATATGTGTTGCGTCATGATAATACTCAAATGCCACACACCGATATAATCTGTATTCCTCCTTACTGAGAGGTGTCTCATCCCTGTTGTACGTATATATTTTTCAGGTCCTTCAAGTAATCGGAATTATCGTCCTTGTGTCAAGAGCGTAGTGGTCGGTGTACTACGGGTAGCACTTGGGTAAGTGCTAGGACTTGTGTTTTTGTGGGTTGTCGTTTTGAGATATGTTGGGCACCCGGTTGTACGTCGTATGATAGAGCCCTGTTTCTGCTATTGTATAGACTCTGGTATGCTACCATGCTTGTGTAGAAAGACCTTATTTCCGCTGCGTATCTCTGGATGTGTATAGGGTGCCCAATAACCCCCCGGGGTTGGACCCTCATTTATTGTACTATATCTTGGATTATTTGTATGGTATAAGGACATGTTAGACTACATTTTCACCCCTGGGTCCTACTTCCGGGTTCGGGGCATGACAAAACCAGTCCTGGTCGATCGGTGCTCTCGGGTTGGACCTATTTTTTACCACGGTTGACTCGGTAAAACAGGCTTAAAATAATTAAATAATGATTAAATATTTTCTAATAATCTCGACCATGTCCCTAGCGGTTATAATTCTAGGGGAGTCTATTTATACCCCTTTATTTGGGATGATTTGTAACTTGATTAGCAAAACCGATTAAGAAATTCTCTCTTATTTTCAAAAATCCTACTACTCATTCTTATATTCCATTCACTCATACTTACCCTCTACTATTGCTTAAATCCTTTGTAAGTTGATTGAGTGTTTGTTTTTAATAGGCTTGCTCTCCCATCCTTGTTTGATTGATTCGATTTTCTTGAGAGCTAAGCATGAGTGTTCTTAGGGGACTTTGCTAATAAGTATCTCCTAAGAAGACTTGTATTAAGCTTATGAGTATTGCATCTTCTTTGCAATAACTTAGGAAGTTTGTATTTGTTTTGGGGTTGCAAAAACATTTTCAAAAATGTTTCTAAATATCTTGTGTGATTTATCTTGCATAACTTTGAAAATATTATGCGATATTAATCTTTGTTGCAATATTCACTAACTTACATATCATTTTGTTGAATACAGAGATTATATGTCTTTTGCAAACCAAGCATATGCATTATCTAATATTCACGTGATTGAGAAATCCTGCTGATTGATATTCTTGAGACTTGCTTGATATCTTTGTGTGGACATGTTGATTGAATATCTTGAGATACAAAGATTTCTTGTTGACACTCTCACGCACTCATTACATTGATAGCAAATATATTTGAGAGTTAAAATATTAGACCACACTAAGCTTACATATTAAATCATGTTGTGGTGTATGTGACTGAGCGTATCTGGGTACATATTTGCTTTACACGAAAGCACAATCGTTGTACAAATATTCTTTGATTGTAAAATCAAAGTGTTTCCAGGCATGACCTGAGGGGGCAGTAATCCAGCCCCATAAGGATTTGTTGTAAAGGTTGAGGTCAACCCTGTGCTGATTGACCTGGTATGTTTAGGTGCCGCTCCACCCGCTTAAGTAAACAATTATAGTGGTAATCCTTGTGCTTGTTAGCCAAGACGGGGACGTAGGCAATTGACCGAACCTTGATAACATTTCTGTGTGTCACTCTTACCTTACTGCTTTCTAGTGCATGTGCTGTTAATTAAATTGCTTTATTTAATTTCTGGTATATTTACATTACTTGCACTAGATTGACCTTAGGGTTGTGAATATATTGGTGTTAGAATATTTACCTAAGGATTAAATTTTAAAAATACCAATTCACCCCCCCTCTTGGGATCACGGTAAAGCTAACAAGGGGTATGCTGCTCGGTATATAGAGTCATCCAGTTTCGCGCCGTGCTTGGTCTCGAACGAGTATGAGAAGGCTCGGAGGTTCAAGAAGGGCCTGAGGAAAGACATTCGCAGATCAGTGGGTATGCTGCAAATCTGTGAGTTTTCGGTTCTAGTGGATAAGGCCACTGTGATCGAGACCGGCTTCCGGGAGGATGAGGTGGATCAAGAACCAAAGAAGAGGCCAATGCCATCAGGTTCTAGTTAGGGATCATGGAAGAAGAAGAACAAGGGCTCGGGTTACCGCCAGAATACCGAGCGTTAAGGTGCTCAAGTGGATCAGTCGCGCAATAGTTGTATCAGGTGCCACAGATGGCATAAGGGTGAGTGTCAGTCATTTGGGGGAAACTGTTACAGTTGTGGCAAACTAGGTCACATGGCTCGTGACTGCCACGCACTGAAGAGAGACACACCTGCCTTTAGTGTGAACCGGGGTAGCAGTCAGATACGTCGGGGAACTAGCCAGAAGAACACAGCTCCGACGAGGGTATATTCTCTTACTTTAGCGGATGTTGATCGTGCGTGGAATGTAGTGACAGGTACCTTGTTATTACTTTCAAATAGAGCTGTTATGTTATTTGACTCGGGTGCAACCCATTCTTTTGTATCTGTGAATTTTGTAAAACTGTGTGGGGTTGAGACCCAAGTTATGAATAAAGGGTTATCTGTAACTACACCGTCTAAAAGTGTAATGTCCTGTAGGAGGATGTTGGGAGGCTGCCCAGTGGAAATTCAGGAAAGGCTGCTGCCGGCGAATCTTGTGGTATACAATATGTCGGGTTTTGATGTTATATTGGGGATGGATTGGTTATCCTTTAGTTATGCTATGATCGATTGTCGAGGAAAGGTAGTAGTGTTCAGACCTCCTGGGGAGCCAGAGTATAAGTTTGTAGGATCTTGTGTGCGTTCAACGCCACAGATTCTATCAGCATTATAGGTCAAAAGGGTACTCTTGGACGGATGTCAGGGGTACCTAGCTTGCGTGAAGGAACCATCGCGGGATGAGTTGAAACTCGAGGATATTCGAGTGGTTAATGAGTTCCTAGATATGTTTCCAGAAGACTTACCCGGTTTATCTCCAAATCGTGAAGTGAAGTTTGCGATAGAGTTGTTGCCTAGCAAGGCATTGATCTCTAAAGCTCCATACCAGATGGCTCCAGCAGAACTTCAAGAGTTGAAGGAGCAATTGCAAAAATTACTGGACAAGTGCTTTATCCGACCTAGTGTTTTGCCCTAGGGAGCTCCAGTTTTGTTTGTGAAGAAGAAGGATGGGTCGATGCGTATGTGTATTGATTACCATGAAATCAACAAGGAGATTGTGAAGAACCGTTACCCATTGCCTCGTATCGATGATCTCTTTGACCAGTTATAGGGGACGTAGGTCTTTTCGAAGATCGACCTACCGTCAGGGTATCATCAGGTGAGGGTTAGATCCGAGGATGTTGCAAAGACTACTTTCCGAGCTAGATACGACCACTACAAATTCTTAGTCATGCCTTTTGGGTTGATGAATGCTCCGACAGTATTCATGGATCTGATGAACAGGATTTTCCATGAGTACCTGAACCAGTTTGTAGTGGTGTTTATTGACGACATTCTAGTATACTCGAGGAGTTCGGAAGAGCATGAAAACCATCTGAGGTTGGTGCTACAGATTCTGCGGGAGAGGAAGTTGTATGCCAAGCTGAAAAAGTGTGGGTTCTAGTCGAACTAGGTTGCATTTTTAGGCCATATGGTGTCAAAGGGCGGTATCTCAATTGATCGTAGCAAGATTGAAGCAGTGGTCGACTGGGTGAGACTGAAGAGTGTGCAGAAGGTTCGGAGTTTTCTGAGATTGGCGTAAGTAATAAACCGAAAAAAAAAAATTAAAAAAAAGTGAATAGTATTATTAATGGTAATAAAATCCTATTGGGATAATATATATATATATATAGGTATATAGGTATATAGTTATTAGTATAATATCTTATATGTTATATATATAATTTAAGGTTAAAGTAACTTCTCCTGAAGCTTCAGCTTCAAGAAGAAAAGTTTTTGAATAGTTTTTTTTTTCTTCATTCAAGAACTAGAGAGTTCCCTCCCCTGAATTTCTTTGTCAGTCTCATCGTCTCCGTCTCTCTCTTCCCTCTTTTCCCGACGGATATTTAGCCGATCGAAAAATGAAAGGTACTGTTGGGTTCCTAACTCTACTATCGACATTTCTACTGAAGCGGATTTATCGTGGGAGCGGCGTAGGCACCACTCCTAGGGAAAGGTATATTTCCTCTAAATCCTTAATTTCTCCTTAAATCTTCAGTCAAATCGACGATCAGACACCACCACATGGTCTTAGTCGCGATTGACATCATTTTGACATGAGTAAATTTTCAATTGGGGTTTTCTAGGCCCCACTCCAAAGCGAGAGTGAGATTTGGGAAATTTGAAAAATTGGTTATATTTGAGGGTATAACTGTTTATTTGGTATTTAAGGGTTTAGGAAATATTAAAATAGTATTTTATTTAGGATTAATTTAATGAAATTAGGATTTTTGATTCAGAGTCTGGGTGAGTGCCGCGTGTATTTTTCGGGGTCCCTATTGGTGTAGTTCAAGAAATCAGGTAAGGGAAAAAATATATATTAAATAAAAAATTTTATGAATTTAATGGAAAATGAATTGTGTTATATATACGTGTATATGTTTCGGTATGAGTTTAAAATGCCAACAATTTAAATTATGTTTTTCCTAGTTTAGGGCTGTTTATTAGATATGTATATATGAAAATGAACTGATGAAAGTGGAAAATATTTTGAGAATAATTATGTAAGAAATGAAAGATATTTTTTAGTATATAAACATTAAATGTTAGTTGGCTTATTTTACAGGCAGTGTATGAATTTTATTGCTAAATTGTGTGACATGAGTAAATGTAAGTTCTGTGCAAATATATGTTAAATGTATGAGATGCAGGTTAAGTAAGTAATGCATTGAGAATGAAATATGATATGAACTATGCTGCTTGTCTGTGTTAATGCAACTATGTAAACAATTGAAAGATGTTGGGTAAAATAGCTGAAAGATGTTGGATAAAACAGCTAAAAGATGTTCGGTAAAATAGCTAAAAAATATTGGGTAAAACAACTAAAAGATGCTGGGTAAAACAGTTGAAAGATGTTGGGTATGTAATAATGAAACGAAAATGAAATGTGAAATATGAACAATGTAAAATGGGAAAGAGTCACTTAAAGTGAATGGAAAATAAATGTAAGTTAATTAGTAATTAACAATTTGATGGTGGAATAATGATAGAAAGAACAATGTATTATGAACTAGAAGTATCTATCTCATAGAACCTGTTACGATTGCTCGGGTGTGACTCTTTGCTCGAGGGCGTCTTGGAAAGGCGAGGTGCGCTGGTAAACTGTTCAGATGTGGTAGAAGCGGCATAACGTATTAGGGCAGAATTGAACCCCCTTGTATGGCCTGGTATATTTCCCATCATTGGGGTCTTTGCTAGTAACCTTTGTTTGAACTGTGTGACTACTGATCGATTTATACTTGAAGGCTTACTGAGTAAGGTGGAGTGCCCTGGGAAGGCTTCACACTATCCTAGTGTTTCTTAGTATCGACGATGGGTGCTACTTATATGGACTGGTAATCACCCTATCCGTGGAGGGGTAATCTCGTGGGGTGAAATATTTTGCATGTGGTTGATTCGACTCAGAGAATGATTTCATGTTTATGATAACGTTTGCAAATGTTATTAAATTGACAGTTAAAGAACCGCATGCTTATCCCACGCTGTTTTTTATATCCGTCTTCCCTTACTGAGATGTGGTCTCACCCCGAATATGAATTTTATCTTTTTTCAGGATTTCCTCAAATCAAGCTGAGAGAGCTCGATGTTTTTATAAATTTTTGGGAAATAAAAAGAGAAAGGGTATATTGTATGTTAATTTGAATGTTATTTTATGTTTTTATGTTTTTTAAGTCTTCTTATCTTATAATGGTTGTGAAACATACTAGTATTGTGAATACTAAATATTTTTGGGAGATATGTGTATATATAGGAATACAAGTGGATGCATGGTTTATTATGGTGTGTAGATAGATTTAGAAAACTCTGGTATTATATTTGTTGGAAGATTATAATTATATTTTTCGCTGTGTTGACATTAGTATGTGGATTATTAGGTAAATGAATGGATTATTAGCACTCCGGGCCCACGTAGAGGGTCGGGGTGTTGTAGGTTATTATCGTCGGTTTGTGGAGGGATTCTCTAAGTTGTCTGGGCCTCTAACATGATTGACCAAGAAGGGGGTGAAGTTTGATTGGACCGAAGATTGCGAGCGGTGTTTCTAGGAGCTGAAACAACGATTAGTTACTGCTTTGGTCTTGACCATTCCTTTTGGGAATGACAGTTTTGTGATTTATAACGACGCATCTCTAAAGGGTTTAGGATGTGTGCTTATGCAATAGGGTAAGGTTATAGCTTATGCTTCTTGGCAACTCAAGGAATACGAGAAAAATTACCCTACGCATGATCTGGAACTGGCTGTTGTAGTTTATGCACTGAAGATCTGGCGACACCACCTGTATAGTGTTCAGTGTGAGATAAAGCCTCAGGTACTTTTTTACGCAAAAGGAGTTGAACATGAGGCAGCGGAGGTGGCTTGAGCTGATCAAGGACTACGATTGCACCAT
The DNA here is from genome assembly GCF_029873635.1 of Malania oleifera. Taxonomy (NCBI): domain Eukaryota; kingdom Viridiplantae; phylum Streptophyta; class Magnoliopsida; order Santalales; family Ximeniaceae; genus Malania; species Malania oleifera. The sequence continues at coordinate 68,352,140 of NC_080425.1, read as the reverse complement.
CAGTTATCACTCGGGGAAAGCTAACGTGGTAGCTGATGCATTGAGTCGGAAGTCGGAGCATATGACAGTATCTGCAGTTGTAGCTCAACATCATATTAGACGGGATCTGGAAAGCCTTGGCATATAGTTGGTGGCTGGTGATCATCAGGCTTTTATTACTATCTTGGTGATCCAGCTGACTTTGTTTGAGTGTGTTAAAGTTGCACAGACTAGGGATGCAGAGTTAGTTGAGATTGTGGAGAAAGTGCAGCAAGGGTTGGCTGCAGATTTTAACATCTCTGAGGGAGGTGTTTTGAGGTTTGGAACCAAGCTGTGTGTTCCAAACGACGACGATATCAGAAGGACGATTCTGGAGGAAACGTTTCGTTCTTTGTATACGGTACATCCTGGCAGCACGAGATGTATTGGGTTTTGCGCGAGACCTTCTGGTGGAGTGATATGAAAGGGAGATTACTTAGTTTGTGGAGTAGTGTCTGACGTGTCAGCAGGTGAAAGCTAAACACCAAAGGTTAGCAGGGCCATTACTACCCTTAGCTATTCTAGAGTGGAAATGAGAGCATATTTCCATAGACTTTGTTACCGTATTATCGCCAGCGCTTCACGGATAGAATGTTATTTGGGTAATTGTGGACAGGTTGACGAAATCTACTCACTTCATATCGATGAAGGTTAGCTACCCTTTAAGTAAACTAGCAGACCTGTATGTGCATGAGATAGTCCGAATGCACAAGGTGCCGATGTCCATCGTGTCAGATCGAGACCTAAGGTTTACCTCTCGTTTTTGGAAGAGCTTGCAAGAAGCACTAGGGACGAAACTTACTTTCAGTACAATGTTTCACCCCTAGACTGATGGACAGTTGGAGAGAACAATACAGATCTTGGAGGATATATTACGAACTTTTGTGTTAAACTTCGGTGGTGGTTGGATGCAATTTCTGCCACTAGTAGAGTTTGCCTATAACAATAGCTTCCAGGCTAGTATCGAGATGACACCGTTCAAGGTTCTGTATGGTTGGAGGTGTCGGTCTCCTCTGTATTGGGATAAGGTTGGTGAACGTTAGGTTTTTAGGGACCTGACGCTGTGCAGGGCAGACGTCTGAGAATGTGGGTTTGATATGGGATAGGATTAAATTGGCTTAGAATCAGTAGAAGAGTTATGCGGATGTTCACTGCTATAAGTTGGAATTCGAGGTGGGGGGTAAGATATTCCTGAGAATCACTCCAATGAAAGGGGTGATGAGATTCGAGAAGAAGAGCAAGCTAAGCCTGAGGTATGTCGGACCATTCGAGGTTCTTGAGCGAGTGGGTCCAGTAGCCTACAAGATTACACTACCCCCGACGCTCTCGAGGATCCACAATGTGTTCCACGTATCCATGTTGAGGAGGTACGTGTCAGATTCGTCGCATGTTATTAGTTACGAGACCTTGGAAATTGGGGATACTTTAGCGTATGAGGAGGTACCCGTTCAGGTTTTGGACCGTAAAGTTTGGAAGTTATATACCAAGGATATACCGTTAGTAAATGTATTGTGGCGGAATCACGAGGTTGAGGAAGCTTCTTGGGAATTGGAAACAGAGATACGCTAGAAGTATCCACAGTTGTTCTAAGTGGTAATTTGGATAGTAGAGATAGTTGAGTACACGTGAATGATGCTACTATTTTATTATATTGTGATAGGTGGTTAGTCTTTGGGAGTATGTGTTATTGTGAACTCCCGAGACGGTGTATGTATGTAACCATGATATTCCTCCGCCATAAGTGAGGGTATGTATGTATTGTGATGAGGTTGCATTGTAGGTGGCCACCGACTCTTCCTAGAGTTGGATATGTGTATTTGGTTGTATGAATGAGTTCGTAAATGAGAGATTACAAATTTCAAGGACGAAACTTTTGTAAGGAGGGGAGGTTGTAAGAACCTGACCCGTGAGATATGGAATAAATAAATAAGAAAAGGGTAAAATAGTAAATTGAGCAAGCTTCGTTGACGAAGCCAGAGTTTCGTCGATGAAGGCACTTCTATTGTTTGGTGATGAAATTTAGAGGTTCATCAATAAGGAAAAGCCAAGAAGTCTTGGGAAATCCAGAAATCTCAGGCTCGTTGATGAGACCACCACTACATCGATGAACTTCCTTCGCTGGCTCGTCGATGAAATCACCACCTCATTGACGAAGTTGGCCGAGTCAAAGGAGCTATAAATATCAATTCCTTTGCTTAGAAGCTAAGTTATCAAGGTTTTCTCTCCCTCTCCCTCTAGAACTTGAAGCCACACACTCTCTCTCTAGATTTCTTCGCTGTTCATTGTTAGAAACGACAAACCAACGTTACTGCGAGGATCAGGGAAGAAATCTCAACGTGTTTTGTGGAACAGATCTTCGTTTTGAGGTCTTCGGGTTTGACCCAAAAATTGAGGTAGGGTCGGTTTTCATTTCCGTTTCAGTAGAACCGTAGGGAGCAAGATTGTAAGTAATTATTGTATTGTGGTTTATGGGTTTTGGGAACTCGGTTCGCTGTTTAGGAGTCGTAGAGTTCGGGTTGGATTTTCGGGGAAAGGTAAGGGGATTCTGTTTATATCAGTTATTTTTGAAATCAGATTTAGTAGAACTGTGGTTCACGATCCTATGTATGTTTAGGTTACTTATTTGGGGAAATCTAACAAGTAAAAATTATGAGGTTTTCATGTTACAGTTTTGGGAAAAAAGGGGCGTCAGGTTGTATCTCCGGTTTTGTTGGAAAATTGTGGATATATTGTGTTATATATATATTGTGATTTGATGCGAGACAAGATGGTTGGGGCTTTTGAACTTTTTATATTTAAAACTATATTTGAAAATCATGATTTTGAGATTATCAATGAGGGTGGAATTGGAAGAATTGTTAATGAATATGAAATTGAGTGGGATGTGCTGGTGGTGAATAGATATAGGAAAGTGTGTTTGGTTGTTCCGTTTTGTTTCAAGGTTTTATGAAGAGTGTTCAGTCGATATATGAGGGTGGTTGTGAAATGAAATGAATTGTGTGTGGTGTGATTGTGTGAAAAATGTTGAAAATACCACCTGATATGGCAAGAGGTGTTGACTCTATATTCGAGGGCAGGATGACATCTGAAATATCGCTCTTACTGCTGATGTGATCCCCTTAGAGTGTGGATCCACCAGATGTACGGGACGATGCAAGGGAGCCTGGCTGAGTGGGCTAACGACATGTGCTGGGATGCCGTTGTATGTACTTGTTTGTATAATGCAAGCCAACATTTGGTGTCAAGGATTGGGAGGGCTGGGCCGCGGGGAATAGGTGGTGGGTGGGTGACAGTGGTGGGGTGTGGGGAGGGGGGTTGGTGTTGGTGGTGTTATTGTTTGTGACGGACGTCGTGGTTACTTGGAATTCATGTGGTGTTGCGGAAACTATTTTGTGAAAATAATGTAACTTAATTTTGTATATTTATATGTCATGATTTGATAAACTTATATTGGACAATACTGATTATAACCTTGTATCTGCCTTATGAGAGGTTGTGGTTGTCTCACCTATCGTACGACTGTTTTTTTCAGGTCCTTCGATTAACCGGGAATAGAAAGAAATAAAATAAATAAAATAAATAGCCGTCCTTTATGTTGGGAGCGTGGTGGTCGGTTTTTTACTACGTAGGGGTAAAGTGTAAAGTCGGGACGTTTTTTTGATAGATGTTAAAAGGGGTTGTAGTGTTGAGGTTTATTTGTTGGCACCCTTGGGTTAGGGGGTTATGTTTGTAGATGAAGCTTAGATCTATCTGTATAGACTTTGTGGTATAGTATATGTATGTATGGAAGGAACCTTTTCTGTGAGTATATGCGTTATTGTGAATGTGTATAGGGTGTATGGGAAACCCACGAGGTCGGACCCTCATTCATTATAGTATCATTTGTGTTTTGTATGATACAAGGACATGTTAGGTTACTACATCACACCCTGGGTCCCAGTGCCGGTTTCGGGGCGTGACAATACAACTACGACTTCCATCTTTAGATAAATCATTTTTCAAAGAAGATTTTCTTTCCCTCTTTTATCTCCTTTATATGATACTCTCGAACATGTAAGACTCATAACACTACTCGACTAGGTCAACAATACAAATTAACCACCTATGTATAAACATGCTCGAAGATCATAACTATTCCCTCAAGGAGATTTTAATCCCTATCTTTTAGGAAAAGACGAGAAGATGAACCATGCTTAACGTTTTGTTTGCTTTTTGAAACCAAATCAACATCCACAATTTAGATGAACTTTAGGGCATAATTAGTAAAGTTTGGAGTCTTCGAACCATAATTAAGAGACACACAGACCCTAGAAGACACTACCCTTATGTTTGTCCCATAAAATTTCATGTCTTGAATTTAAAATTCTATGAATTTATATCAAACTTAGTATAAATTGTGTTAAATTTCAAATTTAAACTCTAAAATTTGTGTTACCCAGTTGACTTTCATGCTATATATGCTATTGTCTATACCATACTTTTAAGAAATCATCAAACCATAGCTCAAGTTAGCTCCTATCGACTCCTATCTTCTAGTGATTTTTATTTTTTATTTTTAAATTTTTATTATTTTATTATATTTCTTGAGTTAGGATTGAAACTTGTAAGTATAGGGTGCAATCATGCTTTTCGTTAACCTCCGTATCTTGCCATTTTTTTTTGCTTGAATTGGCTTTCAAGTATTTAACTTTTGCTTTTCTTAATTTGTCCCTTTGGTATAGGTTAAATGTCCACTTCAAACATTATCTACCTTATAACCATTGCTTTTAAATTTTTTTTATCAAAATATTTGTCAGAGTGGGATTGTTTTTAAAATATTTCAAAAAATAATTAGTTGTCTAGTGTCAAATTAGGCTTAGTTTCCCTGCCCCACCTACTAATGAAAAGTTTTATTTTATTTTTTTAAAAAAACTGATGAAAGAAGCTAATTCACTAACAAAACTATTTGGATTGGCACAACCTTAAACTATATAATTTCAATTTATGAAATATGAAATTTGAAATTTTAATTTATGTTTTTTTTTAAAATTAGTTGACGAAGACATTTAAAAAAAAATATATTGAAAAGACAAGTGAAAAAATTCTTTTCAAGTCACGTCTTGCTTGTTCTTGTCGGTTCTGTTCTGCCTTCTCCCGTTCACGAGTCCAAGTATGTGCCTGCAATATCTTGCTCAGTGCAAGGGGGGGCGAAGATTGATCTTGCCATTCGGCACGTCTCTCATGCAGGCTGGCGCTGGCGATCGCCCGTCCGTTTTCCTCGTTTTTTTGGTCTGCCGTTGGCCGTTGGTTGTTTTTCGAGTTGGATTCTGTTGTAGGCCGATCCCTCCCTCTGTTAATTATAAACAGAGCATCGATTTCACAAATTAATCCTAAAAGCATTTCAGCTCCCGACTTCTCCTAGTTGGCTTCGGGCAACAGTTTCTCCATAAAACAATACATTTAACTTTATTTTATTGTTTTTGGGTTTCTCGAGATGGTTCTCCATACCCAACAGTTGCATATTAATCGACAGCTTTTCCTTCCTCAAAATATTTTCCCTAGAAAAAATGTTCAGCTTCCAGGTTTGCCGCCGAAATGCTCATATTCGACCTCAGGTCTGTCTTCCGCTCTAATACTCTCATTTTTTCCTGTCTTTAGATTATAGGTTTGTGGTAGATGCTAAAATTTCCACTTCACCTTTTGCATGCAGCGCCAGGCTCTCTAGGGTTACCAGTCCGCTTCAACTCCTGTTTTACATGTAAGTGTTTCCGTGTTTTTTAGCCGTAATTTCATATTAATCTTCCCTTGTCATTTTTTTTTTTTAAATTTTAGTTGGAAGCAGATTTGTAGCCAGCAGATGTGTATCGGAGGAATTTTCGGATTCGTTCGAGCCGAGTCATTCTCAGGATGATGTATCTGGGCCGCCTCAGGTATGTCTTTATTTGTGCATACTAGCCGTTTATTGTTCCTATTGGAAATTGTTTTTATTTATTTAAAATTTTTAATTTATATATTTCTCTTCATTGTTATTTTGTGGACTTGATGCAATGGGTTAGATGAGATGAGACTTGTAGCTCCTGTATCAATGATTTTGATGGCTGTTGCTCGAACTTCTCAAGTTTCATAATAACATCATGTACTAAAAACAATAATATGCGGCCGGAGAGCTAATGTATTCATTGTAATGCATTTCCCAATATAAGTTGCCTCGTTTTGCCTTAACTTTTTTAGTGGGACTAGTTGCTTTTCCCACTTATAATAGGTATGGGTGTCAAACCGTCTGGGATCCCTCCCAAGGGTGGCATTGTTACCATATAACCTATAGTAAAATCTTACTACCTAAGAAGGGTAGTCATGGGGATCCTTTTGTTAAGTGGTATTGCCACCTTTTTTTAATAATCAAGGGGTGTTAACAGCAAATTGACTGGCTACCCCTGGATATATAGCGTTGTAATTCCCTTCCATGGGTCTCTGTGTAAATACTGTTATGAACGTGATGGAAATTGAACTCAGAACATCTAGGTTGATAGCTTATCTCAAAGCTTATTTGGCTACCCATAGAGGGGGTTGTTATCTATGCCAAAAATAAAGATTGGGTTTATGAACTTCAATAATTAAGTTTGTTTTTCACTGTCCTGATTTTTTTCTTTTGAAGCAGTAGCGTCTTACAATATGTGGAGAAATAAATACAGCGACTCACTGCGGACACTAATCCACAAAGGACTAAACCCCGAATGGTAATGGGGAAACTAAGCTTACAGTTTTCTTTTGGGTTGTGAGATAGGAGATTGTTAAAACAACTGAAAATGTAAAGTTATGGGAATCATACACATCCATATTTGCAATTTTTAATTTTAGTCATCTTTGCTACCATGAAATGGTTGTAACTGTCATATGATGGATGTATAGAGGAATTGTAATTGGGCAATGCTAAGTTGAGTCTGACTAGATTTGAGCAACCCTAACCCTAGGTAAATATTTCATATCTGGTCGGATTAAATAGGTATTGTTACATACATCGTGTGTGCACATACATGCACAAGACAATCAACACACTGCAACACAACTTAAGTAACTCAAGTGTGTCCTAATTGTATTTATGTGGGTTTGACTACACAAGTCCTTTTATTTTATTCAATTTAGGGCTATTTCTTGATTAATCTTCTCCACAAATGACATGTCTCAGTTCCTGGATCTATATTCTTTTGGGCATTTGCCTATTTGGCACCTCATGTCGAATCTGTGAATGTTTACAAGTTGTTTATTTTGCTCTTGATTATGAAAATGTCCCACATTGGACTTGCATGCACCATAATTATTAATTGTTGAACTATCTTATGTTGGCACCATTTTGGAAGGTCAGAGTTGCAGTGCACACATCTATGATTGGTTGTGGAGACACGTAACTGGGGTTTTCCTACCAATCCCCATCCTAGGATCTCCTAAAGAGTCTTGGCTTGAAATGCATGAACCAAAGGCTTGTTAAAGGAGTTTTAACCCCCTTAGCCTTTTCCTAGAGCCCAAGCACAAACCACCTGTTGTTAGTGACGCACGTCCCTTTTCATCTCTTAAACTAACCATTTGTTGCTATCATATTGGAACATCATCCTATCTCCTCTTTGATCAAATCTTGACGTGACTTTCTATTATTGAAGGATGACAAATGACACACGTTTGCCTCCTTTCTGTTATTCCCACTCATGCTGCAGCTGGGATCTTTTGGTACTTGAGCAATTGAACTCTCTGCCCCCCTCTTTGTAATCCTCCCCAATCATCAGAGTTTCTTCTTGGGATTGCCCGTTTCTCCTCTAGGAACTCTTTGAAACATCTGCTACTTGGGGAATGAAGTCCATTTCTCCACTTTCAAGCATTTCCTCTACATTTTGGTTACTCTTTAGGGAGAGTGGAACTGTACAAGGTAGTGACTAATAGAAGGCCATGTAATCAATGAGAAACGTCCATCACTCAACCTTCCCAAGACTGAGAATGGGACAAAGTTCTTTATGTTGGACCATTGTCCAATACAAAATAATTGTAGTTCACATCTAAATAAAACTAGTATATATGAGGCCTTTTTATAGGCTTGTAACACTTGGAGGATAAGAAACATTTTTAAAACCTAAACAAACCAAACTACTAATTTTCTAAGTAAAAAATGTCCTAGAATCTTAAAGATATGATTCCAATAAAGTGCTCTAAATGAAGAAAATAATATAGTAACTTAAATAAATTAAACTACTAATTTCCTAAATAAAATTATCCTAGAATTTTTAGGATAAGATCTCAATAAAAATATCTTCAAAAAATAAAAATAAAAAGTAGAATAGCTGTTCCTTGCATGATGCATCATTCTCCCCCAGTTGTGGAAGGATAAGAACAAAGACAGATAGCATACTTGATGGAGACAAATGCAATTTGTTGCCTTCATGATCAAGTAAGATGGTGTGATGGAAGAGCCATTGGAGGTGCAATTGAAAAATTTACCTAGAATGATGAATTCAACAGGTTGGGGTTGGGGGCCTTGGGGCTCCAATTTTTGATGCATCCATTCTTTCTCCCAATGGTTCTTTAGTCTCAATAGTGGTTTCCTCAACTTCCTCCTTTCTATTGGGCTCAAAGGAGGGCCTCTCTTCACATTCACAATAATTAGGATCAATGACACTGAGTCAAGCTTGCTCATCTTGCGATCAAAACTTTCCATAGCTATGACGAGGCTGAGTTAATCACCATGATTTCCACCTATGTTTTTATTTATTTTTATATATTTTTAAAATATACCTTCTGGTTTGTCTCATCTAGTTCAACTTGATCCAAGTTTAGCAACCTGATTCTTCTAAATCCTCTTCTTTGATCAAAGCTGAGCAATATTTATATGGGTTCTTTATTTTGTCACAATCAACTGACTTGATGGCAGCTTGAGGATGATTTGTTGGTGACAGCATTGCTCAACAGTGTTGGTGAGGCCCTAGTGAGGATTCGTCAATGGTGATTTTAGTCTGTATTTGGAACATCATCTGTGTATCAACGTCAAATGCGAGCTTTGTTTCTTGACTAACAATTAGGGACTTGCACTATTGGTGGCTTCTGACGGTAAATGGTTCTGGTTTTTATGCTGACTTTGACTAGTCTGAAAATCACTGGGTGTTGGCCTCTTATTCTGATCAGTTCTGATGTGGTTGGCAGTACTTAATTGTAGCTTCATTGTATTTGGTGCTGTATGAGACCCTTTCCTGCTTTTTCTGCTTGCGGTAGCAATGAATTTTATTGTGAAGTTAGAAATGAAGAAGAGAAGAAGAGAATAAGAGGAGAAATGAAAGAGGAGAAAAAGAGAAAACAAGGCAAAATTGGCAGCATTTTCCTGGAGCCTACATACAGCTCCAGGTCTGCCTTCTTATTTATGAACAATAGTAAATGCTTAGGGACAAAATAGCCTCACTAAAACAACCTAATCACTAAGTTAACATATTCTCTTCTAACACTCCCCTTCAAGCTAGAGGTGCATAAATATCACCTAGCCCCAGCTTGTTACAATCATTAGACAAGGTGGGTCCATAAAAGGCTTCATAAAAACCCCGCCCCATTGATTTGTAGATTTCATGTAGTCCTCACGAGCTTCTACAACAAAGCATCCCTCACAAAATGATTGTCAACTTCAACTTTCTTTTTCCTCTTATGAAACACTACATTGCTAGTAGTTTTAATCCCAAAAGTTCAGAATCCTCAGAGTTTTGACAAGTTTAGGCCTATTAGTCTTTGTAGTGTTATCTACAAAATTTTTTCAAAAATTATTGTTGCAAGGATGACAGGTTTATTGTCTGCTTTGATTTCTCCAGAACAGGGAGCTTTCATTCCTGGTAGAAGTATATTTGAAAATATTTCTTTGGCACAAGAAATTGTTCATTCTCTGCATAAGAAGTCTAATGGTGGAAATGTAATGATCAAAGTGGACATGGCTAAGGAGATCCCTTATCTCCTTATCTATTTATTATTTTACAGGAAGTTCCCTCTCGGCTTCTAAAGAAAAATTTTATGGAGAATAAGATAGGGGCTTACTATCATCCTCGTGGGGCGCCTTTGGTGTCTCACCTTCTCTATGCGGATGACATTCTTATTTTTGCCAATGGCAAGAGAAGTTCCATTCGAATGCTTATTAAGATTTTGAAGAAGTATGAGGATTGGTCTGGTCAATTGATTAATAAAGAAAAGTCAAGTATTTTTTTGTCAAAGAGATTTGCTTTTGCTCAGAAGAGATCTCTGTTTCAAACGACTGGCTTTGCGGAAGGAGGTTTTCGTGCTACATAGTTGGGTGTTCCTTTGGTATCGGGTCGTCTTACGGCCTGTATTTTAGAGCCCCTAGTTGATAAATTGAGGAAAAAGATAGCGGGTTGGAAATTTAAGCTTTTATCTTAGGGGGGCTGCCTAATTTTCATTAAGCATGTATTATCATCAATGGCGGTTCATCAATTGACGGTATTGGACATTCTTACTATTGTCTTCAAAAAGATAAATTCTATGTTATCGAAATTTTTTTGGAGTGGAGTAAATGACAAAAGGAAAAGGAATTGGTGTTCCTGGTCTAATATATGTAAGCCTGTTTGTGAGGATGGTTTGGGTGTTAGGGATTTGGAGGAGGTAAAAAAATCATTGCATATGAAGTTTGTGTGGAGATTGTTAACTATGGATAATTTGTGGACTCAATTCTTTAAAGCCAAGTATTTGTATAAGAAACACCACTTGAGAGAAATGAAACTAGAGAAAGGAACTAGATTTTGGAGATCGATTGTTCGTGTGATTCCTGAAGTTTTAGAGCATGTCCATGTTCGATTTAAAGAAGGGTTGGCTTCTTTCTGGTTTGATCGTTGGTTAGCCTCCAACTCCCTTTGTGCTAAGGTTCAGGAAATCGGTAACCATAAGCTTCGAACTCGAGATTGTTGGGATAGAGATGGGTGGAATGTTGATTTATTAGTGGATCTATTAGGTGAAGATCAGACTGAGGAAGTAATGAACTCTGCTATTTCTTGCAAGGAGGGTCCAGACACATTAATTTGGGAACCTTCAACAGATGGGAAATTCACCACGACAAGTGCTTGGGAAATTATAAGGGAGCATAAAGAGGAATTCTCAGTTGCAAAATGGATCTGGCATCTTATGTTGCCAAAAAGGGTGTCAATTTGTATGTGGAAGTCTTGGTTTGCTTGTCTTCTGGTTGATACTCGTATTAAAGAAGTAGGTGTCCAGATGACCTCTCGATGTGATTGTTGTTCAAATGCCAAGATTGAATCTCTAGACCATGTATTTTGCACCGGATCTTTTGCTCATGAGGTATAAAGCAGCAGTGGCGTTGGGTGTTAGTTGTATAGCAACGAGTACTTGGAAATGCAGAGTTAACGTCTGGTTTAGTTGTGCAAAACGGGCCTCACAGTTAGGCATTTTGGTAGGTCTTATACCTAGTCTCATCATCTGGAGACTCTGGACTCGTCGATGTAGAGCCAGGATGGAATCAATTCATGATTCGGTAAGAACTGTGTGGTTGGATATTAAATATTGGTTGAGATCCATTTCAGTCAAGTTAAATAAATGTGCACCTGCTTCTTGCACGAATATTGCAGTCCTTCGTGCTTTGGATATTCAACTAAAAAATGTGGGGGTTTGTCTTCCTCGTGTAGTCAGATGCTGTAAACCTGGGATAGGTTGGGTTAAACTGAATGTGGATGGGAGCTGTAGAGGTAACCCAGGGAATTGTGGTGGTGGAGGCGTGATAAGAGATGAAAAATGTTTATTTAAAGTAGCTTTTTTCTCATGATTGGGTTATGGAACAAATAACATGGCTGAATTGAAGGCGATTATTTTAGGGATTAATTTGTGCAAAGATCTCGGATTTGATCAAGTGGAGATTGCATGTGACTTTGCTTTGTTGGTTCAGTGGATAAATTATGGGAAGTGCTCGGTTTGGAACTTATGGGATTTGTGGGAAGAACTTATGCTAGCATTAAGAGGCATACAGTTCAAAGTGGAACATGTTTACAGGGAGGCGAATAAAAGTGCAGATTTCTTTGCCAAATAGGGTGAATCTGGTATTTCTCGATCATATAGTTGTCAAGATGATCTTCCTCAGCAAGTTAGGGGAATGATTCGATTGGACTTGTTGGGTTTTCCTTCTTTGCGCTTATGATGTTTTGTGTTATTACACTTTTAGTGGTTTAGTTTCTTAGTTTTTTTGGTTGCTGGTGTTTTGGTTTTTTGGTTTGGTTTATGTTGGTTAAGTTAGTTTTAGGGTTTTGGAATTTTCTTTTGTTGTCCCAAAGTCTCAAAATTGTAACCACGGTTATCCTCCGCCATAAGTGAGGGGTTTTCTAATATAGTTAGGAGGTGCCACCCTCTTTTACCCAAAAAAAAAAAAAAAAAAAAAAATGAAAGAAAGAAAGAAAGAAAGAAAGAAAGATGGCAGCTTGATTGTCACAAAACATATCTATTGGCTTCAATACCAAGAATCTCATCTTTAACATAAGAGACTTCAACACATAAGCTCGCTCACTTATAGTATGAGCCATGGCTCAATATTTTGCTTTAGCACTAGATCTTACTAAAGTAGTTTGTTTCTTGCTCCCACAAATGTATAGTATCTAGTACTAGACCTTCAATCACAAACAATGCCAGCCCAATTTGTAAGAAGCTATTCCATGATCTCACAATTTTTATTACATTTATGTATTAAACCTCTTTAGGGAGAGCCTTTGAGACTGCAAAATCCTACAAACAACATCTCGATGTAGTTGTTCAGTATTTTCCATAAACTGACTCACCATTCCCATTGCAAAAGATATCTCTGGTCTAGTGACAGTCAAGCAGATCAACTTGCCAACCACTGCCTATATCGACAATTGTCTTCGAAGTGTGGTCTAACATCCCTAAACAACTTCATGTTGGGATCTGTTGGAGTATTAACTAGTATAGCTCCCAACGAACCAATCTCATGTAGCAAGCCCAAGGTGCTCTTGCTTAACATGTACGATCCTGCTATGGGAATTATGATGGTGTCATCAACATAAACTATTAGAAGTGCCACACTTGTCCCCTTTTTTTAGGACAAAAACTTAATGATTAGAGTAGCATTGGATAAAGCTAAACGTAGAGGCCACCATATTGAATTTGTCAAACCATGCTCGAGGAGACGGCTAAAGACCATAAATGGCCTTATGCAATCTGCACACTTTACCATCCACCCCCTAAACAACATACCTAGGAAGTTGCTCCATGCATATAGGTCACAAAATAATCACTACTATTGGCAACCACTTAAGCCATTCGGTAGAGCCATTTGGAAGATGTTTGATGGTGTAGCCCCAATGACACCTAGCCTACTCCTTACTAGAACGAAGATCCACCAAGTCTCATGTCCTTCAAGTGGTCAAGGCATCCATTTCTACATCCATTGCATGCTTTTGCCCAAGGTTAGTAAATGCTTAAACATGCGAGGAAGGGACAAAAATAAAGGAAATAGATAGGGCAAAAGAAAGCATAGGACTAGGAAGGTGAAGAATTGAATTATAATGAGCAGTAGGAGGAGCAACGAATGATCGCGGAGCACATTTTTAATTCACACTAGGATGAATCCCCATAACCAAAGTCAAAACGGTGATGGGGAAGCCGCTGCATGATGGTGATGCCTGTACTTGCTTTCCATTGTTCATAAACCTACATTTGTTTCTCTGAGTTTATTTGGAAGAGGACCAAAAGATACCTTAAGAGGGATAAGGGTAGGAATATGAGGATCAAGGGGGACCATAAATCATTGATGGACTTAAATAAATTCATCCAAGGAGGATCCAACACTAGAGAAATAAGGTGCCCCATAAAAATAGTGACATTGGCAGTAACATATTTTTTGTGATTGTGGGGAACATAACATCTATATCCTCTTTGTGTTCTTGAGTATTAGGCAAAGACACATTTAATAACATGAGGAGAGAACTTGACCGAACTAGCATGTTGAACATGAACAAAACATGTGCACCTAAAGACACGAGGCACAATAAAGAACATGAATGCTTTTGGGTCAACTATTGAGAATTAAATGTCTCCTATGACAATAAGGGTATAAGAAAACACGCTGTAAAAAAAGCATCAATTCAAAAGGTTTTAGGAACAATGGAACATGTATATGAAGGAGTAAAGACTATGCTATGTCAAGTGAATATCTATTTTCTTGTTCAACTACTCCAGTGTAGGTATACATAAAAGTTTGATGAGTAATCTCTTTGGTCAAGAAAAAAAAAGATTGAAGCTCATTTTGAACAAATTCAAGTGCATTATCAGATTGAAAAATTTGAATACCAATGCCAAATTGAATTTCTATTTCCTTGGTAGATTTAAGTAAATACATTCAAAAATTTAGACTTGTCTTTTAATTGTGTTTTTCATTGTAATTGTGTTTTCTTTTTAATGGACTTATTTTATTATATAAAAACAAATATATTGAGGTTATATGCGAAGAAATCATCCATGAAGGACACCAAATATTGATGATTGGTCAATGTCTTAACTCTACATAGACCCCAACTTTCCGAATGAATAAGAGAAAACAATGATTTACTATGAGACTTGACTCTAGATGGAAAAGATGTCCAAACTGACACACAAAACACTTAAAATCGAGAAACAAACTTGAAAGTCGGAAAAATGTTTTTTGTTTTTTGAAGGGATAGATGATGAAATGAGCATGCCACTAACTAAGAGAAACACCATGAGTAGAGTTGATGAAGTCATATGACAAAAACTAGATGCACCACAACCACCATTGAAATAGTACATGCCATCCTTCTCAAGCCCACCACCAATCCTCTTCTTCATGAGATCCTAAATAACACAATGAGAAGGAAAGTAGGTCATAGAACAATTATGAGACTTAGTAAATTGACTAACTTATAGCAGTTCCAAAGGGTCGATTTACTAACTCATAGTAGTTCCAAGGGAAATTTATGCGTATATAACACAGGGAAAGAGGAATAGAAGGAAGTGAAAGAACATTGCCATGCCCAAAAACAATTGTAACTGAACCATTAGCAACTGATTGTGGAATGTAGTGGGGTTCAAGGACCAGATAAAATTAGAACTATTTGTCATATGGGAGAAGGCCCCAGAATCTATAACCCAAGTTGAGGAGTATGAAGAGGCAAGAAGCTTGATTGTCTATGTAGAAGACTGAGTTTGAAGTTGTTGAACAATGCAAACAAAATTGTTGTACTTGTCTTGGGACACGGTACTACGGTAGATGTTGTATTCAGCCCCCTATTGGAGTGGCTAAGTGCATTTCAAGTGTCAATGATGAATCACCCTTGGCAAGAGACTTATTGCCCCAAGTCAGTTTCCTAAAGAGATCCTAACGGCAATCAACGGTACGATTGTCCATGCCACAATGTGTGCAAATGCGAGACTTGCTGCGGTTGACGCCTCATCCTAATTCACTACTTGCTGCTGTGACCGGAACCGAAACCGATACCTTGTCCTCCAAAACTTCCCCTACCATGTTAGAGGTAGTAACTATGGCTGAATTATTACGGGAAGAAGCTTGAGAAGAAGTCAGGAAGCACATACTAGCACAAATCAGCATTTCAGGACTTCAAAGATCCCCCAAACTTGTAGCACTTCATAACTTCAAAGATCCAAAACTTATAGTGTTTCAAGAGGCAGCTATGACTACAGTACTGAGGTTAAAATATCCTAGGAGGAATTACTTGACCACAAGGAACACGGCAGAACAAACAAAGTACTGCAGGCACTTAATAAACAACCTGGCAGTAGCTACAGACATTATGGCTGGGCTGTGACTGGAAACGAGTGCAGGCAAGAAGAGGAAATAAGTCATCGAACACCAATCAAAACCAACTAGAAATTGATGCAAGATTGCTAGCAATCAATCACAAAGACACAACACTGAAACAGCATCATTGGCAAACCACAGGGTACAACTAATACCAGCCTGTGAAACAGGGTAACAGCAACAACAATATGCAATTGTTATGGAAACACACAACTTCCTTCCAAGGATGCTGCATGGCTTAACCAAGAGGAATAGTGTCCCCGGATGACTCTAAACAAACAAAAGAATCAGATTTGACAAATGATAAGGGGAGGATAAGAAAAAAATAATAAATATAAAAAAGAGAAAAAAGAGGAGATCAAAATCTATTCAGATAAATCAGATTTAGAGGAGATCAATGCTTTATTACCATGTTGTAAAGTTAGAGATGGAGGAGAGAAAAAGAGAGAGAAGTGAACGTGTGAAGGAGAGAAAAAGAGGAAAAAATTGGGTGGCAGTTTCCTGGTGCCTATGTACGGCCCCAGGTCTGCCTTCTTATATATTTAATAATAAAGACTTAAAGGACAAAAATACCCCCACTTACACAGCCTAATTGCTAAAGCAACATATTCTATTCTAACAAATTAAAAAAAAAAAAAAATTATGCAGATTTGAGTGACTGAATGATGGTTGGAAGTGGTAGAGCAACAGAGGTGGTGGTGCGGTAGTGCAGCAGTGAGGCAATAATGGTGGCAGAGGTGGCAACAGCAAAAAATCACAAACTGTGCAAGTTTGAGTTAAAACTTGTAGCAAGCCTGTCAAACGCTGACAACCGTGGTGATTTGAGTACATGGCCCCTATCAAATCACATTGACAATCAAATCAAAGTTTGGTCTGATGCCACTTGATGCAAGAGCAATGCCCCACACAACATAATAATTCAACTTTGAAATCCAAATAAAAATTGTACATAGGAGGCTTGCTATGTGTGGGGAATTAGAAAACTAATTTTAGAGAGTTAGATAAAACTAAAATATTAATTTACTAAATAAAAATATCCTAGAATCATAAAGATATGATCCTAATATAAATACCCTAAAAATAAAACAAAAATAATAATAATAAAAATTAGAAATGTAGAATAGCTCTTGCTTGCATGCTAATGATTACCTGCTGAGCGCCATGAATACTTTGACTATTTACATTGCCCATATGATGATAGATGTCCCCATGGTCTTAAATTTCCACGGAATTGTCAAAATTTTGTTGAAATTTTCACATTTGACAATCTTTGAAAGATCAAAATGGACAATTTCTGTTTTACAATATTTCTATTGAAATTCCTGCAAACCACTCAAAAATTTATTAAAGTCTCAAAATTCTAGCAAAATTTGGTGAAATTTTATCTGTAAAGTGAAATTTTAATAACAAAGTCTTTCTTTTCCAATCTCATAAAATCCACAAATCCTAGCCATTTCCCTTACATAAAGCCCTTAGTCCATATATTTCTATGATGTGCAATGAGTCTAATGAGGCTATGAGTCATTTGTTCATTCCTTGCAAGGTAGCAAGATGCATGTGGAATAGTATGTTTTCATACTTTGGCGAGGTTTGGGTGGCTCCAGCCACAATTTAGGATTTTTTGAAAGTGAAGTTTGGGGCTTTGGAAGGGGGAGTGAGAAAGGATATTTTGGGACTGCCCTTTTTATAAAATTTTGTGGTCGCTTTGGCTGGAAAAGAATGCTTGAGTTTTTAAAAACCAAAAGACCTCTCCAGGACTGCTTTGGGAGAGAGTTATTTTTCTTGCTTCTTTTGGGGTTTTCGGGGTGCTTTTAATCAGAGGATTTCTTATCATCATACATTGTGACTATGTTACTTTAATAGAATTGTTTATTATCTAAAAAATAATTGATATTCAGAACCCATATTAAACTAAAGATTATTACAAGGACATGGATAGCTTTCAGTCTTTTAAAAAAATATTTGATAAATTAAGCTTAAATATTATCTACAACATTTTATTTGACTATTTATATGTAAATTGGCGGAAAATGATTCATGTAGTCTACCCCACCTAGTGGGACTTAAGGCTTGGTTTTGTTGTAATTGTTGTTGTTGTTGTATGTATGTATAAATTTTCTGTATTTTTGTAATAATATTTGATTGATTAATGAATTTAATGTATACTAATTGAATGTGTTTAATATGATTGTTATATTACAATTATTGTGCCTTATACACCGACACACCTATACTTGATGTCTTTTATTTATAATATTTAAGTTCTAATTTTTGAACTATTATGGCTATTGATAGTTTCTAAAGTTTCATAGAAGAATTCTATGCTTTACAACCAATTTCATCCTTTAAATGTTTTTTTTTTTTTTCTAAATTGATAGTGAAATTGAAATCCAAATTGGCATTGACTACAATTTCATACTTTTGAAGCCTCAAATTTTAGTTGAAATCGAAGTTTAAGGCCTTAGATGTCCCAATCCTCCCAAGCGGATGTGTTTGGTGTTCTTTTGGAGAACACTAAGATACTTGATCAGTTGGTGCCACCGTTGGTCACATGATTCTGTCATCCACCTCTCAAGGGACTAACTCAATCCTTTTAGCTAAACCACCCCCAAGTGGTAATAATGACTACTAATTGATCCTCATAATTTTGGGAACATGACAATAGTAAACCACCAACCCAGGAATATCCTTTTGCTGGAATCCCATGCTGTCTCCTACACTTCCTTCTAGGGAGATTATTTCTCTTGCACTTGCCCCTTGCACACCTCACCCTCAAGTTTAGTATGGGAGATGTGCTTCATGTGTTCCTTTTTTCTATACCTTCAACTCCTATCATATCCAATTCTGCTCCTTTACATCACTAAGGAGGATTTGGACAAGATTTTGGGAAAAAAATTATTCAATCTCTTCAATGGCTAGACTAGTAATGCCCATATGCATCTCATGAAGCTTTTGGAGACCTACAAAATCTATAGGTTGGATGACAACCTCAAGTTCAGGGAATTCTCCATGTCTTGATTCATAAGGCATATTCTTGGTATGCTAAACTTAAGTTTGAGT
Organism: Malania oleifera; assembly: GCF_029873635.1. NCBI lineage: Eukaryota > Viridiplantae > Streptophyta > Magnoliopsida > Santalales > Ximeniaceae > Malania > Malania oleifera. Next base: position 68,333,263 of record NC_080425.1, on the reverse strand, counting down.
CGATAGAAACTTGGGAGTCAGATGTGTCTTTCTTTTTTTAATGAGAAATTATTTCACTTAGAAGAAGGTGGCTTTGGAAGCATAAGAAAATATAGGAGAACTAGGACAATGTGCAACACTTCTATGAGTGGGTGTTATAAATCTAGGACAAAATTGAGGAGTGAGAGCTTGAGAAGCTTTGCACCCAAGGATGTTCATTGATTATTGGATATATTTGGGGAGCTTGATGTTGTCATCCTTTGCTACTCTAGTGGAAGTTGCTTGAAGGGCTAATACTTATATAAAAAAGTAGAGGAATGACAATGTCCACTTTAGGAAGGAAGAGAAGCCCTTGTGAACTCTGTCCAAAGTAGGGAGGGCAAATTCAACAAAATAATCTTTAGGATGATAGATCTATGATCTTGTGCTAGCATTTCCTTGTAACATGAACAAAGTGTATGCTCTTTATGACAAGCGGGTCAAGGATGGAGTGGCACAACCATCCCAATGTCTAGTGCTAACTTATCAATGGAGAGAAAGTAGATTTGAAGAATACACAATTCTATAGAGGTATCGGGCCGTCCTACAAAGGATTACAAGACAGTGAGGTGGATTTTATATTGAGGGGATGGTGTTTGAGCTAACCTATACCCTGTCGTGACAATCAAGTTAGCGCTAATTCTTTGGTTGGAATTCCCATCAGAACTCCCAACAACAAGCCAACTTAGTAATTGTATGCCCAATTAGTTGGACATGCGAACAAAAGTATTTAAGGATAATTCAGTTGAGTTTTCTCTTTTGAAGGCCTCTATTTTTTAGCATTTCTCCAATCCCCTAGTATTCTTAGAAGGCTCCAAGTGACTTGTGGCCATTGCTCTCGTAGAGTTATTTAGCTCGCAGTAGGGATAGTGTAATTTGTTAGTTCATCCAGGAAAGATGGCAGGGAGCTATGAGAGTGTCATCATTTTCACAAAGGTGAACATGTGTACCAAGTCTTCCAACCATTTTCTCCTTTGTGGAGATCACAATGAAGGACTATCCTATTCACTGTACCTTAAATTAATAATGGATCTTCTATGAACATCATGCTTTTCTCCATCTTCAAGGCTGCAATGTTCAAGAACATCATTTGGCGGAGTAGCCCCCATAATGGTCCTAAGATTTTAAAACTCCTTGATATGTGTGAACTTTGGTTTCCTATTGGACCTATGGAAGGTCTGCAAGGTTTCATGTGATTGATGCTCCAATTGTTAGCCATCTACTTATGAGTGGTAAATGGTTGAATGATTACAACTTGATTCCTTTTATGCTCCACCACCAGTTGTTGAATGGGACACATGTATTTATTCTTGCAGCAAGGGCTCCTTTTGAGCATGCATTTATTCTTGTAGCAAGGGCTCCTTCTTCCTTTGAGCATCGAGGGTTTTACTTGACCTAGTTGACCTTTAGCTCTTAGAAGATGGTGAGACAACTAGGGGTGTAATCAATTTGGTTCGGTTCGGTTATGGGCCAAACCGAAAACCGAACCAAACCTTGCGGTTTTTGGAATTCTCGAACCGAAACCCAAACCTAACTGAATTTATTATCCCATGGAGAACCAAACATTCAGCGGTTCGGCTACGATTTTTTTGGTTTTTAACCGATTTTCTAAATATTTTAAATTTTTTTTCACAAGGGTTGAGAATCTATTTGGCATTTTGATTTTTTATAATGTTTCATAATTTTAACAAAATTAAACCTGTTAAATAGTTTAGACAGTTGAGAATGTGTTGGTCTTGTTGGTTGGACCTTTTCTTTTTGTTCCTAATTCCTGCTAGCTTAGTAGCTCCCAAAAACCATCATAATGCAAATTACATATCAATGAACAACAATGTCCCAATCCTTTGACACCTTAATAATTAAATCTCTCTATCCCTAGTTTCACAAAACAAGTAAGCAAATTCTTTGACACTTTAATAATTAGGTTTATCTGTTTCTAATTACCCAAAATAAACAAACATTCACAATAAACAAAGAAAATATGAAATATCCCAAATTACAAATAAAAAACAAACATTCAAATTCTTCACCAAAAGAGAAAATCAATGGTTTTAAATTTTAAGGAATTGAAGTCATCCACATTCTTTAATCCATATTCTTCAATCTTCAAGATTGTAGCTTCAATTCTCCAATCTCCATACAAGCATCATTCATGGTTCCTGATAAAATGAAACAATATGAAAGTTATAACAAGATAAAATTAAATTGACAATCAATGTTCATAAAAAGAGATGAATACATAATCTTACCAATATATCATCAATGGTTTGAATACTAGAAGAATTTAAGCCAAATTTATCAAATTCTGAAATGAATGAAAAAGAAAGTCAATAATTTAGAGAAAATAAATACAAAACAATAATTAGAATAAAACTATTAAATTTGAAAAGATGCCGTAAGAAATTATTTTTTACCTTTCTCAAGTTTATCAAGTTCTTCAAGGCTTTCTTCATAGTTAAGTGGTAATGGTGAATTTCACCACCAATCTTGAGAACATATAAGAGCCATCACAATCTTAGGAGTCAATGATGTCCTGAAAGAATCAAGAACACGACCTCCCATACTAAATGCAGACTGTGAGGCAATAGTAGCTATGGGGATAGCCAAAACATCACATGCTATTTGTGAAAGGATAGGAAACCTTGGATTATTTTTCTTCCGCCATCCTAAAATATCAAATTCATGTCTAGCTTCTTCAAGTTCCTCAGAAAGATACCTATCAAGATCACTCTTGCCTTCCCCACCTTCTTTTTTTGACCTATGTCCCTTGAATTTATCTACCATAAGCATCCTTATCTTCATTGATGGTTGCTCAACATCCACCATACCACTAGAAGAACTAGAGCCAATTTTAGAAGTTTTACCACCAGGCCCACTGCATTGTCTACCCCCTTTTTTGTACTCATCAAACATAGAAAAAAAAACATCTTTCGCCTTTTTATTGAAGATGTAGGAGAAGAAAATAGTTGAGAAAGGCCCCACTCCACTTGCTATAACTTGTATTGAGGATCAAGAATGGTGGCAACAAACATCATTATGTTCAGTTTTTCTGGATTCCCCCAATAATCATCATATTTATGTTTCATTTTGAATGCCACTTCACTTCAATCAAAATCATTACTATTGCACCAGTCTTCCAACAAAGCATTAACCATGCAAATTTCATTGATAAAAGTATTAGAAATCACATAATTAGAACCAAAAACATTCAAAGTGAATTCATAGAAATATTCTAAGAATTGTACCATCCTCCTCACATTATCCCAATCATCTTCCATTGGCTTTCCTTTTCCACCATCCCTCGAAAGATCAAGTGCAATATCTCAATCTTTTTCATAATATCTATAAAAAAACTTTTTGAAATTTTTGGGCAATGTCCAACATCATATATGTGCAATTCCATCTAGTAGGCACATCCAAACAAAAATGTTTTTTACAAATTACCTTTTCCTCATCTGCACTCTCTTTAAATTTTGCAATTCTACTAGGTGATTGCCTAATATATTTTACTGCTTGCCTAATTCGAAGTACTGAATCTCCCTCAAGTTTCAATCCATCTTGCACAACTAAATTAATGATGTGTGCAACACACCTCATAACTCACCATTGAGCACGCTACCCTTCCAATTGTTCACCCTCCTCTTTAAGTAACTAATGGGCTAATGGCTGTACCATTAGAACTTGCATTGTCCATAGTAATAGTAAAAACTTTATCTATTCCCCAATCTAACAAAGCTTTCTTAATAGCAAAACCTAACACTTCCCCTCGGTGATTAGGAATTGGACTTTTGCAACCTCCATTCAATGTCAACAAAATGCACAGTTAAACACATGTATGATGTAACTAACATTTTGTGAAGAAGTCCAAGTGTCTGTTGTAAGCCAAACTCGTTGACAATTATGTTTCAAAAATTTTTTCAATTTCTTTTTCTCTTCTCCATATAAAAGAAGACAATCCCTTGCCAATGTCACTCGTGATGGAACCTTAAATCTAGGTTCCATGAGGCTACAAAAATGTTTAAAACCTTGTCCCTCCACAAATCTGAAAAGTAATTCATCCACTATCACCATATATGCTAAAGCCTTTCTAAAAACACCTGCATCATATTTTTGGCATTTTAATTGTTTTTCTTCCATTTTTGTTCCTGGTTTGAAGTTAATTTGTGATTGATTATGATCATGAGGTCTCCTATAGGGATACTTAGCACATGTATTCAAGTGATTCCACAAAACTCTTGTTCCATTTCTTCTTGAATTAGCACAGAACACTTTTGGACAATATTTACATTGAGTTGTTACCTCTTGAGTGCCATCAACACATAATCTAGTAAAATGGTCCCATACCTTTGATCTTGATTTAAACTTCCTATTCTCACCCAACTCTATTCCCGAAGTAGCAACATTATCTCCTGATTATGTATTCATGCTTGGGCTTGGGCTTGGGTTTGGGCTCGAACAAATAGTTGTATTGAGACTTGTGTTGCCCCCAAATTCAGACATCTATAAAAATCATGTATAATTGCAAATTCATTAGATTTGAAACATAAACTAATATTGAAATAGTCACAATCTCATATTCTCTATAATATTTGAGAAGCTAGTGCGTGATGAAAGAGATTAAAAAGATAAAAAACAGAGAAAACTTTTATGTCCAACTATATTTATCATCACAACTTTGTTATGAAGATCAGTGAAGCAGAATAGTGACTACTATAACTAATATATATAATAGAGGCAAAAGCTAGTATTTGTTGTTATTTGTTTGAAAATTAAAATTAAACAAAAAGGGTGAAATCTGGAGAAATTCATAACAAGTAAAAAATTAAAAAGGAAAAAGTCTAGTACATAAAATTCAATTAATTTTGAAAATTTGGAAAAGCTAAAATAGGTCGTAAAAAATGTAGTAAATTTTCAAACTGTATACCCAACAGCATAATCAACAAAACTTATCCATTATAATTAAGGAAAACATAAATCATATATCAAAACATTAAGTAAGAAACAAAAATATAAGCACGCAAAATCAATAAACAAACTCCAAGCAAATCAAGCCTATCAAAACACTACGAAACCAAGCTGCCTAAAACAAAGAAACAAACTTAAACTCATTTTAGCTCAAATTTAAACAACAGAAAACAATTCCATACCCTTTAGTCTCCCCTGCCACACTGATACGGAGAATGGCAGAGCTGAAAACGGCTAGTGTCTAGTCCTCCCTCGACTCAACAGAGTCAAATCGAAAACCCGATTCTCTAGTCTGTGAGAAGTCAAAGTATTACCTCTGATTACTGAAGTAGAAAGCCCTGGAATGAAGATCACATGGTGTCATGACATTTTGCAATAGTGTCTTCCTTAGGTCACTAGCTTGACACACAAAGAGCCAATTATTATGTGTCAACAACACTCCATACTCTAACCATAATTGGTATGCTTTGCCTTTTTTACCAACTTCATGAGGGTTCAGACAATTGGATCTTTGACAAGGTTCTTTTAATACGTTCCCGCATTGTTGTGATAACCTTACTGTCAAGTGTGTTACTAGTTGTAAGGCTACAAGCATGACCTTCTCTTGAGTTGACGCACATAGACAATGAATTGCCACTAGCATCTCCTTCTCTTGAGTTGTGTACTTCTCCTTAACTTCATTAAGCTTATGACTCTTGTACGCAATAGGCTGCCCATCCTATATCAAGATTCCACCAAGGGCATAGTCTAATGTATCTCGAAGGGCTTCAAGATGGCCAAAAGAGTAGGTACTGGATTCTGCATCATAACTTCCTTGAAGTTGTCAAAGGCTTCCTAGCACTCCATGTCTAGTTCCACCCGTGAACTTTTGATAATGAGGCAATTCTCCTTAAGTACTCCATGAACTTGTGATAGTATCGATAATAATTGGCGAGTCCAAGAAAAGAATGCAGCTCTTTGATTGTCATTGGGATTTTCCAATCTTGAGTTGCTCTCACTTCTCTAAATCCACTTGATATGACCTTGTTCAACTGCATGACCAAGGAATTTGATACTCCTCTGAGCAAAAAATCACTTCTATATCTTCACATAAAGGTTGTTCTCTTTCAATTTGCTGAACACCTTCCTTAGATGTTCTACATGTTCCTTTAGAGTGGAACTCATAGACAACAATGACATCAAGGTATGCCATGACAAACTCGTTAAGGTAATCATGAAGCACATGCATCAACGTGTAGAAATTTGTTGGTGCATTCTTTCGCCAACGCAAAGGGCATCACCAAGAATTCATATGCCTCGTCATTATGTCACGTAAGTAGACTATCCACATCTGCTATCCTCACCAAACATTAGCAGAAGACTTCAACCCTAGTAACAACTCAATCTCATGTTCCACACCTTGTCGTGAAGGCAAGTTGTGCAATAGATTATCTAACAAGTCTGTACTCCAACACATCTTGGATGGCAATAGGCACCTACTCTTGTCCATTTCTTCACCAACGAGGCAAGATATGTCACTTCACTCCTCAATCCATTGAACTACATGGGTGAGAGGAACTTTTTTGTCGTCCCCTTTCGTCGCAACTGCTTAGACCACGTGAGGATGATCTCTCATCAGACAAAGGGAACCAACAAATGACATCGGTACTACCTTAGTCCTCCTTAAGAATTCCATTTTCTAAGTATTTCTAAAAATCATTTGTAGGAGCAATTGTGAAATTCGCATGTCCTGTCCATCGTCTAAGTTTCACAGTCACTAGCTTGGCTACTCTTAGAGTAGGTTGAGCCATGGAGTCAACCACTTTTGTACACCCTGAATCCTTTTCCAAGTTCAAGTTAAGTCTATTATTTTCCCTTGAGACAAAATTATGAGTAGCCTTGGTATCTACTATAGCATTGGTACTTTTCCCATTGATCCACAAATCTACAAACATTAGTCCTTTAACTTGGATAACTTTTGATTCTTTCATCTACCTTTCCAACACATTGAGTAACTGCATTGCACCCATCCTTAGGGTTTCCTCCTCATCCTCATCCAATCCTTGTGCCTCCTTCGCAATGGAAGCTTGCAAGGCATTGAGCAAATGACGTGAGGACAATCAGCAAATCTGTGAGGGCCTCAACTTAGGAAGCAAGATGACTTACCCTTGCCATTGGATGTGGTGAATGACACGAAGATTCCTTGAAGTTGATGTTTTAGCATCGGCTCCCCTTCTTTTGTGTTTGCCCCTATTGAAAGACTTTCTGTTATTTCCACCAAATGTGCCACTCTTCTTGAAATTGGTGGAACTCTGTCCAGCATAGTCAATCAAACATTTCATAGAAACTTGTGCAATACGCAAGTATTGAACTCTTTGTTGATGAAATTTTGCACTTGCCCATAGTTTCAATCTTTCAAGGAAATTGAATAACTTGTCTTTCTTTGACATGTCTTGGATATTTAACATCAAATTTGAGAATTGTTTCACTCCCTTAAATAACCTTAATGTATGAGCCTGCTCAAGATCTCATAGTTTGCATGGAGCATTGTACTAAACATTTTCAGGAAAGAATTGGGCCTTGAGTCTCTCTTCAAATCTACCCAAGTATCAATTACACGCCGATTCTGAATCTCATCAAACTTGGTACGCCACTTCAACTTATTGTCACCATTAACTACATAGTCACCATGGATATTTCTTCCTCCTCCGAGTCGGTCCTTTTTGCACAAAAGTATTGTTCTATATCAAATAAGAAGTTCTTCAACACATTGAGTAACTTTTGATTCTTTCATCCACCTTCCCAACACATTGAGTAACCGCATTGCACCCATCCTTAGGGTTTCCTCCTTATCATCATCCAATCTATGTGTCTCCTTCGCAATGGAAGCTTGCAAGGCATTGAGCAAATGAAGTGTGAGGACAATCAGCAACTCTATAGGGCCTTAACATAGGAAGCATGAAAACTTACCTTTACCATTGGATATGTTGAATGACGCTATGCTTCCTTGAAGTTGATGTCTTAGTGTCGGCTCCCCTTCTTTTGTGTTTGCCCTTTTTGAAAGACTTTCTGTTGTTTCCGCCAAATGTGCCACTCTCTTTGAACATGATGGAACTCTCTCTAGCATGGTTTGTCAAGCATTTCGTAGCAACTTGTGCAGTAGGCAAGTCTTGAACTCTTTGTCGATGAAATTCTGCCCTTACCCACAATTTCAATCCTTCAAGGAAATAGAACAACTTGTCTTTCTCTAACATGTCTTGGATATTTAACATCAAAGTTGAGAACTGTTTCACACTCCCTCAAATAACCTTAATGTACGAGCCTGCTCAAGATCTCTTAGTTTGCATGGGGCATTGTACTAAGCATTTTCAGGAAAGAATTGAGCCCTAAGCTTTCTCTTCAAATCTACCCAAGTATCAATTACCCCATTCTGAATCTCATCATGCTTGGTACGCCACTACATTTTAGCGTCACCATTTAAGTACATAGTCAAATGGATACTTTTGCCTCCTCCGAGCTGGTCCTCTTTGCACAAAAGTATTGTTCTATGGCGAGTAAGAAGTTCTTCAACTCATTGAGTAACTTTTGATTCTTTCATCTACCTTTCCAACACATTGAGTAACCGCATTGCACCCATCCTCAGGGTTTCCTCCACATCCTCATCCAATCCTTGTGTCTTCTTTGCAATGGAAGCTTGCGAGGTATTGAGCAATGTGTGGGGAATCAGCAACTCTGTGAGGGCTTCAACATTGGAAGTATGACAACTTACCCTTACCACTGGATGCGTTGAATGACACAAAGCTTCCTTGAAATTGATGCATTAGTGTCGACTCCCCCACTTTTGTGTTTGCCCCTCTTGAAAGACTTTTTGTTGTTTCCACCAAATGTGCGACTCTCCTCGAACATGGTGCAACTCTCTCCAGCATAGTCAGTCAAGCATTTTGTAGCAACTTGTGCAGTAGGCAAGTTTTGAACTCTTTGTTGATGAAATTATGCCCTTGCCTATAGTTTCAACCCTTCAAGGAAATTAGAAAACTTGTTTTTCTCTGACATGTGTTGGATATTCAACATCAAAGTTGAGAATTGTTTCACACTCCCTTAAATAACCTTAATGTACAAGCCTACTCAAGATCTCATAGTTTGCGTGGAACAATGTACTAAACATTTTCAAGAAATAATTGGGCCTTGTGTTCTCTCTTCAAATCTATCCAAGTATCAATTACACACCCATTATGAATCTCAACACACTTGGTACACCATTGCAACTTAGCGTCACCATTTAAGTACATAGTCTCCATGGATGCTTTTGTCTCCTTTGACTTGGTCCTCTTTGCACAAAAGTATTGTTCTATGTCAAATAAGAAGTTCTTCAACTCCTTAGCATCACAGACACCCTTGAACGCTATGGGTTCTGTTACCCTTGTTTCTGTACTCTACCCCTGTAGAATTGGAATTCCTGACCATCAGGTTCATCTTGGCATTAAGCTCACCAATTTGGATTTGTAGTGCGTTTACTGTAGCACAGAAGTCTTTTGACAATTCCTTAATAGAACCTTGCTGCTATTATTAATACATCAATGTGTTTCACAAGTCGAGCCGTCTTCAAGGCTATTATGTTGGTTATCTTAGCTTGTGCCTTTAGCGCTCTTAGTATTTGTAGCGGCATGGTTCTCTCACTGATGCTTCATAGAATCCCACAATCTGAAGGCAACCGAATCATGAAGCAATTAACCAAGCTTTGATAGGTTATGGGCCAAACACTTCACACCTTGTGAGGATATGTATCACTAGTTATAGCACATAAGCTTAACTAGTCAGCTGGAAGTATACCATGATTTCACCACGTGAACATATTTACAACTATCAAATGCAAAGGAAGTGAAGCAGTAAGCGAACATGAAAGCAAATGAGAGTCACATGGTAAACTGTAAAGCAACACAAGTCATTACTTTATACCCCCATAGGCAATGCGTGTTCAGTGAGGAAGGCAAGTAGGCTAAACACGTTTGTAGTAACTAGTGAGTTTTACAATGATTGATGAACACTCACACTCCCCTAAAGAACTTTCTATGCTATTCTCACTTTGCCACTAGGAAACATCAAAATGACTAAGTCTGACTCACTTTGGTGCTATTCGTGTGGCTGCACAACCGTGACTATCACATTTTAGGTAGATTAAGGCAAGGGTGATTCCTTGTGGCCTTGGAAGGCTGCTGCCTAGTGACACTAGGAGTGTATGGTGAGTGTTATTCATTGTTTTAACTGTATTGTTGTATGATATTAAGCATGGGTTGGTAAGGGTATCATGGTCATTGTAACGTACTTCACATATATCATAAATAGAGGGGGTGACTATTGCTGTTTAGGTTTCCCAATTTGCTAAAATCTGTTTACATTTATTATGAAGGAGTGGGGGCTTTAGGAGGGCTCCCTCTCTAGGTTCTAAGTCTTCAAATGAAATAAAGATGGACCTATTCCTTCTTAAGTGCCTCCAATCTAATACACCGCTAATGCCAGCCCCAGGGGGACCCCATGCACCTTGATGACCATTTTTTTTTTCCAAAAAAAATTCTTTTCTTGAAAAAAACATTTTCCTCATGCATAAAAAATTTTTTTCTTGTCTTTTCTATTGAGCAAACATGTGCAGTTCTTTTTCTTTTGGATCTAAACTAGCTTTTTAAGGCTTTCCTTGATGAAAAGGTTGATGACAGGTTGGTCTTCACTTTTGGCTCTCTTCCACTACTCTCCTTCACTTTTAACTTTGTTTGGGTTGATTCCTTGTAGAGTCACTCTTAACTTTGTTTGGGTTGATTCCTTGTAGAGAATGGTTGAAGATCTCTCAGTTTTCTCTTCCTAGAACCAGTTATGCATTCTTGCTATATTTGATGCTAGCAGTCTTATGCTCTGCTTTGAGCCCCAATCTGTTTGTTTTAGTGATTGATGAACTCACAAGGAATATCCAAAATGAGATCTCAAGGTGTATGTTCTTTGTTGATTTTGATTGTTGAAAATGGGAATGGGGTGGAATCTAAGCTAGAACTTTAGAGAACACTGTTAGTGTCTAAAGGTTTTAAGATTAAGTTGAAAAAAGATAAGATATATGAAATGTAATTTCAGCAAGGTAAGGAGGAATAGTGAAGATAAGATTAAGCTTGATGACAAGAAATCAATACCACTAATAGTTTTCCATGCTTGGGTATATTATGAAAGAGAAATTGAAGAGGATGAAGTACACAAAGTCAAAGCAGGTCGGGTAAAATGGAGAAGTGCTTCAGGTGTTCTAAGCGATCACAAAATACCACTAAAATTAAAAGGAAAGTTCTATAGGATCGCAATTAGACCAGCCATGTTATATGGGTCAGGATATTGTGCAACTAAGAACCAACATATTCAAAAGGTAAAAGCGGTCAAAATGCACATGCTAAGGTGGATGAGTGGTGTAACATTAATGGACAAAATGAAGGAACGACATATTCGCAATAAGTTAGGCATAGCACCAGTAGAAGATAAGATAAAAGTGGGACAGCTTAGACGGTTTGGGCATTTGAAAAGTAGAATCAAGGAAGGCACCAGTGAGGATGTGTGAGCAAATTACTGTTAATGGTACTAGAAGAGGGATGGATAGACCTAAAATAACTTGGAATAAGGTAGTGAGAAAAGATTCAACAGTTATTGACTTAGTTGAAGAAGATGCTATGAATCGAGTGAATTGGCAGAAAAGGATTCACTTAGCCAACCCCACTTAGTGGGACTCAAGGCTTGTTATTGCTGCTGTTGTTGTTCTATATAGACACACACACACCCAAACCCCAAGCTGTGACCAGTTTTTTCTACAAGAGCTTACTCAAGAGCCAATAAATAAGCCTAATCACTCTACTCACGAGCCTACTAAGGCAGAACACTTCCAAACAAGCCACCACACGAGTCTGTAAAAAGACAGCTTGCAAACTAAGCTTAACCTAGCTCAACCTTTGTTTATTTGTTAAAAAAGCTTCCAAAAGACCAAGCCTCTTTTACAGCTCTGAGGTGACTCACAAAAACTTAATTTGTAAGTATGATAAAGTACTGTTTCAAAAGTCAATTATAAAGGATGGGAGGATATCGTTGTAAAGCAAGTCTGAACCTCATTGGGCCACTTCCCTCTTGGAAGCTCCCATCCGAGGATGTGAAAAAAGCTCCCATCCTTCCCAATGAAAATATAATAGACTCCCCTGAATTAACGGATTTGGACTAATTGAACTGAGCTTGAGCTTGACAATCTAAAATGTCCAGTTTATGAGAAAAATTTCTTTGGTAAGCAACAAACCATCCCCAAGAGCTTAGCAAATTTCTTTGCATATTGGTATTATATGCTAGGTGTTCCAAAGGTGCAGAATTTAAAGAATATGTGCATGTGTGCACGCACGTACCCTTGAGCATGTGGTTCTTCTATGGGGGAAAAAGTGACCTGATAATCATTTTTGAGGCGGATGCCAATGAAGAGGTTAAATTTTCATTAAACAATAAACACATGGACACACACACCCCTCCTCTCTCTCCTGCATGTTCAATATCAACATGCAAAGCAGCAGGCTCAGCAAAACAGATAAAGGCTTATAAGAACCCAACAGCCTTCCCCAACCCCCACATATCTCCTTTCTTAGGAAACACTCCAGCTTTTTTAGGTTATTATTTCTCAGCGCATTAATTGGGGGCGATGTAGCTCTTTTTGCCACTATTCCTGAGTGCATGAATAAGTTAATATCTCAAAACTAAAAGAAATTCCAATGAGCATAAAGAACTAAGTGAATAAACATGCTTACCTGTGGGCAACAACTGCATCTGCAGAGTAGTTTAGCACATGCTTTGCAATAACATCCCAGGCAGTATAGAAGTCTGGACCCAGAAATAAAATAAAATGAATATATGTTCCAAATTTTGTTTTTATAAACAAAGAGAAATATATATTAGAAGCACTAAGGAGGTGCATGCCAAAGACAAAAGAACTCACAAAGATAATAAATTTACAAAATTGATGACAGATATACAATTTTACCAATTGTTGCCCAGTTTTCAGCCAATTATTCTTCACAGTATTGAGAGATATATGAACACCTTCAACAGCCCTATGGTTTCTTTCCCTCCACACTAAACATAGGAAAAAAAGGTAAACGGAATCAAATCAATCATCTTTTTAATCTATCAATCAGTCAAGATATCCCTCCAAGCCCACAACTCTCTCAAAAGACTCTTACCTGATCATATCTCTTGTGCTATCCTACATTAAACATCCTCCTTTTTTGGGTACTCAAACTACATTTTGCTTTGGTTAAATCTCTTGCATTCTTGTTTCTATTTAGCATTTAACAGATTGTACTGCATAGATATTTGTTAAGCACAAATTGCAGACTTCATGTGTAGGGAGCTGAATGTGAACGTGCAGAATTACTATTTTGCCTCTGATTATAAAACCATCTCACATTGGACTTGAATGTACACGATTATAAATTAATTGGTAATTATCTAACGTCTATACTTTTGCAAGGGGTCAAACTCACATGTGTGCGCCCAAGATTGGTTGTGCCACCTTGGCTTGGTGGCAATGTTAACTGTCTTTTGTTTGCACCTTTTCAAGGGGTCAACCTTGCAGCATGTGATCCAAGATTAGCTGTGAGTTGGGAGGACATGTGTTGGGGTCTTTGTGTCAATCCCAATACTGAAAAGTTTTTCAGAGTCTTGGTATGGCAAGCTTGAATCAGAGTTCATTATGGGAGTCGTAACCCCTTTAGTCTTTTCATATGTTGTTCAAATGTTTGCTGTGTTGTTTGTGACACATGTCCATGACACAAATCCCTTTTCACTTCTTCCCTTAACTATGTGTTGCCACAGACCAATAATCTATCTCCTTCTCATTGCTAAAGACTTTGACCTGCCATTCTCATTGGTGGATGACTACTCATCCACTTCTCCCATAAGCATTTCCACTATCATGCTTCTGTTGGTGTTTCTTGGTTCTTGAAAGCCTCTAGCTCGGGAATTCCTCCAACCGTAAGTGTTTATTTTTCATCCCACCTTCCCATGCACTAGCTTCTAAGGAATTGCTTGTTTTCTTCTCTGTTAACCCTCTCATAAACATCTGCTTGTGTGTGGGTTCATTTATCGATCTTCTTCATGAATGCTCAAACCATCGAACTAAACAACTTTCTTCCACTACATATATGTACAATGCACTGCAAGGATAGTTAACTATGAAATTCAACAAGATATAGATGCGCCTGGCCAAATGTTTGGTCGAAACATAGGTCTTTGAAAAGTGGGGGGGAAGTGATAAAAGATATGGATACCTTTAACGAGCACATTCTCCTTATTTTAGGCCGCAGGGATAAAATTGAGTCTGGTGGATACTATTTGAACTTCAAACCATGTGTTTAAACATTCTGTGTACCACGATGCTGACTCTATAATTGATATGTTGCAAAGTTAGTCTCTCTCTCTTCTCATGATCCCACAATTGCCATATCCATATATCCTTATTTCATGCGCTTTTCCTTCCAAATTTTTTTGTTTCCTTTTTTTTTTTTTGTGTGCGTTTGAAGGAATCTCTTTCATACAATTTAATTTTGGTTCAGCTAAAAGTCTCAACGGTGGTTGAGTTGCTATACATTTGTCCTTCCCCTGCTACTGGCCAAATGTGATTTCAAAAAAAAAAAAAGTTAAATGCTTTCTTTAATTACAAGAAGAAGAAGAAGAAAGATTCTACATTTAAACATAAAGGTTATTATTATATTAACTTGGTTAAAGATTCACATGAATTATTTAGAAATTTATATTTTGCATAATTTTTGGAGAACATTTAAAAAATTTGTTTTCTTTTTTCAACTTTTTGATATAGATTTTTCAAAAAAATTGACGATCACAAGCATTAGTGCAAGTGGTGTGTGTGTTGAAGAAACTCTAGTTGTCAAATGCTTATTGATATGTGAATACATATAGCATTGATTCATAGAGAGGGAGTAGTAAGAAAGATAAATAAAAAGGCCAAGGAAAGCCTTTGCTATAGTAAATCACCAAAATAGATTTATTATGATTTTTTGTGTTAAATTTTCAATATTAACTGATTATTTCCATTGTTATACTTCTTGATATCAAAATGAGATAATGCAACAGCCAAACTAATTTGTTTTTCCTTGTCCTTCCTATGATGGGATCCCAAACTTGAACTTGGATATTTTTTTGGTCACCATCCATTTATATTGAATCAGTTAATGCATCAAAGATATCATAATTTAATACCTTTATTTAATAGCATTATGCTACTTTTTTCACTCCACCTCAAATGTGCATAACAATTGCTTGTTATTACTTGTTCAAAGGGGATTCTCTGCATAAGTGGACCCCTAATTATCAGCCTACTTTTTAGCACCTCTTTTCTTCGGGGAATATTCTATGTAAATTTTTGCCACCAAAAGTGTTGGTGTATGTACTTTTGTTCTCTCTTGAAGTTTTGAATGATTTAATGTTTTTTGTTAATTAATTATAGGTTGTTGGAAATTAATTTTCCAGCCCACATTGATAGTGTGCCACTATCTTGTTTCAGATGCTTAAGCTTGGGGAAGCTTCTCTTCTGGAGATTTTACGGGAGTCAAACTCTATTATTCCGCATGTGGTCTTTGCTAGCACACTGTTGGCTCTCATCTTTCCACCTTCTTTTACGTGGTTTACCAACAGGTTGTTGGATATCCTTTAGATAAGTTGGTTTCTTAAGATATGCATCAGCTACTTTTTAAAAATTTTGAGAGCAACTGAAGGAAAAGTGATGATAGTGGAAGGATAATACCATACAAATATTTGTAAACTGCCTCATTTTAGTAGTGGAATATGATGGGATCTGGAGCAACAATTGAGCAAAAGGACTACAAATAATCATAATTGTCAGAAAATGCTACCCACCTAGCAAACTGTAAATTGGTACAAACATTCTGATTTCCGAGACATGATACGTTTTCAGTCCAAGACACCAAATATTGTGATCCCGTGTTTTAATTATAATTTCCACGTGAGATAATTTTATTAGTAATTGTGGAGCTTTATTACATTATAATGTTGTTATTGGTCATTAGCTAATCTACTTCACTAAGGTAAATCTGCTTTTATTAAGCCTACTTGTATTGCAACGCATTTTAGATCATTTGGTTCCAGTTCCCGTTCTGCGAACCTGAACATTCTGTTTTCTAGGTTACATACCCAAATTTAGGTTAACTGATTCAACTGATAAGTTAACATGGTACAAGAGAAACTTAAAATTGGTGGAAATTTTTTACCAATATATGCTTTTAATATTTTAACTCTTAATTGTACGAGTACAGGTACTATGCGCCAGCATTAGGTTTTTTGATGTTTGCAGTTGGAGTTAATTCAAGTGAAAAGGATTTTCTTGAAGCATTTAACAAACCGTTGGCTATTTTTGTGGGGTATGTTGCCCAGTATGTTTTGAAGCCTCTCTTTGGATATTTATTCGGCATCATCGCAGTGACATATTTCGGCCTCCCCACTTCCATAGGTTAAGTTGGAACTATCTTACTTTTCAAAATCAAGCAGAAGGTATACTAACTTCTTGTGAACATATAAATCAGGTGCTGGAATCATGTTGGTATCATGTGTTAGTGGGGCCCAGCTCTCAAATTATGCAACTTTTCTAACAGATCCACCAATGGCCCCTCTAAGCATAGTTATGACGTCATTATCTACTGCTACTGCTGTTTTTGCCACGCCACTCTTATCACTGCTGCTTATTGGGAAGAGGTTACCTGTTGATGTTAAAGGAATGGTGTCCAGTATTCTGCAGATTGTAGTTGCACCAATTGCTGCAGGCTTGCTCCTGAATAGGTCATACCCCATTTTCAGATAAATCTGTGAACTTAATAATCTCAACAAGTTCTTACCTCTCTCATGTTTCTTGCACATACAGGTTCCTTCCCCAGATTGGCGAAGCTATTCGGCCATTTTTGCCTCCACTATCAGTATTTGTAACAGCTCTTTGTGTTGGATCCCCACTTGCTATTAATATTGAGTCTGTTGTGTCTCCTATTGGGATGAACATTGTGTTGCTTGTTTTTGCATTCCATATCTCACTGTTTACTGCTGGATATGTCCTCTCTGGCCTTGCCTTCTGTAAATCACCTGATGTGAAAGCACTGCAAAGAACAATGTCCTTTGAGACAGGTTCATGCTCCTCCAATATTATCAGTATCATATTAGAATAATACATTATTGGCTAATTGTATTTTTCCTCTATAGGAATGCAAAGCAGTTTACTGGCCCTTGCACTTGCAAACAAGTTTTTTCATGATCCACTTGTTGGTGTGCCTCCAGCAATCTCTGTAAGTATATAATTTGGCCTTTCTTGTGATCAATGATGCATGGACAGAGACATGAGACACGGAAATGACAACACAGATACGACAAAGTGGAAAATCTAAAAAATAAAGGACATGACATGGCAGAGGCATGCAAGTAACAAATATATATTATAGATTTATCTTCACAAATATTAGTTTTCAATACTAATATAACATTTCCATATTCAAAAAGAATATAACATATGTCGAGATGCATCTTTTCTCTTCTCCTTTTTATTTTATAAAAATTCAGACTATATCACTTTTAATTGTAAATGTTGACAAGTTAATTAAAAAGTTTTGAAAAGCGCAACATTACCTGTTCCTATTTTATAATTATGTGGTTATGGATGAAATTTATACACATATGTATATATAACATATCACATTGTGTCATTGAAATGTCTAAAGCATGTTCAAAAGGTATTCAAGCTTATAAGAAGTGTCAGAGGAGTGTCAGGTATTAAAATTTTATTTTAAAATGAGTGACACATAAAGGGTTGGATACTTATTGGTGTATTGTCTGATGAGTGTCAACGATGTCCAACATGGACATGAGTAGTTTATATGCATAGTTATATGCCTCTAAAATTGTCTAGGATATGTGCATATTTATCTTTAAATGTGTTTATATCATTATATATATATATAAATAATAACTGCTCAAATTTAATGCTTTTCTGGAGTTAAAAATTGAATCTAGCTAACTTGATAAATTTTTGTATATGTTTTGCATGCTTCTGATCGATACTGAAACCAAATGCTTCTACTCTGAACACCAAATGCTTTTTTGTTCTAGGGAGAACACCAGCTGATTCATTTTCTATATTGTAATTTTATTGGTAAGTCTCATTGTTAAAGATATGTAAGCAGATAAATCATAGGTAGACCCAAGTAGTGAAGTGTTCAATTCAGCAGTAAAAATGCTTAAACAGCTCTTCTAAGAAGTATTCTAGGAATAATTGAACCCTAATTTCTTTATACATGTGTGTGCACATAACCCCATGCTCACCACCCTCCTCCCCCCTTCAAAACCCAAATATTTTCAAAAATGTCACTGCTGCTGCTTATGTCAAAGAGGAATAAAAAGGAAATGATTTTTATTGGACAGCATTATTCTAGAAGAATTTATTTGAACTGTTATTTCACATGTTAGAAGAATCTATTTGCTCATTATGGACCAGGAAAGGAGAAAAGAGTAACCGAGAAGAGAAATCGATCATTCTAAATGAATATTTGATTATTGAAACTAGATTAGGAGGTATGGTCTAGAAATAGAAATCAAGAATCAGCTTTTGAAGGGGTTGTCCAAGGCTCACACAAGGTGGGCCTTAAGGAAAAAGCATTAAGGGCTAATCGAGAGGCTGAGAGAAATTGACTCGAATGCTTTGGTTATGTGCGATGAAGAGTGAAGAAGAATGTGGAGGCTGAGAAACATGATTTGCATACCTCCACAAACTAAGAATGTGATATGGTGTTTGCATGCCCAAACCCAGACATTTTGAATGAGTTTCAACTGAGTTGACCATTAGCTTTGGTTGGAGGCATGAGTTCATCTTGTTTGTTCTTCCCTGAATAGGCTAAGATGAGAAGAACTAAATTTGTGTGTATAAGAAACTAAGAGATAATCAAACATTCAAGGTTATTATGTTATTATTCCATTTTGATGTTGTATAATATATTTCTTTTACTCACAATAATATATTATAGCATTTTGTGGTCATTTCCCTTTGATTTAAATGGTTTGAAATCCCTTGTATAAAATATTTTTAACATTTTCTGGAAATTTGATTGTACCTATCATTTGCAGGTTGTAAGCATGTCTTTGATGGCCTTTTCTCTTGTAATGCTGTGGAATAGGAAAAAGGCATCGACAGAGTGATAACATTAAATCACTTCAAATGCTACCTACAGCCTTAATTTTTTTCTTGAATTTGTTCCCCACCTTCCTTCTCCTCTCGCCCTTGTTGTACACACACACAGGTACAGAGATATAACTGAAAACTTTCACAAGGCACTTAGATGTGGAGCCATTTTAAGGCAGTTTGGATTGCTGGTAGGCATCTGTATGCCTTTGAGCTTTCTTCCAGATTGAATTGTACTTCCGAATTATTGTAAATAATTGAGGTTGCAACTTCACAAGGATGATATGAATTTTAAGGCGGTGACAAAAGCAGTATTTTATTATTATTATTATTATTATTGGTAGCAGTAGTAGTAGTAGATCCAAATTACTACTACTACTACTACTACTAGTACTACTAGTACTACTACTACTACGGATCCAAATTACGCTAAAAGCCTCGGCTGGCAGTTGACTACAAAGAAACAGGTATGTCCCCATATACAAGATTCAATCAGGTATCTCAAAATACCCCCTGCTCCTACCAGCCTTGGAGCAGCCATCATCAGTATTAACTACACTGCTGAAGGAAAAAGCTGCAGCCAGCGAACCAGCGAAATTGGGTTGCAAACTTTGTTACTTTGGTGACCGAGAAATTCTGCCGTTGGATAATTTTTGAGAACCTCATGAGCATTCACATCTTAATTTCTTGTGGTTCACAGGACCTAAATGGTTGCCAGGAGGTAGCAGTCATTATTTTCTTGGGCATTTGACAAAAGCCAGTCAAGAAGGGGGTCAGCAACCATCAGAGTAAATAAGTTCCTGCTCCTTGATCTTTGAATGCCTCGCATTCTTCTCTTGTGCAGCATCAAATCACTAAGCTATGAGTAAGGACGTAGCGTTCATCCTACCATGAGTGGCCCTAAGCTCAAGTTTCCAGTCTCACAACTTCTTGAGCCTCCCTATACTGGGTATGTAGGCATGGTCAAAGATTTCTTTTTGGTTGAGGTGCTTTACCTTGATGATTTGGAGCCACCAAGTCTGAATCCTGAAGGAGCTGCCAGCTGAGTTTAGCTGGCATTGCTTCATTTTGCGGCTTTGTGGTTCTTCTAATTTCCATGTCCCTGAGTTCATAGGCTTGTAGAGAGTTTCCCAGTTCACAAGGTCTAATGATTTCTCATCAGGCTTCTCATTCCATATGATGACCCTCAGAGATTGTCAAAATAGCATTACAGACATAGGCAGGGGTAACATTGGTTTTGCCTCAATTCTCAAATAGGTTGGAGTAAAAACACAGTGCCAAAAGAACTCCACTTGCGAGTTTGAGCTTTCCATTTGGGTAGTATAGTTTGAAACCTTTCAAGCAGTGGCTTCAAGTTGTCCTTGTGGCTGTTGAGTGTGAAAGCAGGTTACCAACTATTTCTGCAAATCAGCTGTAATGGGGGGCTTCTAAACCAAGTGATTCTTGACTTTCGAGTTTGAACCAAGGCAAAACTCCTACAAGGCCTCTATAACCATGAGCATCTGTTGAATGGAAGCTTTATCGAAAAGCTAAGGGGTCGTCTGCATTGAAAGAGGGGAGACTGGGGAGCCCTTTCTAGCTAAATTGATTAGTTGTTAGGATTTTCATCATTCTAGCTGTATGATCAGTTGCGAAAGCTTCTTCATGCATGCATAACTGGACAGCATCCACAACCCTATCTGCTGTGTAAAGGGGTCGGCTCTCTCTCCATTCTAGAGAAGTGACAAAAATTATTGTTAGAAATCAAGCGAGGTATGCTCTAAGCCAAGTAAAACTGTAGGGTTTTACACCTCTTTAATATTTTCAAAGAATAGGCATGTGAATCAAATTATTCTACACGCTTCCCAACAACATATTGCCACTTTAATTTTATTGCCATTATTGTAGTTACCCTTATCTATTTACTACTAGAGATCTGTGGGATGCAGAAGATGCTCAACTCTTTTTTTTTTTTTTTTTCAAATCATATGCAGAATGCATGTTTTACTATTTTAACACTACAACATTATTTAAAATTTATAATTTATATTAGACATTACAAAAAAAAAAAAATTGTAATTTTTTTTTGCCATCTCTTATTCCACCTCAAGACCTGATTGTTCAATTCGATTTAACTAATTCATTTCTAGATAATTACTAAAATTACATGGGACACATGGATTGTGGTTGAAAAATAAAAGGATAAAATTATTAAATTGCTAATTTAAGATCATTTCTAAATAAAATATGTACTTAGCTTATGTGTGAAGCTATATATTTAAGAATTAATTTGTAGTTGGTGTTAAAAAATTTTGGCAACATAAACTTTAATTACTACTCTACTAGATTGTAATCTCAATCTATATAATATTTTATACATATATATATATATATATATATATATATAGGTTAGCATAACTTTAAGCTGGTTAAATAATATTATATATATATATATATATATAATATTATTTAACCAGCTTAAAGTTATGCTAACCTATATAACATTTTTAGTTGTATGCGCAGGCATGTGCACTACAGCCCTCTACCACACTAGGTCTATATTACACAAAAGGAGGTAGCTTATCTTCGATTATATGCCCATTCTCACCTCTGTAGTATTCAAAACTAAGACATCCAAAATGGAAATTTCAAATTTTAACCAACTAGTATTCCCTAGAAGACACCATTTTTTAAGTTTTAGTACAAACCAAAAGTGCCGCGAAAGTAATAAAAAAATTTCCGTTTTCCATTATAGGTATAGAAAGCATCACTCTTATCTAAAATTAGAAACAAATTTTAAAAATAATTCTACCATTAAAACAATTATAGTTGTATTGTATACTAGAGAATTTCAAAAAGCTAACTCAATTAAAGCTTAAGCATTAAAGAAGTAGCCGCTTTGTTAGTGCCTTTGAACGGGGATTGTGAAATAAGAGAGAGGGGGGGGGGGGGGGGGTAATTACACTAGTGAATATTTTAATTTAAGCAATAATAAATATGAAATAAATTTAAGATCTAAATGATCAAGAATGGTTACTTGGAATGATGCAAAAGCAAGGCATTCAGTAAAGAAGAACCCATATATTATTGGTGAATAGATATAAATTAATTGTCCTAAAGAACCAAAAAAATGCATGCTCTAATAGAAAAGAAAAAAAAAACATTTATTAAAGAAGAAAAAATATGAAAGCAAGTTTGCAAAAATTAGAAGTAGCCCTAGAAAATAAAGCATATGTAACAAATAATAAAGATAACAACATTAAATAATAAATTATCTATAAATCATTTTTAGTGCATACTAAATTCACTTTCATGTAGAGAGAGAGAGAGAGAGAGAGAGAGAGATTTTCTATAGTATATATAGGTTTTATTTATAAAAAAATAGGTTCCTTAACGTCTACCAACAAATTGTTTTTCATAAATTAAAAAAATTTTCAAAAATTAATTGACTACGTTAGCTTAATGTGTATCTTAAATTGTGTGGTATTATAAATATATTATTCATTTGTTTAATTTTATAAACAAGTTTTCTAACTATTATATTTATATATATATATATATATATATATATATATATAGGTTTCTTTAAATAAATATATTTTTGTTTGTTTTAGTTTTATATTTCTATACAATCTATGGCTTTTTTTATTTTTCAAAAGACACTCCTTAGTATACTCTTAAGATGGGTAGATTAATGGTTAAAGTAATTAATGAATAAATTTTTTGAAATTTTTTTCAATGTATTTCTATTTTTAAAAAATCTTAGCAGATGAAAATATTAAATTGTTTGGAAAATTATAATTGTTGATCGTCCCAGCCGAAGCATGTAGTCTAGAGGGGGGGATGAATAGACTCTTTTAGCGGAATACATGTTTTTCTACAAAATAGAATGCTTGACAAGATATAAGTAATTATACCACAATATATAAAATATAAATCATGCATAAGACATAAATAAAAGAGTAAAGGGAGAGAAAGTTTAGCACTGGAGATTTAATGTGGTTCGGCACCAAGCCTATGTCTACACCTTAGCACCAAGTTAAAGATTTCACAATCCACTAAGAGTACTCCTTCACTGACGGAGCAAACTTTACAACTCGGGTACCAAACCCTACACTCGGGAACAAATCCCTATCGCGCTCACTAAGAGCCTTCACTTCGGTTCACAACGAACTTTCACCAAACGATTCACAAAGAACCTTACAAGAAGATATAAATACAACACAATGCTCTTCAAATGAGCAAATATAAATTACAACCCAAACCTCACACTATTCTCTTAAGAATTGAATCAAATACAATAAGTGAGCAAGAGAGTATGAGCACATGTAATGAAAAACTAATCTACAATGTGTTAGGTTTTGTATAAAATGATGTTTTTCACTAAGAATGATCAAAGACGTTCAAAACCATGTTAATACAAGTATAATAGATTGTATTTATAGCCTAAAAGCCTTAAAAGTCGTTAACTAGCTGTTGGGGGGAAGAAAAATTATTTTATTTGGTAAACTAGCCGTTTTCTGCCCGTCGGACTTGCCGACGAGTCCCCTCCTCTCGTCAACAAGTCACACACTACTACTTGTTGACGAATCCCCTGTGTTTGTCGACGAGTTCCTTGAATTAGAAAAAGTCATCAACATGAAAGTTGTGAAATTTTGTCTTAGCTTTCTAGGGACACCAAGATCGTCCTTTTAGGACTTTTATAGCAAAAGTGATGCCCCAAATACCGAAGGGTGTTCAGTATATAGATTAATATCATCAAAACACTTTAAACAATGATAGTATAGCCACCAAGGCTAACATTCTCCCCTTTTTTGATGATGTCTAACCTATTACTAATTACTTAATCTTTGCACTTGAATTTGACTTACTATAGCTTATTATGCAAAGATAAGTTCACCTAGAACCACTAATAGGTTGTTATCATCAAAGTAATATAATTAAGCTCATATAGCCTCTAAGGCTAACATTCTCCCCCTATTTGATGATGGCAAACTATTGGTGTTCTCTATAGGGTAAAATTTAAAGCTTCCCCTCAAATTATACATATTCTAGAATGGGACTAAAATATGCTCCCCCTTACTATATGCTACAATTCGTTCTCTCTTACTTTATGCATATAAGTCATAAAAATAGTTAACTATATTTTTCATATTAGAGCTTTAAACATGCATAGTATAAAATTGAGTTCATATGCATTCTACCTCACATACATTTCTCCCTCATATATGTAACACAAACAAAACTTCTCCCCCTTTGATCATCATCAAAAAGAGAGGGCCTAAAAAAAATTTCCCCCTTTTGTTTCCATGGTGATGAGGTGAGTGTGTGCTAGATACATATGCCAAAAAAAAATTTGCTAAAACATAACACTTGAAAAACCAAGAATGACTTTCTTGCAAAAACTTGAATGATGATTTCTATGAATTATACCATATGATGTAGATCAATCATTCAATGCAAATTTTCCAGAAGTTGTTATGATTAGTTTTCATTAAAGCTCAAGTCAATGTATGAGATATGTTTTTGCAATGCTTTTAAGAAATCTACTATATATCCAAGTAAGAGCATATATCATCAAAACACATCATAGTATGTTTTTGAAAAAAAAAAAAAAATCAAAACCTTAGAAATTCACAAGAGAAAACAAGGTTTTTCCAATTACCAAGCTTGGAGCACATGCTATTTCAGCCCATAAAGTAATAGCCAATGTTTCAAAAGGAGGTTAACCAATTTTCAAGATAAAAACAATTAAAGCATTTTATTGGTTTTAATCAAATAAACCCATTAACATTGACATGATTCTCAAAAGATTTCCAGCAAAAAATTTTTAATACAAATTAAAATGTAAAATCTGGAATTTTCACATTTTTAGTTCAATCCATAAAATAAGTGTTTTTAAGTTATCACAAATGACAATTTGCTTGGTCAACACTTATTCATTTCACCTTGGTGTGGTTTAAATCTACCTAAACCTAATTCCTAATCCTAGGTTCTAAGGATATAATTCAAAGAGCTCATGTGTTTCCTTTTGGTACATATTCCTCCTTGGATCCCAAGGGGTTGGTTTTTTTTACAACCCATTTTATTTTTCTTTCTTTGCCTCTAGCCCCTCTAAATGGGCAAAAATATTTAATATGACTCTTTCTTTTACAATATAGACAAATCTTGTTTTCATGTGAGGGTCTTGACTTAATTGCATTAGTTTTGCTTGTTGAGGCATAATGATGTGATTTATAAGAGGTTTTAAATTTTTTTTTTTTGTAAGAATCATTTTTCTTAGTTCCCAAAGACATGTTGGACTTTTCTTCCCCTCTTGTGGCAATAGCATGATTTTCATTTTCCTTTTTCAAGATAACATTTTCCTTCAAAACATTTTCAATTTGATTTTTCAAAATTTTCACCTCATCTTGAAAAGATCCATGGTCTTTTTGAGCCTTTTCTAAAAACTCTCATTTTTCTTTTTAAGAGAAATATTTTTCCTATTTTAAGTTAGAACAAAAATAAGATTCTTTTCCTTTCCATTTTGACAATTTATCTTCCAAGCCTTTGATTTTGACTTCTAAAGTTTCATTTTCTTCTTTCAATGAGGACTCCCTTAATTTAACCATAGCAAGCTCTTTCTCAACATTTTTGTTTCTTCTTTTTGTTAAAACTAATTCATCATACAATTTAGCACAAGTTTCAACTATTTCATCATAAGAAGGAGTAACATCATCATCTTCCGAACTTGTTCCTTCTTTTTGGTGTTTGTTGGCCATGAAGCATTGATGTGCTTCTTTCTTATTTTTTGCTTATTTCTTTATTCCTAAAGTGTTGTTTATCTACAAGGGATTTCCTCAAGTCTCTTACGAGTGATTTCATATCATCCTTTCTATCTTCATCATTTTCAAGAACTTCTTTGCAATTTGGACTAGATGATATAAAAGCAATGCATTTATCCTTCCTAGGCTTTTTAGGATCCAAAGTCGTATTTTTCTTAAGTTCATAAACTACCTCAAAACACACCCCATTACATATAATACAACATTAAGCTTCCTCAGATGTGTTTGAGTCCTTTCCGAGTACGTGTCCATTTGATCTTCCTATTTGAACGTCAACTCTGTCCGATCTTTGCCTCTGATCTTAGTAATTCATGTAATTGCCACTGAACTTGTACTAAACATGATCTGCAAAGATGAAAAACACTAGAAACAATATATAGGTTAATATCATCAAAACACTTTAAACAATGATGGTGTAGCCACCAAGGCTAACATTTTCCCCCTTTTTGATCATGTCTAACCTATTCCTAATTTACTTAATCTTTGCACTTGAGTTTGACTTACTATAACTTATTATGCAAAGACAAGTTCACCTAGAACTACTAATGGGTTGTTATCATCAAAATAATACAATTAAGCTCATAGAGCCTTTAAGGCTAACAATAATAAATATTTTATTTATTTGTTTAATTGCACAAAAAAGTTCTATTTGTGTGGTCTATATATAGGCTTTTTTTTTTTTAAAGGCTCCTTAATACGTTGCTAAGACTATATTCATAATTAAAATAATCAATTGAATGGATAGGTTTTTTTTTTGAAGAGTCTATTAAATATATTTTGTTGGCAATTATAATAAATATACTATTTATTTGTTTAATTGTAAAAATTCCATTTCTATAGTATATATATAATTTTTTATTAAAAAAAGAGACTCCTTAATATATTCCTAAGATATGTAGATTCATAATTTAAATAATAATGAATATGATTTTAAATTTTAATGAATGTGTTAAGCTTTTTTAAAGAAAGCTTAATAGACATATCTTAAATTATATAGGCCATTATAGTAAATATTTTGTTGATATGTTTAATTATAAAAAAATAATTGAATGGAAAAAAAAAATGAACATTTAAGTAAGTAAAGAAAACACAAACCAAATGAATCTTATTTTTCATTGAGGGACTAGTGAGGAGAAGCTTGACTATGCCACTTTTTTGTTGAAGGGCATGACCCTAAAGTGCTGTCAATCAGTAGCCTTGTATACCCAATCTTGGGCTACCTTCTAGTAGGAGTTTTTTGAGGTTTTTTGTTTGAGAGTCTAGATAAAGGAAGGGGAGAGAGAGAGAGAGAGAGAGAGAGAGAGAGAGAGAGAGAGAGAGAGAGAGAGAGAGAGAGAGAGAGAGAGAGATGTACTAGCCTTGCGTAATTATGTTGCTCAGTGAAAGAGGATACATGAGTTAGTGGTAGCTTTTTTTTTGGGGGGGGGGGGGGTGGGGTTCAGCTAGCATGCACCTACGAGGGGATCCAATTCTTCAAAAACCCCATCTTTTGGTGCGAATTGAAGCTCTTATAGCGATTTATCTCGAGGGGTACAATGTTAAGGTCACATGATGACTACATATCTCCTCCCCAATCTGTTGCCAGTAATTCTAGAAGCTTTAAAGAAGTTCCTAAAATGAGTGAGACGAATGGGATCTCATGTTGTACTACTCGCCCTCAATGTCCTAGGTCTGGTAGATATCATGATGGAGGATGTAGACAATCCACAGGAGCTTGCTTTTGATATGGGCAGTTGGGACATCAAATTATTGATTGTCCTCTTCCAACTTCTATTGACAGTAACACTCGAGTAGGAGCATTTAGCAAATCGAAAGTTAATGATGTTTTAGTGCAAACTCCAAGAGGACCACAAATAGGAGACACCCAGAGTGGTACACCAAATTGGGGCATGATTGTAAGAGCTAACATTAATATATCGAGCGGACAATTTGTAAGTCATAGGCCAAGGTTTTTTCTATGACTCAATAGGAGGAACATGTCACTCCAGATGTGAATACAAGTACTTTGTCTATTTTTGGCCATGATTTACATATTCTTGTCCAAGTTCTACACACTCCTTTGTTTCTTGGTCTTTTGCTTTGCATGCTGGTCTGATGCTAGGTAAATTAGATTGTGTTTTGGTGGTTGCAACATCTATTGGGGATTCATTATTAGTTGATGTAGTATATTGTGATAGTATTATCAAGGTTGGTGAGTATGAGTTGGTGGCCAAACTCGTGCCCTTAGATATTCGAAATTTTGATGCCATTTTGGGCAAGGTTTGGTTGGTCACTCATTGGGCTTTAGTAGATTGTTTTTGACAGAAGGTTGCTTTTCATCACCTTGGAGAAGTAAAGTTTACCTTTTTTTTGGTAAGAAACACATTCTACCTTTATCATTTATCTCAACAATTTAAGTTTGAAGATTAATTTAGAAGGGATGTAACGACCTGCTTAATTACCATGTTTTTTTTTTTTTTTTTGACACTCTACATGCTCTGATACCAAACTGGGGAAAACCCAATCATTAACCTAAGCAGCGAGAAGTAGAAATCATATAGACATAACCATATATATATATACACACGATACCAATACCATAGTACTAACATGTTTCCCACAACATACACATATATCTATTTCCCCAAAATACCCTCAACTATGTTGGGATATACAAAAACACTTCCAAAATATACTCACTCTTTACTGACAAGGCAGTACCGTGACCCCTCTATTTGCGAGCCTGGTCTGCTCGCCTACCTGGATCACCTGAAAAATGATTCAACACTGGGATGAGCCAACGTTCAGTAAGACGAAACATGCTATTACTAGTATGTGGCAAATGAGCTACAATATTATGAAAATCTGTTTTCATATAATCATGTATAACTGAATATGTAAATACAGTACAAGTGATAAAATCCACCACCCCTTTCCATGTTGCTTAACATAACAGTATTGAAGATTACTATTCAAAATACTTCTAGTACAAGTAAGTATGTTCCTTGTTTCTATAAATCTGTACATACGTAATAGTAACTGAAAACTTTCCCTGTGGATAATTGTGTGTCATAATTTAACCCCTCATGATAGGGTTGTGCATCCCGTAGGTGGGATCTACATTGGCTGGCCAACCAGGGTAAATCACTATACTCCATCTGTCTGATCTGCCTACCTCAACCCATATCTGATGGGGAGCTTGTCCACGTTAAGGACCTAGGTAATCGACCTACTACCACGTATTATCTAAATTGGTGGTTGCACTCATAACATAACATAATATTTGTAGCAACGGTACCGTACTCTGTAACTGTATAGTCCAACAGGATCTGATACTATATAATATATTTTTATATACAATTATCTGATTTACCATGATTCTCAAATAACTGTAATAACCATGATGTTGTATAAACTGTAAATGTAATTCATATGTCATAATACTGAGAACTGTATAATCATAACACTGATAACTACACAATCATAGTACTAGAATTCGTATAATCATGGTACTGAGATTCGTATAATCATGGTACTAGAATTCATATAATCATGGTACTGAAATTCATAAAATCATGGTACTTAAATTCATAAAATATATCTCCGTACTATATTCATATTCTCAAGCCACACCATACTTTAATACATAATTTTCATAATTTAATAAACTATATAATATTTCAAAATTTCCTAACATAGCATATTTCCCTTACCTGACTACTGGAAAGCCCCTATGGTATACTGGCCTAACACCCACAGGGCCTCCTACGTAACACCCTGAAAATAATGTTTGCCAGAACAAAATATCAGTATTTCTTCGCCTACATCATTTCCTATAACTGTCATAAGGCCAAAAATAGACTAAAAGGCCTTGCCCTGAATTCGGAATGAAATCCAACTTCATTTCACCAACGATCCGCTCCGGCAGACTTGTAGAGAACTTCGGCAGGAGTGTCGTGATGGCTTCAGATCATCGATCCGGCGACTGGCGGGGCCGAAATTGAAGAGAGAAGGGAGAGGGACCATAGGAGAGAGAGAGAGAGAGAGAGAGAGAGAGCACTGAAAATGGGTTAAAAATACGAGTTTTCACTATTTATAGGGCCAGATTCAACGACGAGACACGTCACCTCGTCGACGAGTCTTTCAGTAAATTCGTCGACAAACCTTACCCTTCGTCGATGAAATTTAGAGTAGCCCAAATCCGTCTCTCGGTATTTTCTCATCGACGTGACGGGACCTCGTCGACAAGATCCTGAAGACCTTCGTTGACGAATCCCTGTATTCATCGACGAAGCCTGGTGGTTTCCTGAAATTTTTCTCCTTCTGTTTCTGTTTTCATTTCTCTCCCTCATTATCATTTAAATACTATTATTCTTCGGATCACTACATTCTCCCCTCCTTATAAAATTTCATCCTCAAAATTTACTATTTGTATCTTTATCTATACTCTCCATCATTCAGTAAAGGAAAAGGATCTACTAATTATATTACCTGCCCTCACTTATGATGGAGGAATACCGTGGTTACATGGGCAGTTCTAGGAGATTACAACCATAAAAGAAAATTTTCCCCAAAACCAAAATACTACCTAACCTACGCTTTACATTACAATTACACTGGACTCAACAAAATAAAATTACCATCTTAGCATATACATCAATACTATAATTCATCAAATAAATAGGGATATTTCCGTCTAATTTCATCTTCAAGCTCCCATGAGGCTTCTTCAATCACGTGGTTTCTCTATAGAATTTTTACTAGTGGTATCTTCTTGTTGCGCAATTTTTGTTCCTTTCTATCCAAAATCTGTACTGGAGTTTCTTCATATGCTAGAGTCTCACTGACTTCTAATTCTGCATGGCTGATGATATGAGAAGGATCTGGAACGTATTTCCTTAACATAGAAACATGAAATACGTCATGAACTCGAAATAGAGATGGTGGTAAAGCTAGCCGATAGGCCACTGACCCAATCTTCTCAAGTATCTCAAAAGGGTCAATAAACCTAGGGCTCAACTTACCATTCTTCCCAAATCTCAAAATCCCCTTTCTAAAAAATACATGATTACCCATTTCAAATTCTAGTCCTCGTCGGCGAGTATCAGCGTAGCTTTTCTGCCGACTCTGCACTGCACTGATCCTATCTCGAATAAGTCGGACTTTATCACATGCTTGCTGAATTATCTTTGGACCCAAAACTCGTCTTTCGCCTACTTCATCCTAGAAAAGAGGAGATCGACATCTCCTATTATATAATGCCTCGTAGGGTGCCATGCCGATGCTAGGTTGATAACTGTTATTATAAGCAAATTCAACTAGCGAAAAAACTGAATCCAGCTACCTCCAAAGTCTAGTACATAGGCACGAAGCATATCTTCAAATACCTAGATTGTTCTCTCAGTCTGACCATTGGTCTGAGGGTGGAAAGCTGTGCTGAATGCTAGCTGAGTCCCTAGTGCCTTCTGTTAACTCCTCCAGAATCGTGATGTAAAACGTGGATCACGATCCGAGACTATGGATACTGGCACTCCATGGGGTTGAACAATCTCTTGTATGTAAATCTCTGTTAACTTGTTCATAGGGTAGCTGACTTTAATAAGCAGAAAATGCGTTGTCTTGGTTAACCTATCAACTATTACCCAGATGGCATTCTGACCATATGACGCTGGTGGCAGCCCGGTAACAAAATCCATAGATACATGGTCCCACTTCCACTCAGGAATGAATAATGTCTGCAATTGACCAATCGGTCTTTGGTGCTTAGCCTTAACCTACTAGCACGTCAAACACTACAGCACAAACTCTGCTATCTCCCTCTTCATGCCACTCCACCAGAAATAATCTCGCAGATCCCTATACATTTTCGTATTGCCAGGATGAACAGTGTATATAGATCTATGTGATTCCTCTAAAATCGCCCTCTTGATGCTATCATCTACAGGCACATACAATCTGGTGTGAAATCTCAGAGCCCCATCATCAGAAATACTGAATTCCTCTCCCTGACCATCCTGTACTCTGGCTATCACCTCTACTAACTCTAGATCATCTCTCTGAGCAGCTTTAATCTTTTCATATAATGTGGGTTGTACAACCAAACTGGAAATAAGCACCTGGGGATCATCCTCCACTAATTCCACATCGAGTCTCTCTAAGTCCATCATAATCGGATGTTGAACTACTGCTACTAGTTGTGTTGTGTCTCCTGATTTACGGCTTAGTGCATCGGCTACCACATTTGTTTTACCTGGGTAGTAACTGATGGTGCAGTTATAATCCTTTATAAGTTCCAACCACCTCCTCTGTCGCATATTCAACTATTTTCTGTGTAAAGAAGCACTTTAGACTCTTATGATCACAGAATATCTCACACCTCTCACCATAAAAATAATGCCTCCAGATCTTTAGTGCATGTACAATCGCAACCAATTCTAAATCGTGAGTAGGGTAGTTCTTTTCATATTCTTTCAACTGCCTGGACGCATATGCTATCACCTTACCATGCTGCATTAGCACACAACCAAGCCCTTTCAAAGACGCGTCACTGTAAATAACATAACCATCGCCTCCCAATGGAATCGTTAGAACTGGTGCAGTGACAAGCCGCTATTTTAATTTCTGGAAGCTCTGCTCACACTCTTCATCCCACAAAAATCTGGCATTTTTCCTAGTCATTTGCGTGAGAGGACAGGACAAAGTTAAGAACCCCTCAACAAAACGACGGTAATAACCTGCCAGTCCTAAGAAACTCCTAACTTCCTGCACATTCCTCGGCTTGGCCCAACTTACCACTGCATCAATCTTGTTGGGATCCACTGAAATACCGTTCCTTGAGATTACATGGCCTAAAAATGCAACCTTCTCAAGCCAGAACTCACAATTGCTAAACTTAGCATAAAGCTTCTCCTCCCTGAGAGTCTGCAACACCTGCCTCAAATGCACCTTATGCTCCTAAAAAATACTCGAGTACACTAGTATATCATCAATAAAAACTACTACAAACCGATCTAAATACTGGTGAAAAACTCTGTTCATCAAGTCCATGAACACATCCGGGGCATTCGTTAGAGCAAACGGTATAACGAGAAATTCATAGTGCACGTACCTGGTCCTAAAGGCTGTCTTCACGGCGTCCTCCGCTTTTACTCTCACTTGATGACACCCGAATCTGAGGTCAATCTTGCAATAAACCCGTGTACCCTAGAGCTGATTAAACAAATCGTCTATACGGGGTAGAAGATATTTATTCTTAATAGTAACTTTGTTTATCTCCCTGTAATCAATACATATCCTCATAGACCCATCTTTCTTCTTTACAAATAATACTGGAGCTCCCCACGACAATACACTGGGTCGTATAAACCCTTTGTTCAACAAATCCTGCAACTGCTCCTTTAATTCTCCCAATTCAGCTGGAGCTATATGGTAAGGAACCTTAGAAATCGGCGCAATCCCTAGAGGTAAATCTATAGGAAAATCCACCTCGTGCGCAGGAGGTAACCCTGGTAGCTCATCTGGAAAATCATCTAGAAATTCTCGTACTACTGGGGTACTGTCAATCTTCAATTCATTTTCAGATGCTTATTTCAAAAATGGTATAAACCCCTGACCTCCATCCAAGAGCAATCTACTCGCCTGCACGGCGGATACTAACTGTGTTGGAGCACATACCTGTGAACCAACGAATTTGAATTCCTGCTCTCCAGGAGGTTTGAAAATTACTTCTTTCTGAAAACAATCAATGCTGGCGTGATTGACAGCTAACTAGTCCATACCCAGTATTATATCAAACCCACACATATCAAACACAATAAGATCTGCTGGTAGTATTCTCCCCTGAATTTCTATCGGATAGCCTCTAAGTACCCTCTGATATCTGATCACTGATCTTGATGGTGTAGCTACCGATAGTACTATATTTAATGACTGGGTCTCACTCTCAGATAATTTAACATAAGATGCAGAAATAAAAGAATGAGTAGCATCTGAGTAAAAAAGAACAATAACTGGGTATGATAGAACAGTAAATGTACCTGTCACCATATTCGTAGCAGCCTCTGCATCGCCTGGCATCAAAGAGTATACTTACGTTAGGGCCACATTCCTCTGCTGGCCACCACGAGGCACCTGGTATCCTCCCCGAGCTACCTAATGTCCTCCCTGATAGGGCTTGGGAGCTAGGACCTGATCTTGCTGACCTGGGCATTTGCGTATCACATGACCGGGTCTCCCACAATGATAACATACACCTCTGCCTACCCGACACTCCCCCAAATGATGTCTCCCATAAGTCTGACACACCGGGTAAGTCGGTGTACCCTGGTTCCCATGAGGTCCTACCATATGCCCCTGGTCTCCCCTATCGCGACCTCCTCTTTATGGACCCTTACTGGAGCCAGCCTAAAAACCCTGAGGAGCAGGCCTCTTCCTCTGACTCTGAGCTACTACACCTCATTGAATGCCACTCTCAATAATCACAGCTCTGTCTACAACCTCTGTGAATGTCTGGGCCATGAAACCAATCACCTTCTCAAACAAATTCTTCCTCAATCCTTATTCAAACTTCGTTGCCTTTTTCTCTTCATTAGGTGCTAGATGTGGAGCAAAACGCGACAACTCGACAAACTAAGCCGCGTACTAGGAAACAGTCATCTACCCCTGTACTAAATGCAGAAACTCTGCTGCTTTTGCACTCCTAACGATAGCAGAAAAATACCGCTCGAAGAGCAGATCCTTGAATCGGTCCCACGTCACTGGAACTGGAACCGACCTCTGCTCCTCTATCAAACACGCTGCTCTCCACCAGCGTTTCACCTCCCCTGTCAACTTAAAAGTTGCAAATGCTACTTTCTTTTCATCCGTACATGGAAGCACCGCCAATGTCTCTTCAATGTCCTGGACCCAATTCTCAGCTACAATCGGGTCACCTTCTCTAGCAAAGGATGGGGCCTTCATCCACGTAAACTACTCAATCGAACAACCACGCTCCCCAGAACTCTTGGCCATCTCAACCATCACCTGCTAAGTGACGCTACGCAGTACAACATCTGTATCTCCTCCACCTATGTTGGAAAATCCTGGCCTATCCTCCCCAGCATTCGTGCCACTACTTCTTGGGTCCATCCTGAAAACAAGAAACACACTTAAGCACCTTATCTCCTACACTGACCTATCCTGTACCAACTCAAAATTAATTACCTTCCCTAACCTTAACTCAATATCCAGTTCTGTCACCTAGTCATACGACCCGACAATAGTTTACTATGATTTTCCTGAAATCGTCACCCCAGAAAAAACACAGAAACCACCACGGTAATCCTGTACCTAGACATAGAACAAACCTAAAATCCTTTTCCTATACTCTGGTATTGCTTCTGCTGCACTCTAAAGTCTACAGAACCTAGAAACCTAGGCTCTGATACCAAACTGTAACGACCTGCTTAATTACCATATTTTTTTTTTTTGACACTCTACATGCTCTGCTACCAAAATGGGGAAAATCCAATCATTAACCTAAGCAGCGAGAAGTAGAAATCACATAGACATAACCATATATATATATACACAATACCAACACCAGATTTCTAACATGTTTCCCATAACATACACATATATCTATTTCCCCAAAATACCCTCAACTATGTTGGGATATACAAAAATACTCCCAAAATATACTCACTCTCTACTGATAGGGCAGTACCGTGGCCTCTCTATCTGCGAGCCTGGTTTGCTCGCCTACCTGGATCACCTGAAAAATGATTCAACATTGGGATGAGCCAACGCTCAATAAGACGAAACATGCTATTACTAGTATGTGGCAAATGAGCTACAATATTATGAAAATCTGTTTTCATATAATCATGTATAACTGAATATGTAAATACAGTACAAGTGATAAGTATGTTCCCTGTTTCTGTAAATCTGTACATATGTAATAGTAACTGAAAACTTTCCCTGTGGATAACTATGTGTCATGATTTAACCCCTCATAACAGGGTTGTGTGGCCTGTAGGCGGGATCTACACTGGCTGGCCGATCAGGGTAAATCATTATACTTCATCGGTCTGATCTGCCCACCTCAACCCATATCTGATGGGGAGCTTGTCCACGTCAAGGGCTTAGGTAATCGACCTACTATCACGTATTATCTAAATGGGTGGTTGCACTCATAACATAACATAATATCTGTAGCAACGGTACCGTGCTCTATAACTGCATAGTCCAACAGGGTCTGATACTATATAATATATTTCTATATACAACTATCTGATTTACCATGATTCTGAAATAATTGTAATAACCATGATATTGCATAAACTGTAACTGTAATTCATACGTCATAATACTGAGAACTGTATAATCATAACACTGATAACAGCATAATCATAGTACTGGAATTCATATAATCCTGGTACTGAGATTCGTATACTCATGGTACTAGAATTCGTATAATCATGGTACTGAAATTCATAAAATCATGGTACTTAAATTCATAAAATATATCTCCGTACTATATTCATATTCTCAAGCCACACCATACTTTAATACATGATTTTCATAATTTAATAAACTATATAATATTTCAAAATTTCCTAGCATAACATATTTCCCTTACCTGACTACTGGAAAGCCCCTATGGTATACTGGCCTAACACCCGCAGGGCCTCTTTCGCAACACCCTGAAAACAACATTTGTTAGAACAAAATATCAGTATTCTTTCGCTTACATCATTTCCTATAACTGTCATAAGGCCAAAAATAGACTAAAAGGCCTTACCGTGAATTTGGGATGAAATCCAACTTCGTTTCACTAACGATCCGCTCCGGCAGACTTGCAAAGAACTTCGCCAGGAGCGTCGTGGTGGCTTCGGATCTTTGATCCGGTGACTGGCGGGGCCGAAATCGAAGAGAGAAGTGAGAGGGACCGTAGGAGAGAGAGAGAGAGAGAGAGAGCACTGCAAATGGGTTAAAAATATGAGTTTTCACTATTTATAGGGCCAGATTCATCGACGAGACACGTCACCTTGTTGACGAGTCCTTCAGTAAATTCGTCGACAAACCTTACCCTTCGTTGACAAAATTCAGAGTAGCCCAAATCCGTCTCTCGGTATTTTCTCATCGACGAGACGGGATTTCGTCGACGAGATCCTGAAAACCTTCATCGACAAATCCCTGTATTCATCGACGAAGCCTGGTGGTTTCCTGAAAATTTTCTTCTTCTGTTTCTATTTCCATTTCTCTCCCTCATTATCATTTAAATACTATTATTCTTCGGGTCACTACAAGGGATGCCAAACTTACTTGGCCCATGTGTTTGATTTTGAGGTAGCTGGAGCTAAAATATAATATTTTCCTATTATGTGTGACTTTCCTTACATTTTTCTTGAGGAATTACCTAATTTCTCCTAAAGTGGGAGATAAACTTTACTATTGATCTATCCCTTGGGAGAATGCCTATTTCTAGAGCACCTTACAGTATGTTGTTGACAAAGTTGAAGGAGTTGAAGACTCAGTAATAGGAACTTGTGGATAAAAGATTTATTAGACCAAAATTATCACCCTGGGGCTCACCAATGCTATTTGTGAAAAAGAAATATGGCACTCTTATATCACGCATTGACTATAGGAAGTTAAATAGGGTGACCGTACATAATAAGTACCTTTTGCCACATATTAATGACTTGTTTGATCAACTTTAGGGTGTTAGTGTGTTTTCTAAGATTGATTTGAGGTCAGTCTATCACCATTTGAAGATTAGGAGTCTGATGTTCCTATGATTGCCTTCAGAACTTGTTATGGGCATTATAAATTCTTAGTTATACCTTTTGGGTTAGCAAATGCCCTTGCTGCCTTTATGGATTTCATGAATTAGGTATTTCATCCATTTCAAAATCATTTTGCGATCATATTTATTGATGATATCATTGTGTATTCCCGCAATGGAGAGGAGCATGAAGAGCACCTCCAATTAGTATTCCAAACACTAAGGTAGGGTCAACTTTATGCCACATTTTGTAAAAGTGAGTTCTAGCTTTATCAAGCAGTTTTTTTCTTGGATATGTTATATTTAGAGAAGGTATTCTTGTAAATCCTCAGAAATATGAAGCTATTATAAACCACTAGTGTTGCTGAGGTTTGGAGTTTCCTAAGGTTAGAGGTTACTATCATCACTTCATTGGGGGATTTTATTTAATTAAAATGCCACTGACAAGATTAACTAGCAAAAATGTGAGTAGAGCTTTCAAGGGTGCCACTAACAAGATTAACTAGAAAAAAAATGTGAAGTTTGAGTGAACTGAAAGTTGTGAGCAGAACTTTCAAAAGGTTAAGACTCGATTGACATCAACACTACTACCTACCCTTCCCCCAAGTAATGGTGGTTTCATCATCTTTAGAAATGCCTTCTATCAGTGATTAGGCTGTGTATTGATGCAACATGGTTCAGTTATTATGTATGCCTCTCGTCAATTAAGGAGACATGAGTTGAACTATCTAATGGATGACTTGGAGTTAGTTGCAGTTGATTTTGCCTTAAAGCTTTTGAGACACTATTTATATGGTAAGATCTGTAAGATTTTCACCGATCATTAAAAGTCTAAAATATATTTTCACTTAGAAATAACTATATTTGACACAAAGATGTTGGCTCAAGTTGATTAAGGACTATGACTGCGCCACAGATTATCATCTAAGTGATGCTAATGTCATAGTTAGAACCCTTAGTAGGAAGTCCTCTAACACCTTGGCACATGCTCCAACTATCTTTGTTCCTCTTTGGGTTGAGTTGAGGTTGTTGGGAGTTCATTGGGCTACAAGTGAGTCTAGTGCCTTATTAGCCAACTTTCATGTTAAGCCAATATTGCTAGATCATATACATGAGGCTCAAGGTCATGATTCCACTTTTTTGAAAATGTTAGAGAAGGTTAGGAATGGTTAGAGCTCATATTTTTTCATGAGAGAGGACGATGCTTTAATTTTTACGCTAACTGAGTGTGCATCCCTAATAATAAGGCCTTGCAAAGGGAAGTCTTAGAAGAGGCTCATTGTTCTCCTTACATGATTTATCTAGGCAAAAACAAGATGTATAGGTAATTATGGGAGTAATATTGGTTGCCGGGTGTTAAGAGGGATATAACTGAATTTTGTGCTAGATGCTTAGTTTGTCAGTAGATCAAGGCACAACATCAATGATCTGTAGGGACTCTCCAACCGCTTCCTCTTTCGATTTGGAAGTGAAAAAAGGTTATAATGGTTTTTATTATAGAATTACCCCGCACTCAACATAGGCATGATGCTATTTGGGTGATAATGGGCCAATTGGTGAAGTCTGCACATTTCTTCCTATTAAGAAGACTTTCTCACTCGATAAGCTAGTGAACTCTATTTTACTTTCATATGGAAGCATAACAATGGGTTTATTGTCTTCATAAAATTGGTTTTTGTATGCAAATTAGGTTACAAGGTTCCATGGTGTTCCTATCCATGTCATGTTGAATCGAAATTATTTTATGTCTCAATTTTAGCCTAGTTTCCTTGCAACTTTGGATCCAAAGTTGAAGTTTAGCATGTCCAATCACCCCCAAATAGATGGGTGCTGACTTTATGAGTCCTATCCCATTTTGATTATGACAAATCCAAAGGTATCTCATTTGTGCATCTAGTACTTGAACAGATAACTCTTCTAGAAGGCATGTAGAGTCGAGGCACAATGGAAGTCATGAGGAACTGAAAGATCATTTCGCCTGGCATGTGGCATGGCAATATGAAGAGCAAGAGTTGAAGACATTTAATTTGAATTTTAATAGCATTTAAGTTTGGTCTATAATAATGCATATCATGCATGATGTGGTTAAATGCTCAAACATGACCATAGACTGGTCCAAGGGGACGAACACCTTTATGAAAAACCTTTTTCTAAAATTTTAAATTCATACAAGGGTTTTAAAATGCTTTTAAGGACAAAAAGAGGGGTAAAAATTAAGTTTTCATTGAGCCTAGCCGATCAGCCCTTAAAGCCTTGTTTATGCCTAGTCGACCAGCCTTAACACTTGGCCAAAAACACTAATCTACACAGACCCCAGTCGACTGGCCCTTTACTGTATTATGCGCGTTAGTCAACTAGACCATGTTCTTTGGCCAAAATCTAAAGCCCTAGCCAATCAGCTTAACTTTTAACTAAAATGCTCAGCCGGCCAGCCTTCAAAGCCCAATCGACCGGATCTTCAAGCCAGCAGATCGACTCTCGGTAATAGGGAAATTGCCTCGGTCCAGCCGACCAGTGATGTCCCCAGTCGACCAAACCCCTCATTACTTTTTAAGAAAGGCACCGAGGCCAGTCGACCAGTGGCTTGCCCTATCGACCGGACCTCTTGGGAAGGTTGAAATCTT
The DNA here is from genome assembly GCF_029873635.1 of Malania oleifera. NCBI lineage: Eukaryota > Viridiplantae > Streptophyta > Magnoliopsida > Santalales > Ximeniaceae > Malania > Malania oleifera. The sequence goes on along the minus strand of NC_080425.1, from coordinate 68,292,886 downwards.
CTTAAGGCTAGTCAACTAGTGGCTTTCCTAGTCGATCGAACCTGTAACACCCTGAACCCCTCGCGGGCCCGGGGTGCTGCTTTAGTGACGTATGTGTACCAGATACCGTCTCTAAATATAAAACATGCAGCGGAATAAGTAAAACATTCTCCATAGTCTATTACCAGAGTTTAACCATCAACATACAACAAAGTATTTCCATTCTTATATTACATCTCAAACTAAGAAGTCAACTAACTCGGTTCATACAACCATAATACAAGCCCTAAGGCGCACAAAAAAAAAATCTCATGTATGAGTTCTTGAAGACACTCACACAAAGAAACTATATTAGTCTCCATCCCCTAATTCTGCTAAACTCGATCTCTGTGATTCCCTGAAAAGATATGTTGTATACGGGGTGAGACACCTCTCAGTAAGGAAGATTAAGTTAATGACAGTGTGTGGTCAGCATATATTTCATTGTATATAAAATCATACATCTCTCTTTTATTGAAAATAGTATGTATACTCACTTCTCATTTCTCATAGTATAAAACAGTACTGAAAACAATTACATCATTTACATAAATATACTGATATGCATAAAAGACTCCCCTTGGAACCATACGCCATGTATAAACCCCCGTGGTCAGGGTTGTGCTGTTCGAAGTAGGGGTGAGCAAAATTCGGTGAAAACCGAATTAACCGGCCGAAATTGGTCGGTTCGGTTTAGGTAAAAATCCCGGTTCGGTTATAATTCTACAAAATTTCGGTTAATCGGTTTCGGTTCGGTTAAGGGTAAAAAAAATTTCGGTTAACCGAATTAACCGAATTACTAATTAATTAGATTTAAATATAATTTATGAATATAAATTTTGCTTATGTAAGTGCATTAAGAAGTTTAATTAACCTATTTGGATTCTTTGTTTTATGGTAAAATATTATTTTCATTAATAAAATTAATAAATAAGGTATTTAATTAAGTTGGATTTGGTTTAAAAAAAAAATTATAATTGTATTATATTTCTAACAATTAATTTTAAATGATTTCGGTTAAAATCGGTTAACCGAATTACCCGAATGGGCAATTCGGTCGGGGTCGGTTCGATGTCTTTCGTTAATTCGGTTGGTTCGGTTAATGGTTTATATTAACCGAATTTTTCAGTTAATTCGGTTTATTACCCGAATTTAACCGAAACGACCGTTTGCTCACCCCTAGTTCGAAGGTTAGACTAAAACCTGGGGGATTAACCCAGACCAAGTCACTCCCTGCTAACTACGTCTACAGGCTTCAGCAACTCGCTTGTGGGTCCGATTGCCTTACCACTTCCTGGTACGTACTTCCAAGGAAGGTAACACATCTACTTGGGTCAATTGGTTAGGACCACCCAACACCACTCTCGCAGTATAGTGTTGGCGCACACGGTCAAATGATGAAACACTCTCTAGCTACGGTACCATGCTCATAACAACTGGGTCCTCAGGATTCCTAGAGCATATCATGCAATTTAAGTAATTAAAATTGTACTTAAAACTCATTTACCATAAAATATGTCATTTTTTTTATAAATCCCGGCCTCGCACCGTTTAATACAAACTCTGGCCTCGGCCCTCTATTACAACTTGGCTCTCAACCTCTGAATAAAACTCTATCATTTTGTAAACCTCGGACCCACTCCGTTTAATACAACCTCGAGCCTCGGCCCTCTCATAAAGTCCTTGCATTTCTCAACCAATTCTAGTATGTTTCGCAAATAGTTCAGTATTACATAAACAAATCTCATTTCTATTATTACCATAACTCTCAAAATAGTATTCACCTACCACACAATTTTCCATAACTAAAACATAGCCTGTAGGCAACCATGAAAACATAACATTTACGGTTTAAAAATATAAACTAGTCTTCCCACCGTTCATTTGTACTTAAAATAGAATACTGTATATTCAAAAAAGGGTCTTTTGAATAGTTGGTTTTAGAAACCTCAACCAAAAACATAAATATAACTACTCCATAAACATTTCCATCAGTTCAAAATCATACAAACACTGCGTTAACATAATCGCCTTGTTTTCAAAATAGAAACCGAAATGAACCGAAAACTGAAAACCCTAGCTTTTCAAATCGGCGAAACTATGAGATCCTATGCACCAAGCGGTGAGAGAGTAATCCGGGAGCACTTGGGAGCCTATAGGAACCTTTTGACGAAGAAATCCTGAAACCCTAGCAGAGCTCCAAAAGAGAGAATTTTAGAATTCCTAAAAAAATGAGCTCACTTCTATTTATAGGTGGGCAGCCCAGGAGAAAATCGACGCCGATTTCCCGTGTTCCCACAAAACCGTCAACTGGCCCAGTTGACCCAAAGTCGTGGCCGGTTTTCCTCCAGCCTGGAAAATCGCCGCCAGTTTTAGCCTTGACTTGCCCAATTCCTTCTTTTTCTTTTATTTCTCCTTTTTATATCCATTTTCTTTTATTTTCCAGGTTCAAGTTCCCACAATCTCCCCTCCTTATAAGAATTTCGTTCTCAAAATTTGCTAACTGTTACTGAACATACTCTAACTCACAACTCAGCTTTACAGAAGAGTCGGCAGCCACCCACATAGCGGTTCTGATCCAATTTTGTTATATACCCTCACTTATGGCAGATGAATACCGTGGTTACAACATAAGGTCTCAAAGATTACAATATCATACTACACTCTCTCCTAGATACCTGAAAATAACGAATAATTATACATCCTACCTCGCTTGTCTGGAGCTAAACCTCTCTAAAAAGCTGCGGATATTTCTGGCATATCTTAGACTCTAACTCCCAAGAAGCCTCTTCTACTACGTGATTCCGGCATAGCACCTTCACTAATGATATCTCCTTAGTACACAGCTTCTGTACCTTCTGGTCCAGAATCTGAACTGGTACCTTCTCATATGCTAATGCGTCTCCGATCTCCAAAGGTTCATAACTTAGCACGTGTGAAGGGTCTAACACGTACTTCCTCAGCATCGATACGTGAAACACGTCATGAACTTTGGATAGTGCTGGGGGTAATGCCACTCAATAAGCAACTGGACCTATCCTCTTTAGGATCTCAAATGGCCCGATGTAACGAGGGCTCAATTTCCCCTTCTTCCCAAATCCCATCACCTCTTTCATCAGGGAAATCTTTAGGAATACCATATCCCCGATCTCAAACTCTAGCTTCTTTCGGCAAGTATCCGCATAATTCTTCTACTGAATCTGTGCTGCTCTGATCCTTTCCTTGATAAGCTTGACCTTTGTAGAGGTCTGCTGAATCAGTTTCGGTCCCAAAATCTACCGCTTGCCTACCTCATCCCAGTACAACGGAGATCGAAACTAGTGACCATACAAAGCCTTATATGGTGCCATCTCTATACTGGCCTAGTAGCTGTTATTATATGCAAACTCCACAAGCAGTAGATACTGAATCCAACTATCCCCAAAATCCAGCACGCACACCCGCAGCATATCCTCTAAAGTCTAAATGGTCCTCTCAGACTATCCATCCGTCTGCGGGTGAAATGAGATATTGAATGTGAGCTGTGATCCCAAGGCATCCTGCAAACTCTTCTAGAAATGAGAGGTAAATCATGGGTCTCGATCTGAAACGATAGAAATCGGGACGCCGTGGAGTCATACAATCTCCTACACATATAGCTCTGCCAGCCTATTCATGAAATAGCTGACTCTTATGGGAACGAAGTGCGCAATCTTCGTCAGCCAATCCACTATAACCCATATGACATTTTGACCATGCACCGCTGCAGGTAACCCCGATACAAAATCCGTCGAGATATGCTCCCACTTCCACTCGGGAATGTCAAGTGGTTGTAGTGGTCGTGCTGGCCTCTGGTGTTTCGCCTTAACCTGTTGACATGTTAGGCACTGCTCCACAAATCTAGAAATTTCCTTTCTTATCTTACTCCACCAGAATGACTCCCACAAATCTCTATACATCTTCATACTCCCTCGATGAACAGTATAGAGAAAGCGATGAGCCTCCTCTCAAATGACCCATTTAATATCGACATCATTTGGTACAGAAATCCTGGTATGGAATCTCAACATCCCATCAACAGAGATATTGAAATCCGGCTTTAAACCATTATAAATTCCTTCCATAACCTCTTCCAGTTCTGCGTCTTCCTTTTGAGCAGCTTTGATTCTTTCCTACAAGGTTGGCTGAATAACTAAAATGGTGATGAACGCCTATGGGTCTCTGTCCGCCAACTCCACTCCCAACCTCTCTAGATCCGTTATGAGATGTTGTATAACAACTGCTGAAACCGACACACCTACTGACTTCCAACTCAAAGCATTAGCTACCACATTAGCTTTCCCAGGATGGTAACTAATGGTGCAGTCATAGTTCTTAATTAGCTCAAGCCACCTGCATTGTTTCATATTCAACTCCTTCTGGGTGAAGAAGTATTTGAGACTCTTATGATCAGTAAAGATCTTGCACTTTTCACCGTATAAGTAGTGTCGTCATATCTTTAGTGCAAATACCACTGCTGCCAAATCTAAGTCATGCGTAGGGTAGTTCTTATCGTACTCCTTGATTTGGCGAGAAGCATATGCAATAACTTTCCCCTATTGCATCAAAACACACTCGAGTCCCTTTTGGGTTGCGTCATTGTGGATAACGTAACCACCACCCCGTGATGGAATGGTCAATATTGGAGCAATGACTAAACGTTGCTTCAACTCCTAGAAACTCTGATCACACTCTTCAGTCCACTTAAACCTACTATTCTTCCTCATAAGCTGCTTTAAAGGACCTGATAGTTTAGAAAAGCCCTCGACGAACTAGCGATAATACCTAGCCAGACCTAAGAAACTCCGAACCTCATGCACATTCCTCGGTCTCACCTAGTCAACTACCGCCTCTACCTTGCTTGGGTCTACTGATATTCCCTCCCTAGACACTACATGCCCTAGAAATGCAATCTGTTCCAGTTAGAACTCACATTTCTTGAATTTAGCGAATAACTTTTTCTCCCTGAGTACCTGAAGAACTAATCTCATATGAGTCTCATGCTCTGCTGGACTCCTAGAATAAACCAGGACATCATCAATACACACTACTACGAACTGATCCAAGTACTCGTGTAATACCTTGTTCATCAGGTCCATGAATGCTGCAGGTGCATTCGTCAAACCAAACGACATAACCAAAAATTAATAATGGTCATATCGGGTTCAAAAGGCTATCTTCGATACATCTTCTATCTTCACCTTCAGCTGGTGATACCCGGATCGCAAATCAATCTTAGAGAAAACTTGAGTACCCTTTAGCTGGTCAAACAGGTCATCAATACAATGTAACGGGTATCTATTCTTCACAGTCACCTTGTTAATCCCTCGGTAGTTGATGCACATCCTCATCGACCCGTCTTTCTTCTTTACGAACAACACTGGCGCTCCCTAGGGTGATATGCTTGGTCTAATAAACCCCTTATCAAGAAGTTCCTGCAACTGCTCTTTCGGGTCCTTTAGTTCTGCTAGAGCCATTCTGTAAGGCACCGTGGAGATTGGTGTCATCCCTGGTCCTAACTCAATAGCAAACTCCACTTCACGATCTGGAGGCAATCCTAGTAAGTCCTTGGGAAAAACATCCAAGAACTCCCGTATCACTGAAATATCCTCCAACTTTAGTCCCTCCTTTGGTACCGCTTTCACACACGCCAGGTATCCTTGGTAGTTTTCCAGAAGTAACCTTCTCATCTGCATTACTAAGAAGATCTATGGTGCAAAGCGCACACATGACCCGACGAATTTAAACTCTTGCTCTCCTGGAGGTTAAAACACTACCTCCTTCGTTTGACAATCTATGCTCGCATAGCTGGATGATAACCAATCCATCCCAAAAATAATATCAAATCCCTGCATCTCTAGAATAATTAGATTAATAGGCAACCTCCTCCCCTGAATCTCCACTGGGTGGTCTCTAACCACCTTATTGCATACAATAACCGACCTTGTCGGCGTGACCACACCTAACTCGACCCCTAACAACTGAGTTTCAACTCCACATACACTAACAAATCCCTAGGATACAAATGAATGGGTCACATCTGAGTCCAATAACACAGTAGAATTATGTGACAAAACTAAAATCGTACCTGTCACCACATTGCCAGAGTTCTCTACATCGCTCAGCGTCAATGAGTACACCTGCACCTGCGCGGTGTGCCCCTTGGTGACTACCTCTAGGTGCCTCACTACTTCCACCATACTACTGCTGTGAAGGAGCAAAATTCAATGCCGCGTGACAATCCTACGCCTGATGTCCCGCACCATCGCACTGGTAGCAGCCTGTAAAACCAGTCCTGCACTCACCCGCATGCTTTTTATGGCATTTAGGATAGGTAAAATTCTGAAAGTTCCCCTGAGGGGCTCAAGGTCCCGTCGTCTGTCACTGGCCTGACAAACTACCAGGACGCTTCTAGGAGCTCTGGTCAGTACTGGATTGAAAACTCTGAGATAAAGGCCTCCTCTTTTGATTTACCTCTCTCTCCCCTTCCAAAATACTGGCCTCCGTTGCCATGGCTCTGTCCACCAGATCAATAAAGCTCTGGACCAATAATGCTGCCACCTGTGCACGAATTGCCTGCCTCAGCCCTTTCTCAAACATCCAAACCTTCTTCGGCTCATCTGGGACCATATGTTTAGCGAATCGGGATAGCTCCACAAATCGGGCCGCATACTATTGTACAATCATAGACCCCTCAGTCAGGTGTAATAACTTCTTAGCCTTTACCTCCCAAGTGGCAATAGGGAAGTATCTGCTGAAGAAGATCTCCCTAAAATAGCTCTAGGTGATCGATACATACCTTAGATGCTGCTCCTCCACTAACCTGGCCGATCTCCACCATCTCTTTGCCTCCCCCACCAGTTTGAAGGTGGAAAATTGAACCTTTTGCTCCTCGGTGCATTCCAGCACCCTAGTAGTTCCTCCATCTCTTGAACCCAATCCTCCGCTGCAATCGGGTTCGAACCTCCAAAAAATGTCGGTGGATTCGTCCAGGTGAACTACTGGAACGTGCAACACCTGTCATCCGCTGACTAATCCCACTCTCTAGAATCCCTCTGGGTTTCCTTTCTAGCTTGCCGCGCTATACTGCGCAGCACCGCCGAAGCATCAGCATTGTCCACACTGGATGTGTCCACATGGTTATCTCCCCTTACATCCACATCTTTTCCCCTGGAGTCCATCCTGTAAACAACATAGAAACCAGCTCAATATTCCATTCTTATCATGTATAACACAATCATTAAATGAAGAGATACCATGATAAGTAAATTTTTCAATTTAAAAGGGGAGGTCAAACAATTCTAACATAAAATCATTGACATATAGACCTCTATCCCTACTGCAAGACAATTACATACTCACTTAACTTAATGTTTTAACTTAGATTCTGAATTTCAACCTTTCGACCCTGAAACAAAAACATCGATGGATTTATCATAGGTTTCCTGAAATTGTCATTCTAGGAAAAACACAGAAGATCGTCGATAGAAATCCGCCTCCAAGCCTCCAGACTAAAACTCGCCTAACTTACTAACTCTTATCCTTATCTCATCTCAACCTATACTCTGGTAATCCTAACCATCAAAGTCTGTAGAACCTAGCAAACCTAGATCTAATACCACCTGCAATGCTCTGAACCCCTCGCAGGCCCAAAGTACAACTTTAGTGATGTCTGTGTATCTGATACCATCTCTGAATATAAAACATGCAGCGGGATAAGTAAAACATTCTCTATAGTCTATTACTAGAGTCTAACCATCAACATACACAAAGTATTTCTATTCTCATATTACACCTCAAACTAAGAAGTCAACTAACTCGGTCCATACAAGCATAATACAAGCCCTGAGGCATACAAAAAAAAAAAAAAAACATTTCACATCTGAGTTCTTGTAGACACTCACAAAAAGAAACTATACTAGTCTCCACCCCCTAGTTCTACTAAACTCAATCTCAGTGATTCCCTGAAAAGATATGTTGTATATGGGGTGAGACACCTCTCAGTAAGGAAGATTAAGTTAATGATAGTATGTGGTTAACATATGTTTCAGTGTATATAAAATCATACATCTCTCTTTTATTAAAAATAGTATGTATACTCACTTCTCATTTCTCATAGTATAAAACAGTACTAAAAACAATTACATCATTTACATAAATATACTGATATGCATAAAAGACTCCCCCTAGAACTATACGCCATGTATACACCCCCGCGGTTAGGGTTGTGCTGCCTGAAGGTTGGACTAAAACCCGAAGGATCAACCCAAACCAAGTCACTCTCTGCTAACTACGTTTGCAAGCTTCCGCAACTCACTCTCTAGCTATGGTACCGTGCTCATAACAACTGGGTCCTCAGAATTCCTAGAGCATATCACACAATTTAAGTAATTAAAATTGTACTTAAAAATCATTTCCCATAAAATATGTCATTTTTATATAAATTTTGGCCTCGCACCGTTTAATACAAACTCAGGCCTCAGCCCTCTGTTACAACTTGGCTCTCAGCCTCTGAATAAAACTCTGTCATTTTATAAACCTCGGCCTCGTGCCGTTTAATATAACCTCGACCTCGCGCCGTTTAATACAACCTTGGGTCTCGACCCTCTCATAAAATCCCTGCATTTCTCAACCAGTTCCAGTATGTTTCGCAAACAGTTCAGTATTACACAAACAAATCTCATTTCCAGTATTACCATAACTCTCAAAATAGCATTCACTTGCCACACAATTTTCCGTAACTAAAACATAGCCTGTAGGCAACCATGAAAACATAGCATTTATGGTTTAAAAATATAAAACCAGTCTTCCCACCGTTCATTTGTGCTTAAAATAGAATACCGTATATCCTAGGTTTGAAAAAGGGTCTTTTGAACGGTTGGTTTTAGAAACCTCAGCTGAAAACATAAATATAACAACTCCATAAACATTTCCATTGGTTCAAAATGATACAAATGCTGCATTAACATATTCCCCTTACCTGTTTTTGGAATTGAAACTAAAACGGACCGAAAACCGAAAACCCTAGCTTTTTGAATCGGTGAAACTATGAGATCCTATGCGCCAAACGGTGAAACCCTAACTTTTCAAACCAGTGAAACTACGAGATCCTATGCGCCAAACGGTGAGAGAGTAATCCGGGAGCACTTGGGAGCCCGTAGGAACCTTTTGACGAAGAAATCCTGAAACCCTAGCTGAGCTCCAAAAGAGAGAATTTTAGAATTCCTTAAAAAATGAGCTCACTTCTATTTATAGGTGGGCAGCCAAGGAGAAAACCGGCACCGGTTTCCCCTGTTCCCACAAAATCATTGCCGATTTTGTGGTTGACTGGCCCAATTGACTCAAAACTGTGGCCGGTTTTCCTCTAGCCTGGAAAACCGTCACCGGTTTTGGCCTTGACTTGCCCAATTCCTTCTTTTTATTTTATTTTCTTTTATTTCTACTTTTTATATCCATTTTCTTTTATTTTCCGGGTTCAGATTCCTACAGGACCTCTCGGGTTGGGCAATATTTTAGGCGCTAAACGTCATTAATTTTTAATTAAACAAATTCTAAAATGCCCAGCGTGTCCCTAACAGTCAAAATTTTTTAGAAATCTATATATAGCTCGCTCATAAGCTTAATTAGCAATTTGATTAACTTGAAATTCTCTCAAATATTTTGTGCAATTATTTTTCTACTCTCATATATACAACCATATTTTTCATTCTCTTTCTCATACTCATTTGCAAAATCATCTTAGAAAGAGAGCATTAATTTTTCTTCTTCATTTGCAAATTTATTGTAACTTGAAGATTTTTGAATACTCATTCTTGTGGGCATTATACATTTCATTTAAATGCGTTTACTCTCACTCATTCATTAGCTTTTGAAATCATTTTTGAAAGTAAGCTTTGAGTTTTTTCCCATATTATTTTTGTTGATAAATATTTTAGGGAAAACTCCTTATAACTAGTGAACCTTTGTGCATATCCATTGCAAGGTTCAAAAGCTCATCTTGTGTTGATTGCAAAATATATTTGTGAGCTAATATCCAACATCTCCTACACCTCTTTTTGAAAAACATATTTGGAGATATTTGTTGGGTTTTAGATCTTTGAAATACACTTGGTGAATATTACATATTTGAATCAAAGATCATTTTCATTATCATCTCTCACACTATTTCATAAATATATTTTTGAGAGATAAACTACAAATACTCGACCGAGCATAAACTCACATCATACGAGAGTGCATTGAGCTTAATATTGTACACATTTGCTTATTATAGAAGCACTTTATTTGTACGCAATTTTCATATCTGTGAACTGGTTTGGTTCGACCCGGTAAGTGAGCTAGGGAGACTCTGCCTTGTAAGGAGAACTGGTTTGGCTTCTCTCGGTTAAGTGAGCTAGGAGGGCACCATCCTGTAAGGTGTAACGGTTTGGCTCCACTCGGTAAGTGAGCTAGGGGGACTACACCCTATAAGGAGAACTTGTAAACGGCATCGCTCCGCTCGGTTAAGTGAGCATATAGTGAATTCTCAAGTGCGTTGGCTTAAGGCGAGGACGTAGGCACAATTTTCCAAACCTCGTAAAAAACTGACTGTCACTTTTTCCCTATACTCTTTACATTTTTATATTTGCTTGTTTATCTTTATCTGTTGAGATTATTGCAGCTGCATTTAAATACTGATTTGTGGTTGATTGGGAAATACTAGAAATGTCATACTCATTTAAATTATTTGAAAGATCATATATCTACTTGGTTTGTGTTTGATTAGATAGACCCTAGGTTGTGTAATACTGGTTGCGATTTTAATTTGACTTAGGAATTTTAAAATATCCAATTCATACCCCTCTTGAGATTACACCAAAAATCACAATGGGCAATTAGAGAGGACCATTTAGACTTTGGAAGACTTATTGCGAGCATGCGCTATGGATTTTAGTAATAGATGGGATGCCCACCTACCTATTATAGAGTTTACTTATCACAATAGTTATCAATCCAGTAGAGGGATGCCACCATATGAAGCCTTGTATGAACAAAAATGTAGAATACATTTGTTTTAGGATGAAGTAGAAGAGAGGAGATTAGTGGGACTAGAGATAATTTAAATGACAACTTAGAAAATCCTTGTGATTCAATAGAGGTTAAAGGTTGCTTAAAGTAGACAAAAAGCTTATGCCAATCGTTAATGTCGAGAACTAGAGTTTGAGGTTGAAGATAAGGTGTTTTTACATATATCACCTTTGAAAGGTGTGGTAATGTAACGACCTGCTTATTTTACTATATATTTTTTTTCCATAATAATATCAAATACAATAGTCCTGACAAATCATAGTCCACCTAGACCCAAAGGTACTAGGGAAAAATTTGAAACACATCATAGATTCCTAAGCAGTAGGAAATGTAAAATCATATACATATCTAAAAGTCCAACCAACACAATACTAGAGTTTACTACAACCTTCATAAGAATATACACATCCCAAAAATATCAAAAATGAATCCTAGGGTCGCCACCCAAAAATCCGTCTGACCCTACCAAAATAACTTACTCTTCAGGTAGGGTAGGACTATTGAGCTCTAGCGCTGCGAAGCCTTGTTTGCTCTCCTATCTGGGACTCCTAAAATGTTTATATAATTTGAGGTAAGACACCTCTCAGTAAATAAAAATAAACTAATACTAGTGTGTGGTAACATGAGTATTTTCGTGTTATACATATAATAGTACATAAACATACTTGATAAAATTGTCTGTATCATATCTGGGAAAAACATATATTATAATATCATGGTAGAACATATGGGATTTCTATATACGTAAATCATATCATATAACAATACATAGAAAACATCATGGATGGTTAGCTGGCTGGTGTCATGACTTCCCCCCGCATAACTGGGTTGTGCAGCCCGAAAGCAGAACTCAACAATGGCTGGCCGACCACTGCCGAGTCAAAAGAAAAAGTTTGTAAGTATGATGGGTCTGCATCTCTTGGTCCATACACCAGAGGGTGCCAACAATACAATAAACCACATCGACTGCCACTCTCCAACTGCCCCGTACGGCAATCGGTAGCACTAACATAAACATGATCGTGATCATATAGCTACGATATCGTGCTTCGTGAAAGCCTAAACCAAGCCAACCAGGTTCTAATAACATATAACATATTTCCAAATAATGATACTTGGCTATTCATAATAATAACTGTCAAGTTGATATCATCATATAATTTTGCATAACATATTGTAAAAATCTTCGACCCTTACGCCGGCATTTCATATTTTATAAATCACGGCTTATACACCGGTATTGCATATCATAAAAATCCTCGGCCCGTACGCCGACATATCATATAAAACCCTCAACCCGTACACCGACATATCATATAAAATTTTGTATCATTATAACATTTTCCTAAAAGCAGTAAAAACATAATATTCCATGGTAAATTTTACTCATGCCACACGAATTAGATATTAAGCATATTTTTAATCAATAGCATTATTCCCAACATAATTTAACAATATACATATTTATTTGAAATTAAATGTTGTAAAATAATATATATATATACATTTTCATAAAAATCCCGACTTAGTCTATTCCCTTACCTGACTTCTGAAAAGCCAATATAATGTCTAGTCTTACACCCACAAGATTCGCTGTTCAACACCCTGAAAACAATATCCCCCTGAACAAAACTTTAGTATTTCTTCGACTATTACATTTCCTACAAATGTGGGTAAACCAAATACCAAATAAAAAGTCTTACCCCGAATTTGAGATGAAGTCCAAGTTAACCTTACCAACGATCCACTCCAACAGACTTGAAGAGAACTTCCCAGGAGTGTCGTGGTGGCCTTGGATCGTCGAACCGATAAGAACCCGACCTGAAATCTTAGAGATAAGGGGGAAGGGACGAACAGGAGAGAGAGAGAGAGAGAGAGAGAGAGAGAGAGAGAGAGAGAGAGAGAGAGAGAGAGAGAGAGAGAGAGAGAGAGAGAGAGTGAGTGAGTGATTTTTTGTGAAATTTTCCATAGAAAAATCGAGTTCAGGCTATTTGTACACTGGCCTTCGTCGATGAGACACGTCACTTCGTCTACGAGGCCATGAAGGGAGTTCGTCAACGAACACCTGTTCCTCGTCGATGAAATTCAGAACTCAAAATAGTCTCTCGGTATCTTCTCATCGATGAGACACATGTCCCCGTCAACGAGCCCAATAAGCCACTTCGTCGACGAACTCTTCGCGTTCGTCGACAAGGACTTGTTGTGACCCCCCCTTTATAATTTCGTTTTCCTCTCTCTTTTATTATTTAAATACCATAATTCTTTGGATCACTACAGGTAAGGTTTGAGAAAGCATGGGAAGTTGAGCCCATGATATTGTTGGAATTGGTGTATTCCCATGAGGGGGGGTGAATTGGAATTTTAAAACTTCTTCCTAGGTCAATTTAGATTCCACAAACAGTATTATACAAACCTAGGGTCTTTCTATATAATCAAAACCCAATCAAATATTCGAACAATTAAATACAAACATTCAAGTGCTGAAATTTAAATTGCGAAAATTAAAAGTGCACACACGATACGTTATCGGGGTTCGACCAATACTGTCTATGTCCCTGCCTCAACTCGCAAGCGCAAGGATTCCACTAATGCTCACTTAACAGGTGGAGCGGCACTGGTTACAACACCAGGTCAAATTACTAGGGTTAACCTCAACCTTTACAAACTCTCTTTACGGGTTGGAGAAGACCCAAGGTCACATTAATAGGGTTGACCCCAACCTTTACAACCTGATCCTTATGGGTTAGATCAACACCCCCTCGGGCCATGCTTGGAATACAACAATGAATAAAAAATATGCGTACAAATAAAGATGCTTCTAACACAAGCAGATTTGTACCGATACACACAAGCAATAACCAATGCACTTAAATAGGATAGGAAGTATAAGCTCAGGGAAGATATGTGAATCTACTCTCAATATTGTGTCAATATGCAATCAAAGTGTGAGAGTGTGTTAGTAAAGTTTCTTTGAAACAATCTATATAAAAATATCAGCCAATAATAATGTTTCAAAGATTTCAAGTGTATAATCAAATATCTCAAAATAATTTCTAGAAACTCAAGCACAAGAGATATTTAGAAAAGCAAGAGCTTGTGAAAAATATTTTCTTCAAAAATGTGAGGCAAACTCAAGAATCATGTAATAAAAATGCAAAAACTCACAAGTTTAAAAAGTTTTCCCCAAAGAGATTATATTGATTAAATCACTGGGGAAAAACTTTGCGCTTAACTCTCTCTAAAATCAACAATCAATACGAGAGTATAAGCTAGTGGAAACAATGTAGGATCTCTCAAAGCACTCTCACCAAATTTGTTTTAGCAAAGAAATAGGAATGGGTGGAGTGTATAGACTTGTTTGGGAATGAAAAGCTCAAGGAGATTCAGAGAGAAATTTTTTTAATTAAGGCACTAATCTCATCTCGATTTTTCCAAATGAAGGTATATATATAGCTTTCAATAAAAATATGACCGTTAGGATATAAAGTGTTAATTCAGGTGTAATCCCAAGAGTGGGGTGAATTGGGTATTTTAAAAATTTTTAAGTTTATTTTACCTCTTAATATCTATTTCAATATTTAACAAATTAATTGCAGGGACTTGAAATTAGTTCAAATTATTAACTTAATAAATTCTATTTTACCCAATTAATTATCAAGTGCATATAATATAAATCAACATACAACAATGCAAAAGCTGATAATGAAATGCAAGCGGAAATTAAAAAGATAAGGGAAGAGAGAAGGCAAACACGATTTTACGAGGTTTAGCCAACCCGGCCTACGTCCTCGCCTTGAGCAACCCACTCAAGGATTCCACTAAGTCCCTGCTCCTTTAACCAGGATGGAGCTTCCCTCACAACCCGCTGCTTACAAGAGGCATAGCTTCCTCCTCACCCAATTCACAACCCGAACCGTCAATACAATAGATAGATGAAATTCTGAACACTTAGATGCTTCTAAACAAGCTAATGAGTACAATAAAAATTCTTAACACATATTCATATGATAAAACTTGAAACTCAGTATGTATCTAACGATAAGATCGTTATATGAATGATATGCTTCACAAAATTTACCTTTTAAATCAATATCTCTCAAAAATGATTTTATAAATAAATGCTTTAGAAAAACGTATGATTGGACTCCAGAATACTTTATGCAAGATTAGAAAATAAGATCCTTTCAAAAATAATCTTAATAATACGCAAATCTATGTTCTTGTTATCAATAATTTTTCAAGTTGAATTTTTGAATAAATATATGACCTTGAATATTGCAAAGATTTTAACACTGTTTCAAAAATAATTTTCTTCAAGGATATGTATTTAGAGGCTCTTAGTATTTGTAATCAAATAATTCCAATCTCTCAGAATGAATATTCAAGAATAAGTTTGTGAGATGAAAAAATCTCTGAGTATTATACAAATCTAAGTTCTTTCTATCAAATAACTTGTACGATTAAATCTTTGAATAAAAATGTGACTTTGAATATTTCAAAGATTTAAATAATATTTTTCAAATACTTTTTGCCCCAATAAGATAGATCTCTTTGAATAAAAATACAACTTTTAATATCACAAGGATTCAAACTTTAGAAAGTTATTCCCAAAAGATTTTTTCAAATAAATATAGGAAAATAATTTTCTTACTCCCAAAAAGATTTTTCAATAAACGAATAATGGAGAAGATGATCGATTAATAAAAAAATTGAAAGCTCAATAAACTATTTTTCTAAACCTCAAGATTAAACCTAGATTTAACAGAAGTTGCTCGTGTATTTGCTCAGATCTTTAATATGCGAATGCCCAAGTAAAAGTGTGTTCTTTGGAGTGCAAACAATGATTCTTAGCAAGAGTATTCAAAACTTCTCAAGAGATGTGCAAGAATGTTCAAGTCTCTCAATATTATGCAAAAAAGTGAGGCATTAGGGTTTCTAGGTTAATTTTATAAGAGTTCTCGGCCTTAGATGAATTTCTGACCGTTGGATCAATTTATTTAAAAGAAATTCCGCGCGTATCCACGCTGAACCGACATTCTGCACGAGCAACCTTAAGTGTTTTGGACATAACTTTTACTATATAACTCCAAATTGGACTTTCTTGGTGTCAAAAGAAAGCTAAGAGAAAATTCCACAAATTTTATGTTGAACACATTTTAAAATAAGAAGTTATGGATTAAAAAAAATGCCCATTTAATGTGACGTAAGAAACATGAATGGAATTCTTCTACTACGTACACCTTTCAGTGTTTTGGTCATAACTTTTTCTATATAACTCCAATTTGGAAGTTCTTAATATCAATAGAAAACTAAGATAAAATTCCATAACTTTCATGTTGAGCACTGTTTAAGATAAGAATTGATTGATTAAGAAGATTGCTAATCTTTACTATTTGGTCTACTGTCGGTTGACTAACCCCTTTGTAATAATTAGTTTTTGCCTTCTTTTAATTTCAAAACCATTTTAAAACATTTGTATAAGTTAGGTATTTTATGAAAAAAAGTTTTTAATATTACTTGGAGGTCCTATGGTCAATCTAAGGTCATATTTGAGCTTCAAATTTCATCATACGACATATGTAAATACATTCAATTTCTAAATACCCATTCCCATGAACATCTTAGACTTGACGCTTGCATCTTCATTCTTCTACACTTCTAGTTCCATGAATTGAGCCAGATCGTATGTTCTTTAGGTTTCTTGTGGCTTCCATATCATGCTTACCATTCATATCATCCGTGCGTGCTAAATAATGATCCTGCTAAAAAGGCTCGATGCACTGATGAGATAATTGTATTTTGTCATTATCAAAACGAGATCGGACTCAAAAAGTCAACATAAAGGAAATTATTAAAATTTTTTAATAAGCCTTTAATCCAATTTACCTTTAATCAATTACAGTTGCGGCAGTTAAAAAATATGGCAACCCGAGAGTTTCGATTGACTGTGTTTTAAGTTCAGTTGACTTTATTGATAAGTACGGTCAATCGAGGCACTTTTGACCTATTACTCGACTGAATTAAGGCGATTTTGAAACCATTCGAGGCTTGGTCGACTATATTTGAAATTCAGTCTACTATTTATATGGTTCGGTCGATCAAAAATGAACTGAACATTCGGTTGGCTAAACCGTTGGGGGTCAGACACATGCTAGTTCGGCTGACTGTGAAAGATATGTTTAAAAATGTTCAGTCAACTGAACCTTGGTCAAATCGTTGACCCCTGAATGGTTCGGTTGACTAAGCTGAATATACACAGCTAGGTTCAGTCAACTGAGTGACTTTCAATTATTACTTTTAGGTCTTGATTTTGAGTATGGTTACCCCTGTTTGCATAGTTATGATTTTGTAAGATAGAGAGGATTTTTCGAAGTGATGTGCAGGTACCTAGGGTTGTTCTAAGGTCTAAGCTTTTTAATTTAGGCTAAAAAACCTAGCGTCAGTCGACCAAGTCTTTTCTATGGTCATTCCCCATAGTCATTTAAGCTTATAGTCCTACCATGCATGCAGTGCATTAATTATTACAAACCTTTGATTATTACAGACTCAAAATGAAATTATAATGCACTACAATACAACTTAAAACAAACAAAAAACTTCATGCACTGCTCCTCTGCAAATTCATGGAATGCACCGAATGGTGTGCGCATTTAAGTATTTTTCGACTTCCATTGCTCATATGTCATTCGTGCTTAGAAAAATAAATTTGTTCAAACACTTAGCACACAAATGAAATACTGTGGTTTGTCATAATCAAAATAGGGATTGAACTCAAAAAGTCAACAGATATGTTAGTCCTTATAAGATCATCCAGAATCTTGGTCCAATAGCATATAAACTAGATTTACCTCCGAAATAATCAAAGATGCATGATGTTTTCCAAGATGAGAATCCTCTATCTATATCTTTTTCTGGACTCACGTCAATGAAATGTCGAACATGAAATTTTCTTAGGGGTTTATAATACGCAACACCTCCATACACACGTCATCACTACAATCCTACTTATCTACTCAAAATTAATTTTAGACATTTGCTAAATTGATAATTGTTAAAAATATAATTTAAGAATTATTAGAATTAAAATAAAGAAAAATTGAAATTTTTCTAATTAGTTATAAATCTTTAACAAAGCAAATAAATAAAAACTAAAATAAATTATTAAGATAACTTTTGAATAATTTTATTTGGATTAGAAAATAAATTATTAATTTATTTCCTCATTAATATATATATATATATATATATGTGTGTGTGTGTGTGTGTGTGTGTGTGTGTGTGTGTGTGTGTACATGTGTCTATACATATTGCATATATAAAAATTATTTTAGGTAGTGGAGTGAAACCAATGTTGTACATTAACTTAAATTTAATAAAAAAAAATGAGAAATGAAAAGAGAATAGTGGGTGGGTTCCACTAACCTGCTCCCAATGCTCTAACGAAAACCCTTAGCCCGGAGCCTTTGAGTTTTTTCCCAATTTAACTTTTTTTTTTAAAATATATTAAATAATACCTCATTTTGGGAAGTATTTCCCAGAATGACTCTGACGTAATCTCGCTACTCCAAGTAGCGAGATTTCCCATATGCCACGGCCTCATGCAAATCTCGCTACTTAGAGTAGCGAGATTTGCTTGCCACTCGTCTAGACCAGATTGAGGCTGCCATTTAAATCTCGCTACTTGGAGTAGCAAGACTTTCTGTGCACCTAGAATTTATTGTTTTTCCCTTTATTATTTATTTATTTTAACAATGATTAATTAAATTGTTTTCTAAATTATTGGAGGGAAGAATCATTTATTAATTTAAATGTTCACATATAATAAATTATATTTCGTAATTTAGTTAAAAATATTTTTTTATCATAAATTAATATAACAATCATACATTATAAATTTACACTAATTATATTTAATTAAATAGGGAAATCTTCTATTATTTTATTGAGTAGGAAATATTTAAATATTAATTGAAAATAATTATTATTGAAATTGTTAATCAATTAGATAAAATAATTAATTGATAACAGCAACCTTCTATTTAGGTCCTATTTTGAAAATGAAAAATGGGAAAAAAAAAAAAGTAAAAGAAATATAAGAGAATTTAATTTTCATATTTCATATCAAGAAAATTGAGGAAAAAAAGTATAGCAAAGGAATGCATGAAAATATAATTTTAGAAATGATCAACATTTGAATTTTCTGAATTATTAATCGTATAAAATAAGTTATCATTTTTTACATAAGTTTTCTTTTTTAATACCAAATCTTTCATTGAAATGAATATTAAAACATACCCGTGTACTGGAGATCAATGAGCTCAATCCGAAGAAGGAAAACCTGATTCCACAGTAAATGACAATTACTTGGGTTGATTTGATAGTCAAATAGGCACAACAAGACAGCCTTTTGAAATGCTCCTTCAGCAACCTCCTGGGGAGGGAATATTTTTGTAAGTCATTTCACCACCTTTTTCCACAATAAAAAAAAAAAAAACCCTACCAAGAAATGAACCCCAATCCACACCGATTCGCATTATGGAACCGGTATTTTGAGTTCCCCAAAATAACAAAACAAAAACAACAGAGCCAATGCAGACACCGATCAGAACATAAATCAGAACCACAAAACCCTCCCAACACAACAAAAAAGCAAAGATCGAAGCTCGAAAGAAATCGGCAGATAAAGAAATGAAATTACCGGCAAAAAGAGAGAGTGGGAAGTGATGCAGAGGCCTCAGGGAGAGATTAGGAAGTGAGATTGAATTGAAGAATGGAGAAGATGGGCTTGTCTGTTGCCCTATTTATAGGTGGGTTTTGTTAGTGTTACGGGGAGGGTATCAATCCCAAACCTCTTTGGTAGAGTTCGATCTATGACCATGGTCACGACCTCAACAAGCCGCTCTCTGTTCATCAAATATGCCCAAAAGGTTTCGGCATTCTGTCTGAATTCAAACTCTATTGAATCACTTTAATCTCGTACGCTATGGAAATGGCTTCCAGTCCTCGAACTATAGAAGAGATCTTCAAGGATTACAATGGTAGTCAAGCTGGCCTTGTTTGTGCCTTAACCTATGATGTTGATGATAGGATTACCAACTACAACCCGGCTCTTGCATTCCAAGAGATTTGTGTTTTTTTTTGGTATTTAAAAAAAAAAAGTTATATAAATCCTTCTTGGAGATTAACCAAAACCACGTTCAGTCATCCTATAACCCTATTATGATCATTAAACTCTCTTATAGCTTTTAAATTTTTTAGGATATAGATTTTATTAATTAACAATAGTCTTATTATTAATATATATTTATAACATTTGATTATGACATTAATTTATGTTAAAAATAGTATCTATAACTAAATTAAATTATTTATTTATTTAATGTAAATTTAAATTTATACATGGTTTTTTTATTCGTTCCATAATTTAATTATATTTTATTAATAATTAATAGGTTAATAAATTATAGAATATTATTATATTTAATTAACAATAACCTTGTTATTAATGTATATTTACAGTATATTACTGTGATATAAAATTAAGATTAAAATGAATATTGAAGGAAGACTAAATTTTTCATTTTCACTTTTTTTAAATCAAAATTACAAAATTTCATCTATAAGAAATTTCAAGCGTTTTAATTTGGATATGCCAAAATTGATTATAGCAATAATACTAATAATAATTGTGAAGTTTTCATTTGTAAATATGTGATAACATAAAAAATTTGAAATCAGTATATCAAATTGAAATTTTGGAAATGAGATTGATAGAGCCTCCAAATCTTTTATTCCAGAAATAAACTAATTTAGTGAGATTATATATGTGTTTCAACTCATAGTATTATTAGCCTATTTTCAAAAACAACAATGAATCAAGATAAGCCACTTTTCTTTTGCACATTTTCTCAGCAACCAAACAAATCAGTGGACATTTAAGCAGCAAACCAAGTAGTGCAATGCAAGCACAAATACAAACGAAATTTGAGAGAAAAAAAAAATTTCACATTGACAAAACAAGAGCCTAATAAGCTAATTTGTTCGAGAAGAGAAGAAAACCTTGAAGATCGTTGCCATCAAATACAATGCAACTGAAGCAAAAATTGAGCCCTCTCTCTTTCTCTATTTTCATCTCTCTCCTAGTGTTTCACAATCAATGCCCAGCAAATTTGAAATTAATTTTGTAAACAAATATTTATAGGTGGAAATCTTACACCATCCTCTATATATATAGGAACTCCTCAAGCAGACTCACTTCGGCAACGATCACCTGCAACGCATCCGGCCTCTGCCCTCTACCTCAGCAACGCAATGGTCACCTGCACCTCCTCCTCCTCTCCGTCTTTGCAATGTCAGCCTCTCTGTTCGCGCACAGAAGAAAGAAGAAACGGTTGTGTAAGGGACGAAGCAAATCTTGTTGGATGAACCAGCGAGATTTGTCACGCGTCTAACAGCGGGTGGATGAGCGCTTAGTATTCCGAAGCAAATCTCACTGGTTCATCCAGTGAGATTTGCCATGCGTCCATCTTTCCTAGGAAAATCTCGCTACTTGGAGTAGCGAGATTACGTCAGAGCTATTCTGGAAAATACTTCCCAGAATGGGGTATTATTTAATATATATATATATATATATATATTTTTTAAAGTTAAACCAGGAAAAAACTCCGGAGCCTTTGGCCTTTTTTTTTTTTTGTGCTCTTTTCTCTCCACATCCTTTCACTTTTTCTTTTCGTCTATATCTATTACACTGCCCCGAATCACCCTACCTTTATTTATTTATTTATTTATTTTCACATTTTTAAATGTTTTGAATACCCTAATTTCAAGTATATTATTAAAATTTTAGTCTCTATCCAACTAAAAGTTTTGGAAAGTAGAGACCAAGCCTTAAAAGTTTTAGATTCAATAAATGGTGTAGATAGTCTTTCAACTAGTAATTTTAGGACAAACGGTACCTCATAGCTTTGAATTTCTATTTCTTCTTGTAAGTGGATAAAATAGTTTTTTTTTAATGAAAGTATGTCTATTTAAAGAAGTCTAAAAATTTGCTTACATAAATTTAACTGAAGGTCTATTTTTAAAAATTATAAAAGATATTGATATCTCTTTGTAATTAAATGTTAGTTTGAAAAAAACTGACAAAAGTTATGTTAATTTTTTAAAAAATTGTCATTCTAGAATTTTATTATGTTTGCGGATAGACCTAACTGTCTAGCCTGCTGCTAAGATCCTAGAGTGTGAGAACTTTTGTCCTCCTCATTTATTATGATATTCTGATATTCTAGTATTCTGCTTATGGGTTGTCTATACACGTATGGGTCTGATTCTATATGTTTTGTTCTACTTCGTTTCATATGGCAGATTTGTGTCCACCAAGTTTTATTCTCAAAGTATTATTATATATACTGATGTGGACATGTTATGATATATGCATATCTATATTTTGAATGCCAATACTAAGAACAAACTTGGTTTTTTGGTATGACAACATAATTTTCTAAAATTATATTTATATGTACAGTGTAACTCTTGTTATTGCTATTATCTATTCATTAAGTGTCATCTCATTTTAATTTTTGCAAAGTAAATTGTTTTTAATTCCACTCCACTCCTAGCACCAATATAGGGATCAAGTTGCACTATTCTCAACTTCTTCTTCTTCTTATTGTTCTCTATACTTTTGTTGGGACTCCTTTATCAGATTGGTTGGACTTTGGTTGATTTTGGGATTATTTTATAAAACAGTTACTGATAGTTATAGTGCAACCCCAAGAGGGGTGGTAAATTGAATATTTAAAAATTTGTTGCCTAGATCTACTTATTTTAACAACAATGTAATTTATCCTAGGGTTAGTCTATGCAATCATCAAACACATATACACGTGCAATAAATGTAAATTGCGGAAATGTAAAGAACACGCACGATATGTTATCAGGGTTTAGCCAACTGTACCTACGTCCCCGCCTTAGTCACACCAACACAAGGATTACCACTAAAATGCTCTCTTAAACGGGTGGAGCGGCACCTATACAACCAGGTCAATTCAAGGGGCTGACCTCAACCGACACGCCTTAATAGGATGGCGCACCTAACTTTCCTAACCAGGTCTAAGCAAATCCGGAACTATTCCACAGGGCTAGTCTCCCTCTTCAGGCCCGTGCTTGGAATACAACCAATGTGTATGAAAATATTTGTACACGAAAATGCTCTTCAACACAAGCAGATGTGTGCACCAATATAGCTCAGTCAATAATGCAAGCACGAATGATATGTAAATATGCTCAGCGCTCTAATGTGTGCTAAACACTCAATTAAGTATATATTTTCAGTCCAAATTTAGAGTGTATATCTAAACAAGATTTGAAACACAATATTTGAATATCACAAAATCAGATCAGGGTTTCAAATATGCTAAGCAAGATAAATCAAACAAACTCAATAGTATATTTCAATGTATAAAGTACAATGGAGTTGTTTGAAAGACTAACTTTTTGAGAAAAGATTTTTGCACACAAAATATAGGTTTGGGTAACTTCAACAATAATGCAAGAACCGAAACCCTCAAAGTCTTCCCACACAAGATTTATAAAATGAAATATGTGGAAGAACTTTAATGCTAAACTCTCAAAGAAAATCAATCAAACAATAATCCAAGTGAGAGTTCTAACTAAGTAGATTAAGCACAATAGCCTCGAAATGCTCACAATGTTTAGAGAAATCACGAATGAGAAATATGTGAGTGCTTGAGAGAATATTTGGCTAATATAGGGTTTATAATGTTGAAAGAATTTTGCCCTAATCAAATTTACTAATCCTTGCTAATTAAGACAAATGAACTGATATATATGCAAGGAGGATTTTTTGACCGTTGGGGATACAATGGGTATAATTAGAATTGTCTAAAAGACCATTAAGAAAATTAACCCAGTTTACCCTATTTAAAAATCAGTAAAAATTATTTTAACCCGCAAGGTTCGGGTGCCCGGCCTGAGGTTCAGGTGCCTGAACAGACATAGTCAAAAAATCAATTTTAAGAGGTTCGGGTGCCCGAGTTGAGGACCGGTTGGTTGAATCAAAGTCAGTAGCCAAATGTCTGAGGTTCGGGTGCCCGAAGCTGAGTTCGGTTAACCGAACCAAGTAGTTCGGTCGCCTGAACCTCTATTTGAACGTAAACAGACGGTTGCCCGAGTAGTTGAAAAGTGCTCTAAAGAGCATTCGAGTGCCTAAGGAAGATACGTTCAAAATAGTTTCAGTCGCCCAAAGATAAGTCAACATGTTGACTTTGTTCGGTTTCTCGAGCCGCTTTACATGACATGGGTTCTGTCGCCCGAACCCTCTCAACCTTTTCAATTTAAGTCCATATTTTAGCTAGTTGTAATTCCCCTTATATGAAGATGATAATGGGGACTTATTAGTGCATTTGTTTAGAGACCTAAGATATTTATATCCTACCAGAGAAATCCGGTGTTGGTCGACCGAAGGGTGATCCCTAAGGTCTGTGTAGGTACCTAAAGTCCAACTATGGTCGTTTTGAGCATACCTACCTACCATGCATGATGCAAATTATTACAAGCTATACACGCGCATAGTTCGTAATAAATTACATCCCAGAATGAAGAGATAAACACATAAATACAAATACAGCACAAACATATTCATTCTTTGGCACGAACACCGCACGCCATCATGATATGTCTTTCAGTCCAAATAAACGTGCATGGTGAACCTGCATGCAATTCTTAGTACAACCATCAGTACCAAGAGTATCTGTCATAATCAAAATTGGGTGTAACTAATAAGGTCAACAGTTACAAACTGGATGTTTTTTTTTCCTTTAATTAGTATCTCGTTACACTATTTTCGAGAGAATTTCTTTAAATTATTAATATCCGTTTTAGGTTTGAAAGTTGGTTTTTCCTTGTCGTCCATCTTGACTTAGTTAAGTAGACTTGTTGAGTCTAGTATGACACATAATGCCAAACAAGTCCACCTAAAGAAAAATAACAAAATAGGCAAGTATAAAAGGCCAAAATAAGCCCATGTGAAGAAACTTGATAGTATGGCCAAATATAAAATGTCATAAGTACAGGTGGCAAGAAAGCCAAGTACAAGATGCCAAATAGATCCATTTTGCAAAATGAGCCAAGTACCAAAGGTAAAATCCAATCTTGGCAAATAGTTTTGGACAATATGTCACCCTTACGATCGAATAAAGGGAAAATTTTTTATAGTCCTCAAAGTAACAAAATATGTAATCTCAATTTTACCCTTATATAAAATGGAAATGACACATGTATCAAAATTAAACTTTTAACCCCATTGAGACCCTTCCTTTGCCTTGCTTTTGGGCTCCCAACCCTTCAAGGAGTTCTTGTGGATTGGACAATGCATACTCAAGTTGAGCAATGATCTCAACAATTTTTTTTTATTTACAACAAAGAGGGATACTAAGTAAGTTTAGATTTGTGTATATTCAATCTTTAATTCTTATTTTTGAATTTAAGTCTAGCTTAAATTTCATATGCGTGTGTAACTTAAAGAAATTTCTATTAGTGAATTGTATTTTATTTTATTTTATAAGTACACTTAATTTTCTACTATTATTTTGGTAAGATAATAGTTGATTTAGCTTTATACTAGTTCAAACATTTTGGCTATTTGATATAGCAAAAGTATATTAATTAATAAGTGGGCTGCTACTAGATGCAATGGTAAAAAGACTTGCTTCTAAAAGAGTAAAAGGAAAATTTTGTAGTCTTCAAAGTGAAAAAAATATGCAATGTCAATCTTATCCTCATGTTAAATAGAAATACAACATATGTCTCAAAATTTAAAATTTTAATCCCCATTGAGATCTACCCTCTCTTGCTACCTATTGGGCTCCTAATTCTTCAAATTTCAGCCCAACCATCTTCCTTGAAAATACAAACATTTACAAGATAGTTTAACCTTCAATTTCAATTTTCTTATAAATAGGAGCTCTTATAATATGAGAATGCATACTCAAGTTGAGAAAAATATATCAATATATTTTTTTTCATAAAAAAAAGGCTGCTACATAAGTTTAGATTTTTTTTTATGCATTCAATCTCCAAAATTTTTTTAAAAATTTTTGAATTTAATTCTAACTTAAATTTTTCATATGTATAACCTAAAGAAATTTATGCTTGTGGTCATGTTTTGATTTTTTTATACGCAGAAAAATATCAATCAATGAATAAGCCACTATTTGATGCAATGATTACAAATAATAGTAATAAAAAAAAAAAAACTCATTCTAATAAGCACCAAAGTGTGGGGTTGACTCTGATTTTTAGACACCTCCAGTAGCAATGCATGATGATGGTGAAGGGACTTGCAGAATAGTCCTAAAATCCGGTTGTAGGGCATATAGATAACAAAAAAAAAAAAAAAATCAGATCATGCAATCCCTAATTACGTGATTAGGATTATACCTGTGAGATATGACTGATTTGATCCTAAATCTGCAAGTACGAAAACAAGTTCTTGAAAATGACCAGGAATCTTTTACTGTATTCATTGAACATGCCTTGCTCCTAAGAAAGTGGGCTCGTAAGCGAATGTTAGGGTTTTCTTCTCTCATGAAAACGTCTGCCTCTGTGAAAGTTTTTTCGTCTCCCTGGTTGCTAAATGGAGTGCGTGTATATAGGTTACAACAGGGACTTATGGGCAAATATGTTAGCTTTACTGTAATCCCAAGAGGGAGGTGAATTGGTATTTTAAAAAATTTATCCCCTAGGTTAGTCAACCAGCAACAGTATTACACAAGTCTAAAGTCAATCTAGTGTGTATAAGATGAAATAATACATATTCAACGGAAATTTAATTGCACAAGTGATCTAAATAAGCATGCACAATAAAGCAGTAAATAGAAACGACACCAAAAATGTTATCGAGGTTCGGCAAACTGCCTACGTCCCCGCCTTGGCTCACAAGAAAAAGGATTACACTATGGACTCGCTTAATGGGTGGAGTGACACCTAAATACAACCAGGTCAATTAGCACAGGGCTGACCTCAACCTTCACAACCAATCTTGCTGAGCTGGATTACTGCCCCCTCAGGCCACGCCTGGAATACAACAGTATTTCAATTCAAATCGAGTATAGTAATTATGCTTCTCAATCAAGTAGATATGTACCAATGACAATCAATCAAACGCACATCAACAATATAGGAATTGCAAGCTCGGTGATGTGATTATGTGCAAACAACACTCAATAATGTATAATCTCAAATATGCACAAGAGTGTTCAAACAAGTTATTCTTTGAAACAAGATATAATAAATCTCAATATTAGATTAGGGTTTCAAAGATGTTGGTAAGAATATTCAAACAAACTCAAAAGTATTTTCCTCAATGTAATAAGCACAAGAGTTGTTTGAAATCGAGCTTGTAAAACACTTTGCACACAAAAATTATTGCTTTAGGGATCTTGCAATAACAATGCAAAGACCCTCATGGTAATGAGTTTTCCCTACACTAGATTTATCAAGTTAAATCGGTGAGAAAACTTTTGCTTAACTCTCAAAATCAAATACAATCAACAACAACACAAATAAGAGTTTTAAGTAATCTAAAATGGAGTACTAGCACGTTAGGAACTCTCACAATACTTGGATGATCAAAGAAATGAGTGTATGCGAGTATTTGGAAGTAGTATTAGAAAAATAAGATTTGTAAATTAGAGAGAGTTTTTGGCTAATGATCTTGCTAATCAACCCCTAATCAAGACAAATGAATGAGTATATATAGGCAAAAGGGGAAAATTAGTCATTGGGGACACGCTGGTAATTTTTAAAATTGTTTTAATTATATTTAAAACATTAACCCCTCATTTAACCTTAATTATCCATGATAAAATTAAGCCAACCCGAGACTTTCGGTCGACCGAGCCCAAGGTTCGGTCACTCAAACAGCACCATTGAAAAAGCAGGTTTTCCATGTTTGGGTGCCCAAATATATATTCGAGTAGCTTAACCAGGTGATTTTCCAAACTACTCGAGGTTCGGTTGCCTGTTCCTGAGTTCGGTAGCCCAAACTCCTTAGTTCGGTAGCCCGAAGTTATTTTGAACGTAAATGTTTGGTAGCCCGAAATGTTGGGAAAAGTTCGAATAGGATTTCGGTCGACCGAGGAAGATGTGCTCTTTTGAGTTCAGTCGCCCGAAGTTCAAGTCAACGTGCTGACTTTTCCATGGTTTGGTCAACCAAGCAAATATACTTGCCAAGTTCGGTCGCTCGAAACCTCATGGTTTTTGGGCTAAGGTCCTATATTCATGTGCACTCAAGTGTAAGGACCTAAGGGGCATTCTAGGGTCATTTGAGCTTACAATTACCTACATGCATGACATGTAGAGATTATTACAGACCCATTTGAAATTAAATTAATACAGACCCTATAATATTACAACAAGTGGTATATATGTCGGGTCTTCATAATTCTTCAAGTTGCTACATGCTATCAATGTGTTCCAGTTAGTATGATCCTGCACACAAACTTGAAAGTCATCGAATACAAAGAGTATTTGTTATTATCAAAATAGGGAATGACCTATAAGGTCAGCATTCTCCCCTTTTTGATGATGATAAATACACCATGCAAAAATGGGTACAGTCAAGATAGACTTCCCCTGAGTTTATGCATAATTGGAAAATTAAAAGATTTTAAGAAAATTTGATCATACCCAATTTTGCCTAACTTCTCAAGTATAAAGAGAGGCAAATAGGAATACACATTCATATATAAGAGATAAGTTGAGAAGATTTTTAGAAATTTCGGTAGCATGCCACTTGAAAATAGAGCATTTCCCAACAATTTCTATATACATATGACCTAATTGAGTAATATATTGACAAGAGGTATGATGGTCAAGCATTTCAAATTACAAACAAATTCATAAAATATAAATCAATGATAGATTTAAGCATTTAAAGACAAATGTTTTGCAAATGAAGTAGCTCCCCCTAAGTTTGTGCACTCTAGCATATTTTTACAAGGCATTCCTACTATGCATTAGACCTAACTCTCGTCTAATCTGGATGAACCTATCCTCCTGAAGAGGTTTGGTGAAAATATCAGCCAAGTGATCATTGGTGCACACAAACTCAAGTGTCACATCTCATTTCTGCACATGGTCACGAATGAAATGATGTCTAATCTCAATATGCTTAGTTCGTGAATGTGAGATAGGGCTCTTTGAAATACTGATTGCACTAGTATTATCACATTTAATCAGTACTGTATCGTAGTGCAATCCAAAATCCACAAGTTGTTGTTTCATAAATAGAGTTTGAGCACAACAACTACCAAATGTAATATATTCTGCTTCGGCTGTGGATAAGGCAACTGAGTTTGTTTCTTGGAGAACCAAGAAACGAGAGATTGTCCTAAATAGTGACAGGTGTCGTTAGTGCTTTTCCTATCAACGTTACTACCGGCAAAGTTAGCATCGGTATAGCTAACAATCTCAAAGGTCGTATGCTTAGGATACCATAAACCTAACCCTATGGTTCCAACTAGGTGCCTAAGAATTCTCTTAACCGCTAATAGATGGGACTCCTTAGGAGCAACCTGAAACCTAACACACATGCATACACTAAACATAATACTAGGCCTACTAGCTGTAAGATATAGAAGACTTCCTATCATGCCACGATATAATTTTACATCAACAGGGATCCCTTGCTCATCTTTATCTAATTTGGAGGAAGAACTCATAGGAGTGCTAAGAATTTTACCATCTTCCATATTGAATTTCTTAAGCAAATCCCTAATGTATTTAAATTAGCATATGAAAGTCCCGTTCTTAGCTTGTTTAATTTGGAGACCTAGGAAGAAACTCAGTTTGCCCATCATGCTCATTTCGAATTCATTTTGCATACATTTTGCAAACTCATTGTACAACTTATCATTAGTAGCTCCAAATATAATGTCATCCACATAAATTTGCACAAGGAGCATATAGTCACCTTTGGATTTTATAAAGAGTGTGGTATCAATTTTTCCCCTAGTAAAACCATTATTTATGAAAACCACTAAGCCTCTCATACCAAGCTCTAGGAGCTTGTTTCAATCCATACAAGGCTTTTGACAACCGGTAAACATGATCAGGATACTTATGATTTTCAAAACTGGGTGGTTGTTCTACATAGACTTCCTCATTTATATAGCCATTAAGAAATGCGCTTTTAACATCCATTTGGTACAATTTGAAGTTCTTAAAAGCAGCATAAGCAAGCAACATGCGGATGACTTCCATTCTAGCTACGGGAGCATAGGTTTCATCAAAATCTATCCCTTCTTCTT